>NC_064931.1:501312646-501617021 GCF_023897955.1 Schistocerca gregaria | reverse complement strand
ATTTATTGGAAGAATCTTAGGGAAGCGTAGTTCACCACGAAAGAAGTGACTTATCAGATACTTTTCTGACAGACTCTGGAGGATTCCTGATCAGTTTGGGACCATTATCAAGATCATTTAATGAATGAGATAGAGAAAAACCAACGAAAACCTGCATGCTTCGTTAATAAATCGTTTAATCGGCGAGAGATCATTATGGACATGCTCAATAAACTCCGGTAGCAGACGTAAGACAGGCGTTGTGCATCACAGAGAAGTTTGGTGCTGAAATTCCGAATGAATCATTCTGGGAAGTGATGAGAAACATAGCACATCATTGCACGTGCCTCTCACTAAATGACAACAACAAGAAAACCTGATAAAGCACAACTAATGCCGAGGCATACCAACAATCGTTGTTCCCATGTGACGGTCGCGAATTGAATAAGGAAGGGGAGGGGGGAGTTATGTGCGAAACTAGAGCTACCAGAAGCAGATCCCATCACACAAGGTAGCTTGCAGACGACAGCTGTAGATGAATTCTGTTGATCTGTAAAGTTTCCAGCAAGTTTATTAAACTAATGAATTTGGAAGCTGTTTGGAACTAAATTGAAGTTGTTCCCTAGTATACTGTTGAAACTTTTAGTTTATTTTTTATGGTTGCCGGATATCATATATCACGACCACCATATCATTGCAGTTGGCCTCCCGTAGCCATTATTGGAAACTCGCGGTTACGTTAGAGTAAACAAACACAATGGTGACTAAGGAAAGTGCATCGCACTGTGAATGATTTCAAAACAGTTATGCCTATATTATCAAACGTTTTAGTGACTCTTCTTCAAATACCATGATAAAAACCCATGACAATCCGACAGAAGCGCCCCATCTTACAGATGCAATAATATTGTGGCTGATTAATAATAGATGAAAAACACTTTTCTCCTCAGACTTCAGAACTAGATTTGTGCAATTTATGTGGCCTTCAATATTAACTACCAGTATAAGTGAGTAAAACATCTGAAATCGATACTGGCTCTTAATCGACCATGACTGTTTCAAAACTGTAAGCAGGTTTTTCAGCAACTACTACCACTCATTAATTTTTAATGATTTACTTAAATTATTCAAACGAAGCAAGATGTTTACTTTGTTACTCTGCTGTTCACGTATAATACTTTTTGAGCGTCACTCACGTCATTCATATGAAGTGTCTGTCTTCACGTGGTGTGTTGAGTTGCACACAAGAAATGTCACACAATCCCGTATAGAAAGTGAGCAATAAACTAGAGAATCAGTTGAATAAAATTTGTTTCTTATTTACAAGGAAGAAACTCAGAGAATAAGAATAATAAAACTCAACAGCAACAACGTTATAGGCCCAATCAAAAGTCCTCAAAACTAATATCACTATTAGACCCATTGTAAATGCTATGGCCTTTCAGGGGACTAATTTACAAAAAACGAACATTCAGTCTTACAAAACTAAGGTAAATATGAAACCTCTTATTCAATAAAGAATAGTTGCCAAGCAGTTCAGCACGTCAAAGCACTTCTTATACCAGTCAATCTTCTCAAAGCTGGGCATATGCTGTATCTTGACAGGGTCGACAAGTTAATATGTATATGGCAGTTTTAGTAATAGAGGGTGGTCAGATGCTCTTCCTGTCACTACAGTTTCTACCCTGTGATGGAAATTGTGTACCCCATCTGTTAGAGTCTAATGTTATTAATGTGAAAGTGTGAGAATATTTCTGGAATATTTGAATAATCTTGTAAGAGGTTGGACGTTGGTACCAGCCTGGCATTCAACTATCTGAGAGTGAAAAAAAAAAAAAAAAAAAAAAAAAAAAAAAAAAAAAAAAACATATATAGGCTGAGCAGCAATCTTGCTCTGTTTCTTAATCCACCATTGACATTCGATACAGGACAGGTGTGCTTCCCCAAATCACAGAAGTGGCATGCTGACATGAGCGGCTATCTGGGCGAAACATTCGAGTGAATGTAAAACTGATTTCCCTAGATATTAACGTGAACACCTGTCAAAAGCCTGAGTATGCTCCCTAAGTATAGATGCATAGTTGCGTTGATATGTTGTGTCTTCAGAATGATGATACCACCCATCCAGAGAACGCAATGAAAATATTCCCCAGACCTCAACGCTTCCTTCTCCATGTTGGACCTTCTGACAGCTATTACAAGTTGTTTGCTTTCAGATGTTTCACCCCATCTACTCCAGCAGCCATCTTGCCTATGGAGTATAAAACGTGACTCATCTGAAAAGGCCACCTGAAACCACACCACTTGTGGTATTGGCGTGCAAATGCCACCCTCCACCCACAATGAACAGCAGGCAGAATGGATGCACGAACAATGTTCCTGCTCCAGAAACCCATAAGTAACAAGTTTCACTGAACAATCGCTGCGCAGATACAGTTGAAAGCCTCTTGGTCCTTATGGGTGGTTAGCTATTCAACAATTGCTCGTTAATTCCCCTGTTCACATCTCCATAGCTGTCGTTAACCACTGTCACCTATGGCCCGTGGTGCACCGCTCTTGCCTCGGAGCTGGTTTACGATAGCGCCGTTTTTCCATGCAGGGCATATTTTAACTATGGCAACATGCAAACAGTTTACAAATTAAGCCCTTTTGGAAATGCTTTCACCCTTGGACTGAATGCCAATGATCATGCCGCTGTGGCATTATGACAACGACCACACTGTTTTCCACGTCAACTGAAACAGTTTGTACAGCTTCCTCTGCTAATACTGCCACCTGTCGTCTGTGTGTGGTTATTGCACGTTGACGCCAACCATAGGCGGTGGTCACATTAAAGTGACTGCACTGTGTTGTAAATCTATACAACAGCATACACACCAAAGAATTCATAGACATAATTAAACATAATTTACTGAAATACCAAACAATGTGTACAGCTGAATAAACTGAACTAATAAAATTACTGCAGCTTCTTCTGTTACACACTTGCAAAGTGACACAGAAAAGCGGGAACTTTTGAAATGCGTAGTGGTAGCCATAAAAAGTTGGCAGCTCTGATAAACAGAGATTCTGAAAGGTAAAAAGTTCCATCTTTTAGTATTCATGTGTCATTTTAACGATCAACCACGTACTTTGGCTTAAAGAATGTTTTACAAAAATATTGATAGTTTGGAAAGTGTGCAGGAGGAGTTGCAACGATTCTTCAACTTAGGGTGTCATGCTTTGGGTTCCCTCCAAGCACATGATGAAAACTTGGTTTAAAATTTTGTAAGAGATTGGATCTGCTCTAGAAAATAAACTGACAGGGCGTCAGAAAATTGCTCATATTCAACAGAATATCGAAACTGTGAGCGTTTCAATCTTGCAGCGCCCACGAGTTTCAGTTCGTGAGCAAGTATCTGTGGTGAGAGAGTCCTGAGAGAGTGTTCACTGACTGCTCCATTTTGATTTAACATTTCATCCCTACAAGCTGGAGATCATACAAGAACTGTAGGAGAACGATTCATAGTAGCGTTTAGAATTCTGTCAAAAAATTGTGAAAAACATAAACGAGGACAACTGATTTCTGGAAAAGCTGTGGATATTAGGTGAAGCCCACTCTCATCTCACAGGTTACATGAATAAACGAAACTACTGTTATGGACAGACAGCAATCCTAATGAAGTTAAGGAATGCCTTTTTTGCGTCAGCAAGGTAACAGCATGGTGTGCAGTTTCGTCACACGGGGTCCCAGACATTACTTTTTCGAAGTATGGTATGTCGAAATTTTGCAGTCTTTTGTTCACACACACTGAAAAAATCCTACAATTTCACTAAACCTGGTTTCAACAGTATGCTGCGACATCGCACAATGCAAGGAAATCAATGGCAGCTGTATGAGAATTCTTTGGTAAACGTGTCATCTCAACATTCGGTATATTTTCTGGCTCTCAAGATCTCTCAATTTGTGATATTTTCTTGCGCTACCTTTTTAATAGTCGGATCAACACGACTCGGCCAAGAACAATAGATTAATGAAACAAAGATTCAAGACGAAATTCGTGGTATCCCAGCTAATACGTTGCAGCATTCAGTGAGGAACTTCAAAAACAGATTGGCAGAATGCACACGTACAGGCGGACGCCATTAAAAGGACACAGTTTTCAAATACTGATAATTTAATGTGTCTTAAAACTGAAGTTGCTGTGGTTCAGCCCCTATTAATAAAATTTTTAGGTGTTTTCTTGTATTTTTATTGGTTGTTTCAAATTTCCTGGTTTTCTGTGTTATCCTGTACGAACAAGATGTAGAATTTGCAAAGGGTAATCTAGTCAGAAATTGCAGAAATTTTAATAAACCACCATGAAAACTAACTTTTGTAATAAGAAAGAACAACCGCCTTCAGCCACATATCGTGATTTTGTTAAAATTCACGATGCATTTCGAGCCCTGGGGTCTCATATTCAGGTGCTTTGACGGTTTACATCTGGGCTGTTTCTAGTAGGACTTGTGCGGTTCTGGAGAAAGTCTGACTATAAATACACTGTTTCCATCAATAAGCGCATTTGCAGAAATATTATGATACAGCACTGTTGTTATTGTGTTCGAAAATGTGCTGTGTCAAAATGTTTCGGCAAATGTGCTTTTTAACAGAAACAGTGTATTTGTACACAAACAAACTCCAGAACCATACACTTACTACTAGAAACAGCCCAGAAATAAATGAAATGTGTGAGCTGATGTTGATGCAGATTGCCTGAGCACCTGAATATGAGCCCCCAAGGCTCGAAATGCATCGTGCATTTTAATAAAATCACGATTTGTTGCTAAGGTGGTTGTTCTTTATTATTACGAAAGTAATACACTCACGGAAGAAAGAATGCAAACAACTAAAATTAAAAAATAAACTTTAGAACAACGAACACACACAGAAAACTTTGCAGTACAGGAGATATTTACATGACACACCCATGGTATATAGTCGAACTGAAACGCACCAAAAAGACAAATTTTTTTTCATGATAATAACTAATACAAACAAGACCGCGAACATTAGTGTATACAGAAAACCAACAAACACAGACACTATCATTGATATGTCCACCACGCACCCCAGGTCACACAAACGAGCTGCACCCAGAACGTTTTTATGCAGAGAACAGACATACTCAAATATTTTCGGAGACTATGGGACAGAAATACCACTGTCGAGACCCCTGGACATATAAATGGCTCTCAAGAACAGGAAGTGTATGCACTTCCACAATTCGTAAGCTAAACCAAATTGCGATGATCACATAAATGTATAACAATGCCATATCTGGGGGCCATTTCAGGCAAAATACCCAAAATGTTTAAAAACATGGATTTCAGAATAAATTTTTGTTACTACCAACAACTTACGGAAAGAACTGTTGCATAACATCTCACAGCCAGCAGAGAAACGGATAGGGTGAGGAATTTCTATAGTGAGCTGCACTAATTGCAGCAAGTACAACATTGGCCAAATGGACAGAAATCTTAAAAACCTTTATAAAGATCATATTGAATGTTTAAGACTTGATGCTAATAAATCAGTTACAGCGAAGCTTATAGACGAAACAGTACAAAGTGCCTTAGTTGATAACGATCTTAGAGTAGTGCACACTTTGGAGAAGAGCTGGAAAGTGGATATCTTGGAAGAAATTGAAATGTTCATCCACGACCAAAGTAGAAAAACGAGATCCTAAATGTAATTATAGATTTGAAGAACTCACATGTCTTCATAAACTCCAAATCATTACTGTTGAAGTAAAAAGTACCTAACTGTTAAGAATATACACTACTCCCTGTTGCAACAGTGATATCTTCATAATTCTTCACACATAATTTTTATACTGTCGTTAGTAACGTCTAAGTAATGCATTTTCTCCCATTACATTCTGTCGACAAGCACCAGAGATGCGCCAGCAAGATGTAAAAAAGACATTGCAAGTGACAGTTAACATCTGGATCGACAGTTTGATCATTTAACCGCAAGAATCTTTGTTTTGACCGCCATATTATTTTTACTGCGCAGTTGAGTTTGTGTGTTAATAAAACATTCTCGGGTTTCAAGCCACGTTTAGTGGTTTACTGCCCACGAGATTTCGGCAGAGATCTCCTCTGCCATCGTCAAGTGGATGACTGTCGTGTGGTTGTCATTGCCGTGCTTATAAAGCCGCACCGTCGCTCGTGACGTCGCTCGTGACGTCACTGGTGTTCGGTCCCGCTCCATATATGGTAATGTTTTGGCTGCGCGACCGCCGGGCCCGCTTCAACTCCCTCAACAGCGGATCCCAAGCTGCACTCAGCTGCAATCCACCGTTTCTATTGAAGGTATTGTCAGAAATTCTATTCTCTATGACCTCGTTTATCACACTATCCCAAAAGCCAATAGTTCGTCTCATCGAATGCAATTCGGTGTCCGTTTTCCAGAGCATGTTCTGCTACAGCTGACTTTTCGGGATAGTGCAGATGGTAACACCTTTCATGTACTATGCGGCGCTGTTCATTAGTGCAGTAAACCACTTGACGTGGCTTGAAACCTGAGAATCTTTTATTAACGGGTATCGCCCCGAAAGCATGCACTTGTACAGAGTTAATGTGTTTTAGCATTCTTCTCAAGTTTACAAACAGTGGCTAACAAGATCAAAGGAGCCAAAGCAATGGATGTAACTGAACACATTGTGACTGGTAGTGGACAAATAACCAATCAGATGAAGTGTATAAAAATGCGCTGATGGTTTGACCCAAGGCGAAGCTATTCCGGCATAAGCCCCTGCTATTGGCTACATCTCCCTGAAGTTACAGTGAACCAGTGTAGTTCAGTGCAGTTTTTTTATAATGATAATGAGTTGCGCCGTAGACACTGTCATATGTTACCTGTTCATTTTGTTTTCTGTGTTGTTCAGTGCACAGTTGGACAAATAAAATCAGGTGGTACGACAGATGTATTACACATTAGGACCAAATAAATGAAAATTAAGATGATCGATTGGTGAAGAAGCAGATGATGTGTAGCCAGCACCAGTTTTCTAATTCCTTTAACAGATTAATATACAATCTTCAGCTGCTTCCACCTTGTGGAACATTTCTTCATGGCTTCCAATTTTGGTGGTTTATGGTTGAGATACTTAATCCTTATAAATCCTCTTGTTCTTATCATAAACCTCAGGGATCTTTTGTTTGAAAATAGAGCACACAGACCTTTTTCCTTTTTTTTTCAGGCACCATTTCCGTGAAAAGCAGAAACTTGTTTTCAAACTGCAGCCCTTTGTTCATGCATGCTGGCATTTGGAAGTAAAGACCACATGAGATACTGATATCCTGTCCTCAATAGGTTCTCCTACTTTACTTTTTGCTGCCGAAAACCCTAGCGATTTGCCAGTGTTTTGGCCCTTAAATGCTATACAGCCTGCATTGCATTTTACCGCATCTGGAAGAACATTTGAAGTTATAGAGTGATCACACAGTGTTAACACATCTGTTAATAAATTTTTTTCGACGTTCGCAGTTTCTGTGATTTCTCGTACTGGCCAATCATTAACAACATTTACATAGAGCTCACTGGTAATGAAACTTTGGAACGCAGAATCTGAGTCGATGTCACAATGAGAAGATTTTGCGCTTATTTTTACAGAAGCCAGCATGTTTCCGGAGAAAGAAATGTCAATTGCATTACCCATCAGTATAGGACGCACCTTGTTCCTCACTTAAAATGGTGCACGTTTATTATAAATTACCCCTAATCTTCTTACTCTAAAAATAAAGTTTTCCAAGCAATCTTGATTTAATGTAGACGTTAATACGTAGTTCAGTTTCACAGTTTTCAGCCTTTCGAAAAGATCAAAGAAAGATTTTATAGACGTAATGGAACCTTGCAGGGACGACAGCTGTCGGTCTCTATTACCTGCTAGCATTGCTAAACAAATTTTTAAGAATCTCTTTACGGTACTCTCCTGCATTTTAAATTCATTCCAAATCCAGTTTACATAGGTAAACACACATCTTTTGCAGCTATAGAGTTCAAAACATCGAAGATGTCGTTAACGAGTTGAATAAAGTTACTTTCAATGCTTTTGTGAAGAGTATACTACAAGGCCTGAGCTGTCTGTGGCTAAAACAGGCGAGCTGCCATCCTTATATTACGTCTCCTCGTCTAGTTATGTTTAAGTGGTCTTTGGAAATGTAATGTCATCGTTAGATCACTTGTTTGATGTTTAAAAAGTGTCGGTATCGCTGCATTAGTTATTTTGAATCTGTTAAGTAGCCTAATGCCTCTACCTATGAAATGGTTCCTAACAACTTTAACAAATGTGATATATCGATGAAAACCCATATATTCCTGGTATCGTCTGATGGATTTACGAAATATGTTTTAGCTGTATCTACACACAGTTCCTTTAAAACTTTATATACCCATCACATGTCACAGCTACAACATATAATCGCGATTCCGTAACTGCCTTATTGTTGCTCTGAAGTGAACTACTATTCATAATTGTGTCGAAATTATAATACATTGGTGTGTTCCATTGCTTACACAGCTCAGTGATCACGGAAACTAGAAGATTGGAATGTGGACCGACTTCTATCTCCTCCGACAAATAGTAACGAACGCAATCATTAACATTCATTTCGGCAAATGTCAAAATAGCTAGTTTCTTTTGCGCACTAAAAGAGTTTGACTTAGCCTTAAATAAACACAATATATCTTCGAGAATACTCGATCAGTATTTAAATTACTTTGTCCATTTCTGAAGTGTTGCCATGCAAGGCAAAATAATATTTTGTTTCCGCAAATAAGCATATGTTTTTGGCGACACAGTTCTTGAAGTCAGTGCATTGCTAATTTCCACTGAACTCCTATCACTGTTTTTTTTCCAACAAACATCGTATTTGACCCGGTGCAAAAATTTTTGACAAGACGTTGCTGACACTTTTGTGTAATTTGGTTTTTCTTTCGCCTCATATGACCTTTTTCTCGCTTTAACGAAAGAACACGGCGAAGAGCATTTGCTTTACTTCGCAAGGCACATTACATATTTCTAGTGCTGCTTCCTTGTGTCCATTTAGTTTTTTAAAAAAGCATTAGTCTCGGCCGTCAGTTCCTTAATTTCTAAATTCTTATTTACTATTTCACTGAGATCATGTACGGTATTTGTAGCTGTCGTCTGGTCGACTTTCTTCTTTTGACACAGTTTCTAAATTAGTCAAAGCTCGTTTTTCCAAACTTCTTGTTTTACAGCGTTGTGCACGACTTTTAAACGTCTAAGGAATGAATTTACTCTTGTTTCTCCTGGAATAATTTACTAGGTACAATATAACTCCATTAATTATTCATTAGCAATCCAATAAGTAATAAACAAAGACGACAAAGCATCAGTTGAGGAATCGGAATTATATGTTATAGCTGTGACATGTGGTATGGGTAAAAAATAATTATAAAAGTTTTAAAGAAAATGTGTGTAGATACAGCTAATACATATTCCGTAAAACTCTCAGACGATGCGAGGAATGTATAGGTTTTCTTCGATACACCACATCTTCTAAAGTTATTTCGTAAAATTTTAAAATAAAAATTAAAAATATAGTCGACAGGATTCGAAGTCACGAGGTCCCGCATGACAGACAGCGATGTCATCCAATATGCTACAAAAGCCACTGTCCGCAGCACTTATTATTAAGGCTCCAGAGCGCAACTTAAGCTATAATATCCAGGAGAAAAAGCCTATCAACCCGAGCAATATGACGTTTATTTCCTACACGATATGACGAGTCATTCACGGTCGAATAGTAGTCCAGCAATACATGGAGAAAGCACTACATTTATGGGAATTAATTTATGTGAAGGTAATTTTTGAGCTATAATTATTTTCGCTCTTATTTTAGTACCTGAGTCTTACCTTTTCGCTTGCTTCCCCGCTTTTTGTAATTTCTTCCCCACGCAAGTTTGGAATGTTTACGCTGTGGACTCCTGTGGGTAATGGCTTCTTTGTTGAAGGTTACCGTAGATTGCGTTTCTGAAATCTCATCCGTAATCTGTTGACCGAAAATGAACTGAAAACACATTCGTAGTTTTCACATTCACTTTGTCCGCGCATTTGCATCGAGCTATCCTTTCAAGCTGCAAGTGTCCATCTTTGGGAAATCCATGGTAAATAAAGTATGTCGTCTTTTGAGCAATGTCAATGTCTTGTGCCATGGCGCAATTGCAATGTCCCTTATTCATGACTAACACGAAACGAATGATTTTCCTGGGATGCAAACCACGGCTTCCGTGTTCTGCTGAAGACACACCCACGGAAGCCGTTACAAAAGTGACATCAACGCGAGCAAGGGTGTTTGAGAATTTACTGCTTTTCAGGAGCGAATTGGCCTACCTTCTTCTTTTTACGTGCCTTGGGTTTGACCAATGTGCACCCAGCCCGAGTGTTAAAAGCAGTGGACTCTTTTTCGTAGAACAGAAGATCTACTTCCTTTTCGACCATCCTGATTTTGGTTTATAGCAGTTTTCCTGTACTGCGAACCTTTGCACCGTCTCTGCCTTCCTTCTTTCCTGAAACCACAATACGCTACGTGTGGTGTCAAATTATTCATTATGACATTAATGATTCAATTTCAAGACCAGACCAAAAGATGTTTCATCATTATATGTGCTTTAGTACCTCGTGAAGCTATGACTAGACAAAATAATGAATTGTATCAACTTACTTCTTAAACGTACGCTTTCTGTAGTTGACATTTGAAGTAAGGGTGCTTTCTAACGTTGGTCAGAGATACTTTCAGGTATAATTTTTTAGAGTTGTGCTGCATCGTTTTTTTGCAGTGTTCTCTACAGTAAGTTACGCTTATCTCACTCAGATGGAAGCTTTTAATCTCTGTTTTCTACAAATCAAGCTGAATCTTCTGCCTGCTAAAGGCCCGTCTAAAGTTTAGTATTGCTTCCGACGCTTTCAACTCGCTGTGATCGATTGCAGCCTGATGCCATTCGCGTACACCGAACTTCAGGTAAAACAGCCAGGTACACGGTGGGTGTAGGAAGTGATTAAACTTTCCACGTCCCTCCTGCCCTTCCGGACTCCACAGCAACTCTCCTGTAAGCGATACTGAACTAGCTCTCATGGCAGGAACACTGAGGGCTGCTTCCAGAGCGAAACTTACTCGCTACGGCGAAGTGATTATTGCACAGGAACTTCCTGGATGAGGAAACCTCTGTACCCACATAAGTGTGAGTCCAAGTCCAACAAATAAAGCTTTTGTGTCAGCAAGTTTCATTAGACACAAAATGTGGCTAGAGTGGAAGATATATTGTGCACAGGGATTTACAGCTCTGGGAAGGAGCACTGTTTTTTGTTTTAGGCTACATTCGATTTGTGGAATCCTTATCTGTTATGTTCCTTATAAACGTGACAGTAATGAAGGAGTCATAACTAATTCTTACGTAACATCTGTAAGCACAAAATAATACTACCTACTGACAACAATCTGCATCACAAAAGCATGAAGAAAATATAAGCATTTTATAAAGTGAAGATGTTGATCAATTAGACGGGCTGCATTTTGCACTTCCTAATAGTGGATAGTAGACTATGAAATTACCTGTTTCCTCTACAGTTCTATACTGATCAGTGAAACATTGTGACCACCTAATGGTACGTCCGCCTTTGGCACGGATAACAGCGGCGATGCATCACGACATGGAAGCAATGAGGCCTTGGTAGGTCGCTGGAGGAAGTGGGAACCGCAACTACACACATAAGTCACCCAACTCCCGTAAATTCCGGGATGGGGGCGATGATCTCTGACGCCACATTCCTTAACATCCCAGATCTGTCCAATCGGGATCTGATCTGGCGAGCTGGGGAACCAGCACCTCAACTGGAACTCGCCATTGTGTTCCTCGAACCACTCCATCACGCTCTTGGCCTTATGACCTAACGCAGTATGTTGTTAAAAAATGCCACTGCCTTAGAGATACATGATCGTCATGAAGGGATGCACGTGGTCTGCAACCAGTGTATGATACTTCTTGGACGTCAAGGTGCCTTGCACGAGCTCCATTGGACCCATGGATGCCCACATGAATTTTCCCATGGGCATAACGGAACCACCGCCAGCTTGCCTCCATAGCGCAGTACAGGTGTCAAGGAGCTGTTGCTCTGGAAGGCGACGGATTCGCGCCCATCGGTTAGATGAAAAAGCTATCGGGATTCATTAGACCATTGCAACGCTCTGGGACTGCGCCAACGTCCAATGTCGATTCTCACATGCCCATTTCATTCGCAGTTCCCGATGTCGTAGTGTCAACATTGGCACACTCATGGGTCGCGGCTGTGGAGGCCCATCGTTTGGAGTATTCTATTCACTGTGTGTTCACACGTACTTTTATTCTGCCCAGCGTTAAAGTCTGATATTAGTTCCGCCACAGTTCGTCGTCTGTCCTATTTTACCAGTCCGTCCAGTCTACGACGTCCGACATCTGTAATGAGGTGTGGCCGCCCAGCCTCACGACGTCTGCACGTGGCTTCACCTTGGTTTCGCCACGTGCTGAAGACCACAGCACTCCTCGAACCCCCGACAAGTCGTGCAGACTCCGAAATGCTCGTACAAAGCCTCCGGGTTATCACAATTTGCCCTGTGTCAAACTCCGACAAATCGCGCTCCTTCCCAATTCTCCACACGGACAGCTCGCTCATTGATACTACATGCACCGTGCGTGTGTCTGACTATCAGCATTCCTCGCCATGTGACGCTGGTATCGCCTGGAGGGGTCTATATCGACAGTAGGTTAGTGGTCTTAATTATTCTGGCTGATTAGTGTATATTTCAACCAAGAATACTTTCCCCACTCTTTAGGAAGACAATCCCTAGCTTAATGAAACAGATGCGGTGAAAGAAAGATACCATATTCAGTGTCAGTTATATGCTGCTAGACGGAGTATTGGTATCAGATTCTTGTAACAAAT
The DNA here is from genome assembly GCF_023897955.1 of Schistocerca gregaria. Lineage (NCBI taxonomy): Eukaryota > Metazoa > Arthropoda > Insecta > Orthoptera > Acrididae > Schistocerca > Schistocerca gregaria. Next base: position 501,604,074 of record NC_064931.1, on the reverse strand, counting down.
GTAAGTGGAAAATGGAAGTGGAAACCATTCTGAGTGCCAAATCTCGCATTTGACAAGGGAATAAAAAACCTCTCTTTTGTGTACATAACTTATTAGTGTGCAAAAAATCGAGAAAGTTTTCTGATACCACAGAATTATGCTGCCCACCTCATCACTACAAAAAATTAGGAGGTAAGTTAGAAAACAAATAATTTACTAAGAAAATTTTAAGTGACATAGCAGGAAACTGACTAGTTCTCGGTGATAATAAGAAAGTTTTTGTAACAAGTTCCATAAAGACTAAGGCACTACGTTTTATTTGTGATGATAGAAGTACATAAATACAGCAGAAATATTTTAAGTAGTAGAACTGCAGTCAACAAAATCCATTTCTCATTTCTCTCACTTTTTTAAAAGAGTATAACAATATTAAATTCGTGTTGAAAATCTCTTAGTACTGACTTCTGTTTCTTACACATATCCATTCGCCCATTCATGGGATCAGATGTAGCGAAGCTTAGTTTTAAACTTCTTATGCTGCTGAGGAAGACAAAAATATAGTCAACAGGTATTTCTGTTTTTCAACTCATAAATATATCTGGTCTTTCATATGAAGTACGGCATGACATACATCTGTCATGAGTTTTCCTCTTTTGAATACATTGATATTTTTCCATTCTTCTGTTTCGGAGTAACAATTTTTAATATCTATTTCAGGTGGATGGCCAACGATCTAGACACAGTGGTAACACAGCTTCCCGTCAAAGCTCCGAAGTCCAGCGCCGTAGGGATTGTTCAGCACTTGGAAGGGTGATCTGCCGAGAGCTGTCGGCAAGCGCGGTTTGCTCAGCCCTTCGGAGGCAAACTGAGGAGCTACTTGATTGAGAAATACCGACTCCGGTCTTGTTAACTGGCAACGACTGAGAGAGCTGTGTGGTGACCACATGCCCGCCCATCTCCGCATCTGGTAACGCCCATGAGCTACGGATCATACGGTGGTCTGTCGGTACCACTGGGTCTGTTCGGACGGAGTTTGGTTCAGGTGAATGAGTATGAGACACTTGGATCGTACTGCACTTAGATGTCTTATAGCCTATATTGACAACAATGTTCCAGCAGCAGCTTTAAATTCGAACAAGTGAGATGCATCGACATGTCTTTTAGAAGTGCTGAGGGTGGCACTGCATGGCAGCAGAGACTATGCATCTTCTGGTAACGAATGTTTGAAATATTTTCTCGATGATCTGACACTTGGAATAAGTATAGGGACATGCAACAGATTACCGGGAATACAACAGCAGCGAAAAAACTTTTTTGAAAAATAACAGCATTTCAAAAAATTTTCCATTTCACCTATTCATTTGATTATTGTCAAGCTACTGTCGCTTCCAACAAGCTAAGAGATGAAACGGACCACAACTCTGTAATGGATTTCTTTAAGCACTAGATGTAGACGGGGTGCATACTAATCATAGCATGTTCATAGAAGATTATATTCGCCTACTCGGTGACCTCCCGCTGTGGAAGTACAGTAGGAGCAAAGCCATGGTACGTGTTGATACTGAAACTACCAAGTCGGGCGATCTCAGAAACGAACGCGTGATAGGGACCGCTTTATCTCTTATTATTGCTGACGACGTGACAGCATTCATCTGAATCCTGTATTTTGTGATGAAAAGTTGATTCTAGAGATGTTTTTACTTCATTTTTATTATTTAAACTTTTTGTTACTGTAATAGTTGTTTTTTATTCAACTTTCAGCCGGCATTTTCTTATTTCGTTTTAACAGTATACTGTATTTGGCTTTTATCCACAGCATCTTACCTACTGGACCTTTCTGCGTCAAAATAAGTGAGGCAAAACCGCTGATTCAGGGAAGGTCAATTGGTTTTTAACATTGCGATCATTACCCCTACATGGTTAGTTTTGAAAAAGGAGAGACGAACGACCGCTTAATCTCGTACTACGGAGCTGAAATAAGCATCTTGTCTTGTGCAAGAATGATCATGTGCTACCTCAGTACAGAGTTCGCGTAAGCAAAGAAAATCGTCTGTACCTTATAAATGTTAAATGAAACAGCACGTACTTTTATGAAAACCAACGCTAGGAGTTATATTCCAAAAAATATTTCCAAAGAATAGATTTCTACGACTTATTTTTATAGGTGTTTGAAACAGACGCCAAAGCTACGGACTTATAAAGAATCTACAGTAAGCATACACAATCTTGACAGCTCTTTAGCGATACTGGTACTGTCTATCGTGACAGATACAGCAAGCAACACATAGCCAAAAAAACAAGTAAGAAACGAGGAACTGCGAGCACTAAAGGCGTTTTAAGCGAGTAAAATAAGGCATGTATGGAGAGACATGATGTATCTAATAGCACCGTTGACATTACCAGTGTTAATGAAGTGTTTATACAGTAAATTCGGTTACCAAGCCAGAGAATTGAAAAAAAATTATGCTGGCCGTGTGGCCGAGCGGTTCTAGGCGCTTCAGTCTGGAACCGCTCGACCGCTGTGTGATGTCCTTAGGTTAGTTAGGTTTAAGTAGTTCTAAGTTCTAGTGGACTGATGACCTCATATGTTAAGTCTCGTATTGCTCAGAGCCACTTTTTTTGAAAAATTTTGTCCATTGAGGGTTTTGTTCGAACTTCACCTGATTCTCTGAAACGTCAATGATATTATACAGTTGTTGAACGGCTGTTAGTCCAAGAACAAGCAGTTATTGTACTGTCTCTAAGAACAGTAACAGGTTGCGTTTGATGATGCTGCGTAATTTAAGAATTCATTTTGGAATTGCTTCTAATATTTGTTTACATAAGCATTTTGCTTGAATTACACGTGCTGCTGCGCAACTTCGAAATATTCCTTGTCAAAAGCATTTATGCTAGACGAAGTTGTAACAACAAATCTCAGCAGTGTTGTAGTAGCTACAAATTTTACACCATTAGAGTGAAAAAAAGGAAAACATTCAGTTCATTAAAACAGAAATGATGAAATACAGAATATTATTTTTTAAATTAGAACTTCTTTGACTACTTTAATAGTAACTTCCAACGAGATTCTATGAGGTGCATCACTTTTTGTCCGATTTTTCGACATTTCTGCGTATCTGTAAATCCTGGCTTTCCAGTATTGTCCAGTTTTGCATTGCGAAACTCAGCGTTAACCAGGATATTCCCCAGTCGTTAGAGTGCGTGTTTATATAAGGAGCGATCAAGAAGTTTCTGTTCGTATACTCGAGAGTCGACATGCCAATCAGGCTGAATTGCATTGAGCATTGAGGCAGTCATCCAACCGACTCACCAGGATGAAGACACCCGTTTTCTAAAACAACGTGTCCTCCTGCACGAAAAAGTTCGTAACTGTCTGCTGCACATCCTCGTCCAACTACAGTCGTTAGCCTTCCAAGAACTTTTAAGAAACCGAAAGCGTAATAATCCCATGGGTAGGGATCAAGTCTCTAGGCCAGGTGCTCGAGTGTCTGCCGCTTGAGTCGGTGCACTTCTGAATTACGACATTTGCGTTATGGGGACGTGCGTTAGCATGAATCAGCAGCGCACTTTGTCACAGTTTACCCGCTGTTTCGCCTTAAAGTTGACGCCGTAATTTCTCCAGTGTTTGCTCAGTACCGTACCCCAGTGTTAGAGGCACAGGGTTCCTTGAAATCAATAAGAAAATACTTCTGATAATCAAAGAATAGGGTAAACATTATCTTTCCAGTTTATGGGTGGCTGTTGAGCGTCTTGGGATGAGGGGACGAAGGATGACACCGCTGCATCGTCGACGCTTTTGACTCCGGTTCCCAGTTGCGGCACTTTGGTCCTGTGGGGATGCACTTGGTAAGAACGTCACCATAGTTCACGTTTCCACGTTTACCGCACGCTCGTCGGAAAGACACGAATGCCACACTAGTTCCTGGGCTACATGTCGGTGCTTACATACCTGCATAGAAGTCGCGTTACGCTGCACATACTTTGCAGCAACGCCCTCAAACAGAAACTTTTAGAATGCTGCTTATACTTCAAGACTATAATACATTTACATATAATAGCCACACCGCCACCTACAACAGGTACAGGAAGCGATTATATTGAATAAAATGAATTGATGGTTCAAATGGCTCTGAACAGTATGCGAATTAACTTCTCAGGTCATCAGTCGCCTAGAACTTAGAACTACTTAAACCTAATTAACCTAAGGACATCACACACATCCATGCCCGAGGCAGGATTCGAACCTGCGACCGTAGCGGTTGCTCGGCTCCAGACTGCAGCGCCTAGAACCGCACGACCACTCCGGCCGGCTAAAATGAATTGAGTAACTCGTCATTCTAAAGTGACTAGACTGGAAAATAGACGTAAGTCACGAAGACCTACAGGTTGGCCTCCTGCGTCACGGCTCCTGAGCTTTTATAATCACATACTTCCGGGGCTGCTTCCCCATGAGCCCCACAGACAGTTTGAAACTGTAGGCAGGAGATGGACAACAAGACAGAATCAGTGTTTTTCGTGATCATCCGATCAAAGCTCTCAGCCCCTTTTGCACTTTGAGTCGGCGTGTACCTTTTTAAAAACATAGCAGTATTGATACGTCAGGAAGGTGCATTTCCGATGCAAATTGAAAGTTTCGTTCTGGGATTTTCTTGACGTTCGCATTGCTACACTTCCCACTTACTATCCAGTACTTAGGAATTCTGAAAGGAAGTCGACCGAGAAACTTCACTTCCTTGGAGGAAGTATTTCATCGTAAAATGGATTACTGAACTAGTGTCATAAATCTAAGGTTTCTTCATATCCCAAAACACAACACGCATGCGGCACAACAAACGCATCGGATTGTGTAACCGACGGCCAGTCTCCCATAAACTTAAGGTCGTATTGCAAGAGGATCATCAATGTCGAGATCGACAGCACAAACATTGGGCATAAGCTCTCTACTAGTCACGCAGACCGTTCTGAGATACTGTGTTACTTGGTTAGCTAACACGCTAGTTATAATATCAAACTGAAATCCAGACGGTATTTCATTTATTCGTTCATCGTTCTACGCTGGCGTTAAGTAATATCTATAAAAGAGCCCGATATGAATGATTGTTTAGTGCAGTATGCAGAAGGACTCTCCCCTTCTACTGATCACTCATGTGCTCTAGAGGGTGTAATTTACGGAAGGTCTTACCTGTGCCTTTGTATTATTAAGGAGAACCAGATGTACAGTTAGACTGAGCCCATTATTAAGCAGAGACGTTCGCTGATGAACTAAAGCTTTATGACCACCGTCGACCGTCAGATCGAATGCCGCCGTGTGATGTTGAAGGAACGTGATCTTCTAAAGAAAGTATACAGGGTCCAGTCACCTTAAGGTGACTACCGGTCAAAACCTTGAATAACAAGGTTTTTCAGCGCAGACTTGCAGGAAGAAAGTTAGAGAGGTTCTGGAAGGCACCAACAGCGATGTGGAGCAATGCTGACTCCAGTGCAGTGACCAGCTGCTCTAGGTTTCTCGGTTGAGGATCCATATCACAAACTTCCCTCCTCTGGCCTGGAACCTCCTAACGATTGTTGCAACGGCCATCTTTCCAGTGATGCATAAAACGTGATTCATCTGAAAAGGCGACCTGTTGCCGCTTGGTGGACGTTGTGTTTCGGTATTGGCGTGCAAATTCTGCCCTTAGTCACCAATGAACAGCGGTCAGCATGAGTGCATAATCCAGGAGCCTTCTGTGGAGGTGCACACGCAGCATCCGCTGAAAAATCGGCGAAGATGGACTGTTAGTAACCCCTTCGTTCATCTGGGCGGTCAGTTACTCAACAGTTGCACATCTGTTTGCCCGTAAAAATATCCACAGCCGTCGCTCACCACAGCTGCCTCGGCGCCAGTTTTAGATAACGCCATTTCGCCGCGCATAGTATACATTAACCACGGCGTTTGGCAAACAGCTTACAAACTTACCAGTTTCGGAAATGCTTCCACCCTTTGCCTGAAAGCGATCATGTCCTTTTGGAGGTCAGATAAATCATTTCGTTTCCACATTAGGACGACGACTGCACTTTTTGCGAATCCCCCCACACGGCATATATCCCATCCATTGCCAGTACTGTCAACTACCATCAGTGAGTGTTTATTGCTCGTTGAAGTTGAACATAGGCGGTGGTCACATAAATGCGACTAGACCGTGTATTAGAGGAGCATAAACGAAAAGGTAACGGTTTCATCGAATGCAAGGGGCCGCAAATGTGGAAACCCACTGACTGCGGCAGCTTTGACGGCCCATGGGAACAAGCAATTCGCAAAGGACAAAGCTGTTCGCGTCTACTGTCGATAGCATTTATGGAAAGTTGTAGAACGACGGTGAAGACATGAGTAGGCGACACTATGTTGGGCGTCGACGGTTTACCACATGGAGGTCGGAGGATTGCCCGCTCGGTAAAGCAGGACAGGTGGCGACCTGTGGCAGATTTGACGACACAGTACAGTTCTGGTACAGGTACAAGTGTTTCGGAGCACACTGTACAGCGCACGTTTTTGAATATGGTGGTCTGTATCAGACGACCCCTACGTGTTATCATGTTTCCCAACTACATCGTCAGCTACGACTGCGATAGGACGCGGCATTATCGAGATTGTACCGTAGACCAATGGAAACGTGTCACATGGTTGTATGAATCAAGTTTCTTCTTACGCCAAGTCGATAGTCGTGTCCGGATATACCATCATACAGGCGAACGGCTGGTCGAAAAATGCACCGCGCTACAGGCATAGGATGATGGGGGATATGGATCAATTATGCTATGGAGGACATTCACATGTTCTTCCATGGGACCAGTGACAGTAACTGAAGGCATATTAACAGCTGCGGACTACTTGAATATTATTGTGTGCGACCCGCATCGCTTCATACTTGGTGTCCTCCCCGACGCCGATGGTGCCATCTAACGGAATAACTGTCTACATCAGAAGGTCCGAATCGGGCTACAGTGGATTGTAAAGCATGATGGTGAACTCGTGTTTATTTTTTTTTTCGACAAAATTCACCTCGTTAATAATATATTGAAAAGTTTGCTTGTAAAAAATGTTCGAATCCAAAATATCACAGAAAATAATAGCATTAAATTATCAAAAAGTTACTGCACGTAATTGTATACCTATTAGTGTAGATTATTTTACCATTAAAAAAATTTGCCAAATTTGCCTCGAAATTATGAAAAATTGTACCTTAAAATAATAATGCAATAAAAAATTCAAAATTATCTCACTGCATTAGATTGTTATTAAAAATTCTGAATTTTTTAAAAATCATGTTAGGTCATTTCAATGAGATTTAACAAAAAATGGAAAAGATATGGATTTACAAAAATATCAGTGCAAGTCTGCCACTGTCTCCCCTTAATGCAGATGGGTAGGAACAACAAAGACATAATGTTCGAATACATCATTAGTAGAGTGGTGCCTTACACAGTTACGTCGATTAAATATGTAGGCCTTAAGTTTCAAAACGATATGAAATGGAATGAGCATGCAAGACTTGTAGTAGGGCAGGCGAATGGTCGACTTCAGTTTATTGGGGGACTTTTAGGGAAGTGTGATTCATCTGTGAACGACACAGAGTATAGAATACTAGTGAAACCACCTCTCGAGTGCTACTCGAGTGTTTGGGGTCCCCACCAGTTCGGATTGAAAGAAGACATCGAAGCAGTTTTGAAGAACACTACTGAAAAAACTTAGAGCACCGGCATTTGATACCGGCGGCAGAAAGATTCTACTACCAGCAACGTCCATTTCGCGTAAGGACCACGAAGATAACAGAATTTAGGGTTCATACGGAGACGTATAGACAGTCGTTTCTCCATCGCTGTGTTTACGAGTGTAACAGGAAAGGAAATGACCAGTAATGGTACAGGTAACCTCCGCCACGCATCGTACGGCGGCTTGAGAAGGATGTATGTGGATGTAGATGTAGATTTAACTCACTCTCTCGAAAGGAACAACTAGGAACGGTACGTACCAATTTTCTGTCTCCGTGCACTACACAAGACCGCCACCACCAGGTGAGTCTGTGTGTTGAACACGCTTAAGTTTACTCAAACGCCAGGGGATCTGAACTTAAGGGGTGTTTACATTCAGCTACTCACCATAACACGGACTGTCAGTCATTTATCTTATTAGAATCGCCAGATATTTGCAGATCAACGAAAGTTGTTGACATCTGAATAAAATCGTATGCAAGTTTCTCAGGTATGAGACAGTTTATGAATAACTTCCCGTAGAATTTCGATTTTAGGCTGTGGTGAAACCATTTCCACTAGCTGACGACAGTTTGTACTTGAGGTTCTGGAGACTCACAGAAATTCCGTTACCGCGCCGATCACTGCAGTATTTCTGTGATAAGTAAGGATTTACCTCGAGTCTGAGGAATCGTTGTTTTCCGGAACGTGGAGAGGGCTCTGCGGAAATTTAGAGTGGGGCCGAGTAATGGCTCAGTGGGAGAGCACAAATAAAGGGCGAGGAAGCCAGCGCCGCCGGGATATTCTTGTGAACTTACGGTTGCGGGACAGGATAAATAGAGCCACTGTTTCTCTGTCTGAGGCCGCAGATTAGCTTACTTCCTTTCTCTCGCTCCAACACCGTCTCTCCAGTGGAAAAATACTCATTCTGTGAAAAATAAGGCACTGGAGAACTCGAAAATGGAATGGGGTGGCTAAAATATGCGTTTCTTACTCAATTTCTGAAGTGTAATTTATATATTTTGTCTGGTCGGTACAGAACCGCTACGATGCAGAGTGAAAGAACTCTCAGTCGAGTGAGTCAAATTACGATAAAGATGTCACAGGGGTCTCATAAAACTGCATTAACATCAGAAAATTGAAACTTATGCGTGTAGCCATTGCGCAGCATATCATCCTTTGAAGTTTAAACTGTGACACTGTGCTATGGGACCAATTTTATACCATTATTTAAATTTAAACCAACATGATATTCATATCATTCAAGAACAGAACGTACGGAACCAGGATAGTCGTTAGAATTCTGTCGACGACGATATCATTAGCGACTGGGCGCAAGCTCGGCTTGTTGCAAAATGTACAACGAAATTGCCAGTATTCTTTTCAACCTACACTTGTACCTGGTCTAACAGAATAAGGGAGATGACAAGAAATGTAAATGCGGATTGTTGTAAGGGGTTCAGAAGCCGCCGTAATGCCGATTACGAGTCCTGTGTCATACAACTGAGCCACGTTGATCGACAGTGAAACGATTAGAATGTATGGAGTACAGATATCGTTGTGCACATTCTTCTTGAACCAGACACTGAATTACCTAGTTCATTCATTTCATAGTGAGTTACAAAAACCTTGCAATGAGGTAAGAGGAAAGAAAGGGAGGAAGGGGCAGTGCTAGAGGGGGAGAAGGGGGCACAGGATGGGGGTGCGCGGAAGGGGGCTGGACATGAGAGGAAAACAGCTGATGAGGGAGTGCAGAGACTCAGGGGGGATGGATAAAAAAATTCGCTCTGGAGAATAGGGGGGAGGGGAAAGGGGGGCCCTGGGGAGGGAGGGAACAAGGCCAGACTACTATTGGTAGGAAGAGCAGACATCACGACATAGTTCATCATCTGGGGGGAGAGGTGCAGGAAATTGCTGTGATGAAGGGTATGGAAGGGGTGAAGTTGGAGGTAGGGGAAGATACAGTGATAGAGGTTGGTGGGGGAGGGGGGTTAGATCAAGCCTGCGAAATGTTTAAAGGTTGCAGATGTTTTGGAGGAAAAGGAGGAGGTGGAAGGAGGGGATGAGGTCGTACAGGAGCTATGTGTGGGACAGAAGGCAGATACATATGGCAAGTTGGATCATGTGGCGTTCAAGGATTTGGATGGCCTTACAAAAGTGGGGGTGGGGGGAATCCAGGCAATGCTGGCACAACAGCAGATAGGATGAGGGATTTGTAGATGTGGAGGATGGTGGAAGGATGCACTCCCCATGCACGGCCACACAGGAGTTTCAGAAGGCGGAAGTGGGTGTGGGTTTTCTGCTGGATTGTGAGGAGATGAGGGGTCCAGGTGATATGACAGTCGAGGGTAAGGCCAAGGTATCTCAGGGTGGGGATGAGCTGGATAGGATCACCATAAATGGTGAGGTAGAAATCATGGAGTCAGAAGGAGGGTGTGGTGTGGCCTATGATGATTGCCTGGGTCTTGGAAGGGTTGTTACAAAGGAACCACTGGTTTCACCAGGTAGTCAACTTGTCAAAGTGGCTCTGGAGGGTGCACTGGGTCCATTGAAGGGTAGGATAGAGAGTTTGGAATGCAGTGTCATCAGCATATTGGAGGAGGTGTATAGGTCCAGGTGGTTTGGTCATATTGGCAGTGTACAGGGGATAGAGGAGAGGGGAAGGGTATGGAGCTTTGGGGGACGCCACTGGTGGGGTAAAAGATATGGGAGTTGGTTTCATGGAGGGTGACATAGGAAGGACGGCGTGAGAGGAAGGAAACGACCAGGCAGACTAAACTGACAGGCAAGGCGTAGGTTATGAGTTTAAAGAGGAGACTGGGGTGCCATACGCGATTGTAAGCATTTTGGATGTCAAGGGAAACAAAAATGGCTGAGCGATGGGAGTTAAGATGGAGGGAGCGAAGGTAGACAAGGTTAAGGAGTTGGTCTTCGACAGAGTAGGCGGGTCAGAAGCCATACTGGGTGAGGGGGAGGAGGTTATGTTGTTTCAGGTGGTGATGGATACGATAGGAGAGGATGGATTCACAGACCTTACTGAAGACAGAAATGAGGCAGATGGGATTATAGGAAGAGCCTGTGGAATGTAGTTTGTTGGGTTTGAGGAACAAGAGGACATGGAAAGTCTTCCACAGGTCAGGATAGAAGCAGATGTTGTATAAATTAGCAAGGACAGTCAGGAAGGAGAAGGGACATTAATTGAGATGGTGGTAGGTGACAGAGTGATGACGAGGGGCTGTGTTTGCGTTTTCACCAGACAATAAGTTTAATGTCTTGTGCTGTGATTGGAGTGTTGATATCAAAGGGGGGTAACTATCCCAAGTACTGGAGACTGGGAGCGAGTGGAGCAACTTAGGTATTGGTGCGTTCGATGATGGTGGGTAAAAGGGAATAATCGATGTGGGGATCTTCAGGGATGGAGATGACCTCAAAAAAGTGGGAAGTGAAGTGGTTGACATTACTGTGGTTGTCAGGAAGGGGGCGGTCGTTATGATGAACGTGGTAATGGGGTGTGTAATGGGAACCAGTAAGGCGAAGGAAGGCCAACCAATATTTGGAGGAGTGACATTGACTCACGTACAAGTCTGGAGCCAGTCCCAGGGTTTCTTTGCTGTAATCAGTTTCTGAACGCGTTGCTAGAGTTGGAGGTGGCGGTGGAGTGCATCCCTGTCATGAGTGTGCAGGAAGAAGCAATAGAGATGGCGGTATTTGCGGAGTAGAAAGATAGTCAATGGAGGGAGAGTAGGGCAGTGGGGGTGGATGGTTTTAGTAGGAACATTGCCCTCCACAGCGTCAGTAACGGCCTTCTGAAGGAAGGACGAGGTGTGGGTGATGTTGTCGGGATGTTGATAGGTAAGAGGGTGGCTTTCGATCTAGGTGTCGATGGATTCCTGGTAGCTATCCCAGCTGGCACGACGGTAGTCAAGGACTACCTTGGGAGGGGGGCAGGTTGGGGAGCTGGGAAGCGAGTGAGGTACAGATGTTATGGTGAGAAGGACAGGAAGGTGGTGGATATCTGTGGGGTCAAGAATGTCTATGGCGATACGCCCAAGGAGATTGGCAGAGGAAATGACAACACTGGGGGTGGTATTGCTTTTGGAACGAACTAGGGATCTCCTGTTTATATGGCCGACGCTCTATCCATCTGAACCACCATCGCCGGCCGTTGTGACCGAGCGGTTCTAGGCGCTTCAGTCTGGAACCGTACTGCTCCTACGCTCGCAGGTTCGAATCCTGCCTCGGGCATGGATATGTGTGATGTCCTTAGATTAGTTAGGTTTAAGTAGTTCTATGTCTAGGGGACTGATGACCTCAGATGTTGAGTCCCATAGTGCTCAGAGCCATTTGAGTCATTATTGTTCTTTAGGACATGTCCGAAACAACAGATTCCATAGGTTACTGTGCAGCTCGCTGTTAGAATGAAATTCCAATGAAATCACTACGCTTAGCTGCATACAAGCGTTAATATACGTCAGCGGGGACAGTCGAAAATGTGTGCCCCAAGCGGGACTCGAACCCGGGATCTCCTGCTTACATGGCAGAGGCTCTGTTCATCTGAGCCACCGAGGACGCAGAGGATAGTGCGACTGCAGGGACTTATCTCCGGTACGCCTCCCGTGAGACCCACATTCCCAACTTATTGTCCCGCACTATATTCATAGTGCCCTTGACCATTATACTCCTACTCCCTAAGAGTTCGGGCAATGTTTGTGCATCCGCACAGATGAAGATGGTCAAATGGTCGGTGAGCCTTATATATATATATATATATATATATATATATATATATATATATATATATATATATATATATATATATGAAGACGATATCTGTTCATTCAGAGATATTCGAAAGAACAGATACCATCTTCATATCTTTTAAAAATGTTTGCTTAACTGTGAATCCCTACCATGAGAATTTATTCAAGCTTTTATTTCTTCTCCCTGATCTTCAAGTCCTTCTACAAATTTTTCTTCGGTTTTCTTTACTGCTCGCTCAGTGTACAGAATGAATAACATCAGAGATAGACTACAACCCTGTCTCATTCCCTTCTTAACCACTCCTCTTTTCATGTCCATCGACTCTGCAGTCTGGTTTCTGCACAAGCTGTATAAATCATTTGCTCTACCTTCAGAATTTCAAAGAGTGTAATCCAGACAATACTATAAAAATATTATGATCTGCAGGTATCATATCATATGGAAACAGAAGAAATTTAGTCGTGTTAATAATGCTGAATTTTTGTCTGAAAAACTTTTTCTGTAAAACGTCACAGCATTGTAGCTGAATCTACAATATAACGTATTGACTTGTCTTTCCGTTTACCATTGCACCTACCAACTATCTACCGTCATTTATTAATTTTCTTTGTTTTTTTAAAATGAAAAAGTATTGCGTATACTTTTCTGGCTCTGATATTTTATAAATTATTTTCATATGTTGGCCATTACCTAACGTGCATATTTCAAAGTCATAACTTGTGCTTTTCATGAATAACCATCGTCGACATACTAGACCAATAAGACACCCGTTTCAATACTCGAGATAACATATGTATATATTTGAGAACAGGCTTCTATCGCAGAGGACTGGCGTTGAGATGGGCTGAAATCAGTCTCCGGCGAGAGTAGTCATTATCGTGTACTTTTATCTATACCAGTAATTGAAAACTACTCGAATAGCAAAGTAAACAGAAACAACTGCGGTTTCACTGGTTCAGCTTTGTTGGCTTACTTGCGGAGGCTGTTGTTAACTTGCTGAAGCCGTACAGCTGTTTCATTAATAAGCTAAGCGCTGCAACGGAAGAGCGAGAGGCCTGCCTGAGCCGCCTTGCCCCCGTAACAACTTTTATCTCCCGGCCGCTGCTCAGCAATTAAATTCCTCTCAGCAGGAAGGTTAATTACCTTACAGGTGCTTCAAACAGCCAAGCCCATTTAAAGCGCACAGCCTCTGTGATTCCTTTCAATGAACCCCTCGTTAGCTACAGAATTTAATTTACGCCTTAGTCGAGACAAGTATCTTCTTTTGCAATTAAAAGAAGCTCTATGTATGTCGCTGGCGCTTATAAGATACATCCCTTTCCAAGCTGCAGCTTCCCCAGCGAGAGAGCTACCAACATGCGATAAAGCCCAGTTGGTAACAAGATTAAATTTTCTGTGATACCTGGTTGAGGATAATCCTGGGCTAGTTGATCAATTTACATTTAAACTGTAGAATCGTAATAAACAGCTTTTATAGGTTTCAAATCCTACGAATAAACTTTTATCAAATAGTTTTCTATTTGAGTTTTGTACACACAAAGACAATGTGCTCCTAATAAAATCGTTCCATTTTGTAAAAGCATATCACTGGTGGGGTGAAAATTATGTTAATTGGTAAAAAGAAATTACTGCGCTTCTTTTACGCTGTTTCAACAAAAGACTGTTTAAACACAGAAAAAATTGTAGTTATGCTATGAAGGCTACACAGTCACAGGGAACGAATATTTTATAGCAACAGTTATACAGCATCAAAGACACATAATAAAATAAACTCGTAACAATGGAACCAAAGGTACGAAAAATATTTGGATAAAGCAATAAATAAGAACTGTGTTTCCCAAATAAAAGTAGATCACAGTCCTGTAATTATATCTGCAAACACTCTTACTGAAGAGAATCGCCAAAATTGTGCCGCTTATTGGTAAATAAAATACTTGTTTAAAGTAAACGGAAATATGTTGCAACACATTTCATAGCTGCCTGAAGAGTTCGCCTCTTTTAGACTTTTTCTTGTAGCACACACTCCCTCTTCTGCAGTCTAGAAGCTTTCAGTCCTTCTCTCATTTATCTTTCAATAATTACTCCATCTGTTAACATCCAACTTCGTTTATGTAGCACATTTCCGTCATTTTGTACAAGAAACAGATGCATAATAATAACATGAGTGTAATTTCTGTTCTCTTCTATATTTTTCGCTCGGATAACAGCTGCTGAATCTTCGGTCATAATTTCACTATGCATATACTTTTCCGTAATGCTTAGGAAAACAGAAAAAAGTCGATCAAATTACACTATGTGATCAAAAGTACCCGGACACCCCCCCCCCCAAAAAAAAAACATACGGCCTGTGGCGGAGTTGTTACAAGACAATTCTTGTGGTTGGCAGGAGAGCCAACCCCTTGGTACTGAAGGAGGCCGAAATGCACGCGTTTTAGCGCACACAGGCTGGCGTGAAGTCTGGAACATGACAAGGGAATTAGAATTGAGAAAAACGGACGTAGCTGGTGGAATACTTAACTTTAATCCATTAATGACGAACGTCGCTCTTTATGGTACATGATGCACAATATCTATAGAACTGATAATGGCGCCTTGCTAGGTCGTAGAAAATAACATAGCTGAAGTCTATGCTAACTAGCATCTCGGCAAATGAGAGCGTAGAAGTCAGTGAACCATCGCTAGCAAAGTCGGCTGTACAACTGGTGCTGGTGCTAGGAAGTCTCTCTAGACCTGCCGTGTGGCGACGCTCGGTCTGCAATCACCGATAGTGGCGACACGCGGGTCCGACGTATACTACCGGACCGCGGCCGATTTAAAGGCTACCACCTAGCAAGTGTGGTGTCTGGCGGTGACACCACAACAATAATATCCCTGAAATGGACTGGCCTACACAGAGTCCTAACCTGAATCCTGTAGTACACCTTTGGGATGTTTCGGAACGCCGACTTCGTACCAGGCCTCACCGACCGACATCGATACCTCTCCTCAGTGCAGCATTCCCTGAAGAATGGGCTGCCCTTCCCCAAGAACCCTTTCAGCACTTGATTGAACGTATTCCTGCGAGAGTGGAAGCTGTCATCAAGGCTAAGGGTCGGCCAACATCATACTGAATTTCAGCAGTAACGATTGATGCCCCCCCCCCCCCCCCCAAACTCGTAATTCGTTTTGAACAATTAAGAATGTCGTACAAATTAGCATATTTGAATAAAAACTTCATCCAATATGCTCACACCTGCAAGAGAAAGACATGAGACTCACTAACTTTTTTTACACACTGACAGAAATTCCACAACAATATACCTAAGACGTTGAGCTAGGAGGACGCCATGAAAGGGTCCCCTGTTTACTATTACGACTACATAGTAGAACTGTTTAAAATTTTTGAGTAAAATTAATAGTAATGCTTTAGATCCTCACGTAATTTGCAAATTTATGAAGTTACTGAACACTTGGAAAACTTTACCATCATATACAAAATAACAGTTAAACAACCTTTGGTAAATGAATATCTGCACAAAAAATTTGAATAAAATGGTGATACGGGTCCGGGTATTATACGAGAACGTAAAACCTAACTTCTATTCAGATTACTTGACTTTATAAGACGGTTATCTCGAAATATAATATGCCCAAAAGATAGTTCAAATGGCTCTGAGCATTATGGGACTTAACTGCTGAGGTCATCAGTCCCCCAGAACTTAGAACTAGTTAAACCTAACTAACCTAAGGACATCATACTTCCATGGCCGAGGCAGGATTCGAACCTGCGACCGTAGCAGTCGCGCGGTTTCGGACTGAGCGCCTAGAACCGCTAGACCACCGCGGCCGGCCCCAAAAGATGTCTACTCGATGAAAATAACTTTAAAAAACAATAACTATGAGTTTCGATATGAAAATTTTCTTCAGAAACGATGTCATATTTGGGGAGGCATATAACGTGATATATATTTTTATATATGTTTTGATTGCCTCCCAGTTTGTATTGCGCATGTTCCATTTTGATGACGGCATGTATGGACACGGATCACTCTCATTTACCGTAACTGTTCGAACCGCAAAATTATCAGACCCCATTGGGTAGGGGTAGACCTCCCACTTAAATTCTTGGGAGATATTCAAAGAACACAGGGTAATTTCTATCGCAGAAGAGCGTCTTCCAGGTGCCAGGATGGGAGTTGGGCAATCGTTTTTCAGAATAAATAAACTGAGTTCATCTATGATGTCCGAAACAGCTGCCCCGTATCTATCGTTCATCTTGCATCCCCAGGTCGTATGGTGCGCATTGAAGTCTCCACGAAACAGGAAACAGGGGACGAGCTGATTAACCTGTATAAAGGGTGAAGCGAATTTCGCGCACTCCGGGTCCGCAGTACGACTTCTCACATGCCAGCGATAGTAAAATGTCTCTCATAAAATTTCGCCCAGCTACTACATCCGGCAGAAACAGAACGTGAAAGAGTGGCAATCTGGCAATACTATAACAACATGCGAGGTAACTATCTCTGTTAGCATATGCTACTTGTTCTGTACAGTTGGTGCAAGGGACGGAGTTTTGGATTAGCATGTAGAAGTTCGCTGCTTCGATCCTAGGTTCAGGCATGTGTTTTTTATTTGGCAAATGTAGTCCAGGTGGTATGGTATCCGGCATCTTAATCGTCAACAGCGATTGCGGCGGGTCTTCTAGAAAACATTTGCACTTACATACCACAATTGTAGAAATCGGACATTGGTCAGCTCTGAAAGAAGCCCTTTCCACGTCTTGTGCGTGAATTTATTCGCACTACTTCATCTACTGGATGCAAAACCTGTTTTCTTTGTACCCTCATCGAATGGTCCCATAGATGAGCCACAAATATTATTCTTGCCTCGTTCTGATCCATTACATTTCGTTAGGGCCTTTGTTACCAGCTGGACTAGCAACCTGCTTTGTGGATAATGTCCAAACTCGATTACTACTTGTATGTGTTATCTTCATGGTCCCACTAATTATGCCTTTCAACACTGAGTCTAGTAACCGCATGCTGTTTAGTATGTATTTCAATGCATTATTATTATTATTCTACTGATGGAATCGTAGAAACATCACGTCTATTATCGTTAGGAAACAGTGTAATTCGAAACCAAACATTTAACAATTAGCGGTCTCCAGATGAATCATGCAGAACAATATCTGTCAGAGGGTTAATGCGCGTTAGGTGAAACAGCGCACTGGGCAGACAGCATGTTTATACTGTATGCGCTGTCCACCAGACAGAGACTAGTTGCGAGCGAAGTAACACACTCGTGACAGACTACAATATACATGCATATACACTCCTGGAAATGGAAAAAAGAACACATTGACACCGGTGTGTCAGACCCACCATACTTGCTCCGGACACTGCGAGAGGGCTGTACAAGCAATGATCACACGCACGGCACAGCAGACACACCAGGAACCGCGGTGTTGGCCGTCGAATGGCGCTAGCTGCGCAGCGTTTGTGCACCGCCACCGTCAGTGTCAGCCAGTTTGCCGTGGCATACGGAGCTCCATCGCAGTCTTTAACACTGGTAGCATGCCGCGACAGCGTGAACGTGAACCGTATGTGCAGTGGACGGACTTTGAGCGAGGGCGTATAGTGGGCATGCGGGAGGCCGGGTGGACGTACCGCCGAATTGCTCAACACGTGGGGCGTGAGGTCTCCACAGTCCATCGATGTTGTCGCCAGTGGTCGGCGGAAGGTGCACGTGCCCGTCGACCTGGGACCGGACCGCAGCGACGCACGGATGCACGCCAAGACCGTAGGATCCTACGCAGTGCCGTAGGGGACCGCACCGCCACTTCCCAGCAAATTAGGGACACTGTTGCTCCTGGGCTATCGGCGAGGACCATTCGCAACCGTCTCCATGAAGCTGGGCTACGGTCCCGCTCACCGTTAGGCCGTCTTCCGCTCACGCCCCAACATCGTGCAGCCCGCCTCCAGTGGTGTCGCGACAGGTGTGAATGGAGGGACGAATGGAGACGTGTCGTCTTCAGCGATGAGAGTCGCTTCTGCCTTGGTGCCAATGATGGTCTATGCTTGTTTGGCGCTGTGCGGGTGAGCGCCACAATCAGGACTGCGTAAGACCGAGGCACACAGGGCCAACACCCGGCATCATGGTGTGGGGAGCGATCTCCTACACTGGCCGTACACCTCTGGTGATCGTCGAGGGGACACTGAATAGTACACGGTACATCCAAACCGTCATCGAACCCATCGTTCTACCATTCCTAGACCGGCAAGGGAACTTGCTGTTCCAACAGGACAATGCACGTCCGCATGTATCCCGTGCCACCCAACTTGCTGTAGAAGGTGTAAGTCAACTACCCTGGCCAGCAAGATCTCCGGATCTGTCCCCCATTGAGCATGTTTGGGACTGGATGAAGCGTCGTCTCACGCGGTCTGCACGTCCAGCACGAACGCTGGTCCAACTGAGGCGCCAGGTGGAAATGGCATGGCAAGCCGTTCCTCAGGACTACATCCAGCATCTCTACGATCATCGTCTCCATGGGAGAATAGCAGCCTGCATTGCTGCGAAAGTTGGATATACACTGTACTAGTGCCGACATTGTGCATGCTCTGTTGCCTGTGTCTATGTGCCTGTGGTTCTGTCAGTGTGATCATGTGATGTATCTGACCCCAGGAATGTGTCAATAAATTTTCCCCTTCCTGGGACAATGAATTCACGGTGTTCTTATTTCAATTTCCAGGAGTGTATGTATAAAATTTCTCATTGTAAATCTCTATACCAGTGTGACAGACATATGGCACACACAAATGATCAATACGTGGATATGCTTCTGGACCTTGGTGCATCTGATACCCGGGCTGGTGTGGCCACTCTCGAAAATGCTGCTAGATATCCTCATCGACGCCATCCAGAGGAAACTGTATTTCGTCATCTGGAGCTGCGCCTTCGGAAGTCAGGTTCTCTCCTTCCAACATGGCGTGACAGAGGTCATCCACGGACTCGCCGCACACCAGCTACTGAGGAAGCTATTCTGGAGGTCATCCACCAAGACCCTCAGCGAAGAAGACCGGGATGTGGCTCAGCAAGGCAGCTGCGTGTCTTGAAATGCACAGTCGTTACAGTGCTGCACGAGAATGGGCTGTAGCCCAAACATTATGCTTTCACGCAACACCTGTATCCTGCAGATAGCCATCAGCAGATACAATTCTGTGAATGGTTCCAACAACAACAGGAAGCGAATGATTACTTCGTGAACATCGTAATATGGTAGGATATAGCAGCTTTCACTCGTGAGGGTGTCTTCAATATGCACAATGCCCACCATTGGTGTGAGGTTAACCCGCATGTCACCTGTGACCATGGATCTGCAGTTCACTTTAGTATCAATGCCTGGGCTGGAATATTGTGCGACAGTTGTTTGGGCCTATATATGTTGTCTGACAGGTTATTCCTCTCAAACTATCTGCCTGATGTGCTGGAAGATCTTCCACTACATGTTCGACAGACGATATGGTTCCAGTGTGATGGTACACCTCCACACTCTGGAATGAATGTGCGACAGTATTTGAACATAACATTTCCAGGGAAATGGCTGGGACGTGGAGGTCCAATTGTATGGTGACCGCGTTAAATTGACCCAAATTCCGTGGATGTCTTCCTGTGGCGACATCTGAAGGTGCACATGTACTCTTACTCCACCGATGAATGTGGAAAAATTGGTAGCGTGTGTTCATGCTGCTCTTGTTAATGTGGATGCAGCTGTGCTGTGAAGGACCCAGAGCTGTGTAATCCTGTAGATTGCGCAATGTTTGGACGTGCAGGGAGGCCGCTTCGAGCCTCTATTGTACTGAGGACAACGTATTCTCTTCTAAAGGTCATGTGGTCATTAATATGGACATTATTATTGTCACTGGTTTGTTATGTGCGACATCTGAGCGCTCATATTGCATGTAGTATAAATGACAAGCAGATGGCCGTGCGGGGTTAGCCGAGCGGTTTTGGGCGCTGCAGTAATGGACTGTGCGGCTGATCCCGGGGGAGGTTCGAGTCCTCCCTCGGGCATGGGTGTGTGTGATTGTCCTTAGGATAATTTAGGTTAAATAGTGTGTAAGCTTAGGGAGTGATGACCTTAGCAGTTAAGTCCCATAAGATTTCACACACATTTGAACATTTTGAACAAGCAGATAATGTGTTATTGTACTGTGCTGTCATCTTTAGCATCTCGAAGTTGATATTGTTTTTGTAGTTATTCTGTTCTATGAAGGGTCATTTGTTTCAAGTGTCTATTTCATTATTTGTCTAACCACGTATTTTTTATGTTCAGCGTTACAAAATGTTGTAAATTTAGGATACATGTGATCTAAGAAACGATGTATATTACAATATGAAATGTCAGATTGAAATTAGCAAATAAAGAAAATGCAACACAACCCAACATCGAACCCTCGACATCCTGCATGCTAACACAAAACTCTGCCACTGCACTAACTGTACAGCAAAAGCAATTTGTGCTGAAAGAGGTAGTTACCATACATGTGGTTGCAGTGTTGCCAGGTTTCCACTCTTTAACATCCCTTTTCTGCCAGATTTACTCGCCGGACGAAATTTTGTGACAGACATTTTTTTATCGCTGGCATGTGAGGAGTCGCGCTGTGAAGCCCGAGTGCGCGAATTTCACCTGTATGCCACTCATAAATTTCGATTTCGGTTCTTAGAGGTCAGCACAGTATCACTATAGAGAGCTCTAATGTCTTGAAGCGAGGGCGCGCTGCTACAGCCTGAAAGCCCCTTATGAGTGTGTGGTCGATGTATCTTGCAGAAGCAGGAACTGAGGCTCGAACGAACAGTGCAAGTCCGCCTTTTCCGTTGTGTCTACCTTGCCGAAATATGTGAAAGTCTGGGAGCGAGAACAATGAATGTGGTTTAAACCAAGTTTCCGAGATAGCAGCACTGTGTATGTCTTGTAAAGGTAATTCTCTTTGCAGGGTTTCTCTGTTTGAAGTGGCAAACCTGGTGTGTGGCTGAGTCAGAGTTTCGACTAACGTCTGGCGTGTGGCTGTCGAATTGACTGGCCCTTGGGGTGCCGTTCGGATTTCTGAATGATCTGATTGATAAGATCAAAAAGTTTGACTTGCAACGTGTGCGACACCTGAACAGACGGTCTGCCTGTTAACGTCTCCGGAGTGGAACTTCAGTTACAACAGTTGTTCAGCGACCTGGGTCGTGGTGTTGCGGTAGGTAGGGATTGCTGCGGATCGGTCCCAGTGGCAGGGTGTTGGGCTGGAGTGGTGGCGGTGGCCTCCATCATGATGCAGGCTCCGGGCGGGCGGCCTGGTGCATCAGTATATCTGTCCGGCTCTGCCTGCAGACCTGGGTAGGCTCGTTCATCACGCAGGGATGGAGGAGGCTGCACTACTTCAGCATATGGCCTATGTGACATTGCCGTCTCGACTTCCACCAAAGTAGCGACTTCCTGGCACACGTATTCTGGACACTCCCGGTTTACCGCCTCGTGTGTCTGGTCGCAATGTACACACCGCAGATGAGTAGACGGGCAGGCGTACCGCTCATGATTTCCACCAAATTTGGCCTATCTTATGGCAGAGCGGAGCCAGCTACTTACGTGACTAAATCTGATACAGTTAAAACACTGCCGCACAGAAGCGACATATATGTCCACCGGGCAAAGCATTCCGTAAACCGAAACAAAGTCAGGCAGTACTTGCGAAGCACACACGTGCCACATGGTGAGGTAATAGTAGTCGTAATTCCGCCCTTCATCGCATTTTTTGACATGCGCTAACATGCAAGACGGTATAGCGTAAACTATCGCATGCAAGTGTTCATCCTCATTTAAGCTGGTGTCAACTTTTCTAATTACACCCTGGTGCGTTATGACATAACTTAGTACGTAGGCCACCAGTTGGTGAGCTGAAAACACCGGGGACTCTACCATTAAGTTATCTGGTCTGGGAGAGTTGATTCAATTCTGAGCCGGCTGGGTGGCCAAGCGGTTCTAGGCGCTACAGTCCGGAACCGCGTGACCTCTACGGTCGCAGGTTAGAATCCTGCCTAGGGCATGAATGTGTGTGATGTCCTTAGGTTAAATTAGGTTTAAGTAGTTCTAAGTTCTAGGAGACTGATGACCCCAGAAGTTAAGTCCCATAGTGCTAAGAGCCATTTGATCCATTTTTTTCAATTCTGATTCCGTTCTGTAGTGTCGATAAGGAATTTGTACTGTCTTGGCTTCAATGTGAATTCGTTATGTACACACGCTTTCCAGTTGCCATCGGATGCAGTCTACCAATGTTCCCTGCACGTTCTCCCACATGTACACAGAAAGGGCCAATGTCACTGTCTCGATTACGGTTTTTTTTATTCACTGCATTAGCTGACCGACCGGAGGGAATAGCAATGTTTCTTTCACTAACTGGTGTAACACTACAAGAGCTTAGCAAGTGCAGTTTCAGGGATGGACCTTAATCTGCGAGGACCTCTAATGACAAAGCTTTACCTGCGCACTGCTGCGATAAGCTGGCTGCTTCCCTTGTTTGGTTGTTGTACTGCTCCACCCAGAGTGCTGCTCGTTTGTCACGCTTCTGTTCTTCCTTATGCTCCAGTGTCCGCTTCCGTACGGTACTCGAAGCATCGGTACCGGATGAGGTGACTGCGTCATTTCTGGGACAATCACTAAGAACCTCCATGTCCTCGGCGACCGCTGAGTGTAGTGGCTGCTGGTCTGCCGTCTAATAACGCACAGCCGCCAGTAAAAGACCCGGGTAGCCGCCTTCCTCGTAGGATCCGCTGTCTGTGTCTAAAATAACTTCACGAGGCTACTGTGCTAACTCCTGTACCCCATTAGCGTGTCACAACAAGAAGAATTTAGGTCTTCCTCACACAAGTAGCACGAACAGAAGTGACTGAGTGACACTAGATTCGCAAATCGAAGCAAACAACGCTCCGCGACTACAAGGAAGTTAACGCCACGGAGTCTGGGGGCAGAAAGTGCATTACACTGTTATGTGGACGTCCGCACGCTACGAAGCCGACCACAAACACCTTGCGCACCACGTACCTTCCGCGTCAGTCAAATACAAAGAAACAGGAAATGTATTTGTAATTTCGAATACGATGAGACCCCAGCTACACAATTTATTGGCAACATATGAAACATTGTGCCGAAGCGGGACTTGGTCGCAAATTCCCTGCTTTACAGGAGCGGTCGCGTTAGCCATGTCAGCTATCCGAGCACGCCTGCACGACCGACCCAAACCTCCAAATGTCACCTGTACTCGTACAGTGGCTGTGATTCCCCCCCGGGAAGGGACTTACTTGTTAACATCACGGCCTTTGCCTATAAATATTATTTGCAGTGTATGTGTTAAACGGTACACTTTGTAGTGTCCTTGCCGATCGCTGCGGCCGAATGGTCCGTAACCGCGCAGCTGCTACGGTCGCAGGTTCGAATCCTGCCTCGGGCATGGATATGTGTGATGTCCTTAGGTTAGTTAGGTTTCAGTAGTTCTAAGTCTAGGGGACTGATGACCTCAGATGTTAAGTCTCATAGTGCTTAGAGGCATTTGTAGTGTCCTTCAGACATGCATGCATGCATGCATAGTAGTATACAAGTAGCAAAAAGCATTTACATGCCTAGGCAAAGGCTCCGACAATAACAAATACGTCTCTTCCTATGAGTGAATCACAGTGACTGTGCGAGTGCAGAACGTGAAGGTAACATATGGAGGTTTGGGTCGGTCCTGCAAGCGCGCTCGGATAGCCGCAGTCTCTAAGGCGACAGCTCACGTAACGCGGAAAATGCCTCTTCGAGTCCTGGTCTGGCACAAATTTTCATATGCCACCAATGAACTGTACAGTTGCCGTCTCGCCGTATTTGCAACTGCGAATACATATCTTGTATTTCATAAAGCTGTAGACTGCTGCAGCGTCTGTTCCTTCAGATATGCATGTTTGTCTGAAGGACATTGCATAGTATACCATTAAACACAGGCAGTGTAAACAGTATACGCAGAAACAATTTGGTACACACACTGTCCTGGAGATAACAAACATGGACGAAGCAAAATACTTGCATTTCATCCCAAGCATTCCACTAGCGCGGTAACACGACTGCGCAGCACCGTAATTTTGAAAGTTTCGACTGCGTCAAGTGAGTTCGACAGCGCCGTTTTAATTAGTGAAGTTGAGGGAAGACCGAACATACGGAACCCATCGCAAGGGGACCATAAGAACCGTGAAATGCTTTTGAAGGAACTACAAGAGATCAGCGCAAATACACTGACGGAAAAAAATCGCAACACAGAAATATAATTAATGTACAGAAATGAAGCCTCAGATATGCTTTTGTTAAGGTAATATATTTACGAGATTAACAATGTAAGATCACAGGTTAATGAAAGCGCGAAATAATCCATTGCAAATGTAAAATGCTGGCACATTAATAACTGTTGTAACCGCCAGAATGTTGAATGCAAGCATGCAAGTGTGCATGCATTGTATTGTACAGGTGCCGCATGTGGATTTGTGGGATGGAGTTCCATACCTGTTGCACTTGGTTCGTTAATACAAGGACAGTTAATGCTGGTTGTGGATGGCGTTGTAGTTATCGTCCGATGATGTCCATAGGTGCTCGACTGGAAACAGATCTGGTGATCCAGCAGGCCAAGGCAACATGTCGACACTCTGTAGAGTATGTTCAGTTACAACAACGCTGTGTGGGGGAGCGTTATCGTGTTGGAATTCTGTTCATGAATGGCCGCATAGCAGGTCGAATCATTAGACTGACGTATGAATTTGCAATCAGGGTGCGTGGAATGACCACGAGAGTGTTCCTACCGTAATACGAAACGGCACCCCAGACAACAACTCCACGTGTAGGTCCAAAATGTCTACCATCCAGACAAGTTAGTTGAAAGCCCTCAACTGGTTTCCTTCTGACCAACACACGGCCATCACCGTACCGGGGCAGGTGCAGCTTTCATCAGAATATACAACAGACCTCCACCCTGATCTCTAAGAAGCTCTCGCTTGACACAAGTGAAGTCGCTTAATAGCCGTGGTTTGGAATGGGCGCTACAGGGCGACTTGCTTGAAGTAAACGTTTTGTAACAGTTGGTTGTACCACGCTGGTGATAACTGCTGCTCAGATTGCTGCAGTAGATTCAGTACGATGCGTCGTAGCTATACTCCGAACACGGTGGTCCTCCCTCTCGGTAGTGCCACGTGGTCGCCGGGAGCCCGTTCTTCTTGCGACCGTACACTCCCGTGACCACCCCTGACAGAAATCACGTACAGTGACTCCCCTCCTGCCAAGTTTTTACGGCAGTATTGCAGAAGACACATCCACCTTCTCGTAATTCTATTACACGACCTCGTTCAAACTCAGTGAGGTGTTGATAACGGCGTCTTTGTTGCCTTAAAGGCGTTCTTGACTAACGCCAACTTACCACGTCCAGTCTCAAAGGTAACT
Organism: Schistocerca gregaria; assembly: GCF_023897955.1. Taxonomy (NCBI): domain Eukaryota; kingdom Metazoa; phylum Arthropoda; class Insecta; order Orthoptera; family Acrididae; genus Schistocerca; species Schistocerca gregaria. The sequence goes on along the minus strand of NC_064931.1, from coordinate 501,578,129 downwards.
AACGCTCACGGCCGTTACAACGTATATTTAAAGCAAACCTGATTTGCGTCATCATAGTGGTGCTAGTAGCGCCACTTTTACGCGACTGACGCGAAATTTGAACAGATATCATCTTTCAGGTGCAAAAATACGCCTACCAAATTTCGCCTATGTCGCACAACTGCTTCTTGGTGCTGCGATTTTTTTTTCCTTCAGTGTACAGTACTCAGCTGTGAAGGTTTGAAAGAGGCACATCAGAATAAATGCAGTAAGTGAGCGCATATCTTCTCTGTATTTTTGTTGTCTTTCTATGCGAAATGCAGTTAATTAGAATTAAAAAATTGCGGGCATTCACACGTTCAGTTTCCGCACAGCTCAATGGATATTAATGTAGAGCAACGGTTCACAATTGCAAATGATTTTCTTTGAGTTGGTTCACTTGTTTTCAATGAATTTTTGATTCCTCTCAGGATATAGTTCTTGACCAACAAAATATTCCGCGAAATTATCTCGTAAAGTATTACCCGACCTACTTCCAGGTGCAGTTTCTGCCATACTTTCGAAACCGTTAACATACTGGATGACTTCGAAATTGTATCCGTCACTTACTCTAACAAAATTATGCAAAATCTGGTACCTTTTGGCAATGGCCTTTGTAAGATCAAGACTGACGTTAAGAGGTCAGTGAAAAACACTCCACTTTTGAATTAAAATTTCGAATGTGCATTCAATAAATCTCTGAGTTTGGGTAAGTCGGTAATTAAAAACCATCTTTTTGTGGTTAACGTTTTCTCGCACATATGCTTTAACATGTGTTGTCATAAAGCGAAGTCTTCCTCCACCACAACAACATAATGGCACCGGGGAGACATGTATACCTGGCAGTGGCTTCGTTTGGGGTGACGCTAATGTACTTTTTTTCCATTTTCGCTCAAAACACACTGTTTTTAAATATTTTTGAATTACAATTTCTTGCGTATGCTCTGACATCAATGAACGTAAAACAATAGTTATGGTCACAGATGTCTATGAGAGCAATGGAGAAAAATTCTTGTTATTAAATGAGGATGGCCCACTTTTGTTAGGTTTTTCTAGACGAATATATCTTCCATCTTGGATGCAAGTGCAGTGAAGAAAATAGGTGACATTAAGGAAAGCACTGCTAATTTCTTTTCATTTTTATGTTGAGGGTTCCGGCATGCGTTCTTCTCTTAAAACAGTCCTAACAGTGGCGCACGCTTGGCTCATCATCTGTCTAATCGTTGATATACCCACTAAATAAGTCATTCAGATCCGTATATGTGTTTGCCAAGACCGCTGTAACACGTAAATCTTATATTTCATACCTATGTACATTCACAGAGGAATTTTACCAATAATGTTTTCCAAACTGACACTAAAACCTTACACGTAATATTTTTGAAAATAATAGACGTACGTGTCGTCAGTAACATAAGAGTTATCTTCTTTGTCCTTGTTATTTCAGTTGAGAAGGTGTGGAGGAGATGGAAAACTGCACGGGATCCCATTTTAAAAGCCGTTTAAAATGAATCTAACGAAGTCCGGATCAGCAGCAACTAAGATACCAGGATTTACCTACCACGATCAACTACACTTTCTCTACCGTTTTCGTACAGAATCAACTGAGAGTAATTTTGACTCACCATCGGTCGCGCAAAATTGATTTCAATAACTGTCAAAACTAACCCTCTGAAGAACAAATCAATGATTTGCGACCGGATCTAAACACCGAAACACTCAAGAGAAAGAGACCTGCCAAGGACACAACATTTGAAGATAAGTTAATGAATTTATTAAAAGATAGTAAAGAAATGGAGTAAGATGGTGACAGAGGATTCCCTCCGTTCCTGCTATCCTCTTAGAAGACTTTAAACGTAGACCAGAAGGTATTATTACGAAGTCAGTCACTTCAGCTGATCAATTCGATTATGCAAACGAATCAGGTTAATTGAAACATACACCCCCAGTTACATCCAGTTCTTTCCACTATCAACTGACCACTTTCACCTACCCTCCACCTTCAATATACCAACGGTATCCTAACCAATCTATGCAATGTCACGAGGATCTGTCTACTCAAACACAAGCTACGATCTCTATCCCTTTCCAACTCAGTCAAGTTCGACGTCATTCTGGGCGATGTTATAATAACTGTACAAATTCGTTTGCAATTCTCACAATACAACTGTAAAATTGTCTACTACCAGAAGAGTGTAATATGTAGTCATAATAGAGCTTTGAATGATTAAATACGCTGAGCAACAGAATTAAAGGATCACTTTTCCTAGACCTCGTAATTGTATCCTGTTGTGATGTATAAGTCTGAAACAAGTCTCAAAAGCCGCCCGGTATGGCCGTGTGGTTCTAGGCGCTTCAGTCTGGAATCGCGTGACCACTACGGTCTCAGGTTCGAATCCTGCCTCGGGCATGGATGTGTGTGATGTCCTTAGGTTAGTTAGGTTTCAGTAGTTCTAAGTTCTAAGGGACTGATGACCACAGATGTTAAGTCCCATAGTGCTCAGAGCCATTTTAACCATTTGAACCAAGTCTCAAAGGAACGTACAATCTCCCTGGGAAATGGTGCAAAAGAGTCGTATCCTGCGACGTCACCCTCTTGCTCGACGACGTTTCAAGCTGCAAGGTGTATGAAAAAAAGGTGACAGCTCAGAAGTTCATGTGACGTGTAATGTAAGTTAATTATGTCATATTGACACCAAATTTCACCACAACTCCGGGCAGCGCCACCGTGGTGGTGCTACGCAATGGAAAAATCGTCACAGCTCTTCTTATCCACATTTCACCTCTTCTTTTGACATCTCTGCGGTGAGGGTCAGAACCGTGACACCCAGCGTTGAAATCACACTGTTTCCTTATGGGTGGTCGATGAAAACACTCCAGACACGACTCCGTTCAAAATCTGCACTAAAAGGCCTCAAAGCTAAACTAAACCCCGTCCGGACAGGCCTTGGATAGCCCAACGGTACTGACCGGACACCGTGTCATCCTCAGCCGAATGGCGTCACTGGATGCGTATATGGTGGGGTATGTTGGCAGCACACCGCTCTCCTGGTCAAATGTCAGTTTACGAGACCGGAGCCGCTACTTCTCAATCAAGTAGCTTCTCAGTTTGCCCCAAAAGGGCTGATTGCAACCCTCTTGCCAATAGACCGAATGGTCACATATCCAAGTGCCAGCCCAGCCCGACAGCGCTTAACTTCGGTGATCTGACAGAAACCGGCGTTACCACTGCGGCAAGGCCTTTGGCACTAAAAGACCTCAGGGTAGCATAAAGAGTGTAAATGAAACCACTCCTTCCCTTGGGCATTGATTCCCACACATTACACGGTCGAAAACGGAAACTGTTCTTAAGCAACAGCAAGACTTTCTTGACGACCTTTGACACTGCTGACATTCTCGGACGTTTCAATCCTTCTCCAACGACATTGTGTGACTGCATCCACATTAAACGAGATCGTACTTCTTTGGAGTGCAGTGCGATCCCAATCTTCACTTTCGTGTACAGGCTAAAACCACTAGGGACCGTTCAATATCATCTACATCTACATGACTACTCTGCAATTCACATTTAAGTGCTTGGCAGAGGGTTCATCGAACCACAATCATACAATCTCTCTACTATTCCACTCCCGAACACCGAGCGGGAAAAACGAACACCTAAACCTTTCTGTTCGAGCTCTGATTTCTCTTATTTTATTTTGATGATCATTCCTACCTATGTAGGTTGGGCTCAACAAAATATTTTCGCATTCGGAAGAGAAAGTTGGTGACTGAAATTTCGTAAAAAGGTCTCGCCGCGACGAAAAACGTCTATGCTGTAATGACTTCCATCCTAACTCGTGTATCATATCTGGCACGCTCTCTCCCCTATAACGTGATTATACAAAACGAGCTGCCCTTTTTTGCACCCTTTCGATGTCCTCCGTCAATCCCACCTGGTAAGGATCCCACACCGCGCAGCAATATTCTAACAGAGGACGAACGAGTGTAGTGTAAGCTGTCTCTTTAGTGGACTTGTTGCATCTTCTAAGTGTCCTGCCAATGAAACGCAACCTTTGGCTCGCCTTCCCGACAATATTATCTATGTGGTCCTTCCAACTGAAGTTGTTCGTAATTTTAACACCCAGGTACTTAGTTGAATTGACAGCCTTGAGAATTGTACTATTTATCGAGTAATTGAATTCCAACGGATTTCTTTTGGAACTCATGTGGATCATCTCACACTTTTCGTTATTTAGCGTCAACTGCCACCTGACACACCATACAGCAATCTTTTCTAAATCGCTTTGCAACTGATACTGGTCTTCGGATGACCTTAATAGACGGTAAATTACAGAATCATCTGCGAATAGTCTAAGAGAACTGCTCAGATTGTCACCCAGGTCATTTACATAGATCAGGAACAGTATAGGTCCCAGGACGCTTCCCTGGGGAACACCTGATATCACTTCAGTTTTACTCGATGATTTGCCGTCTATTACTACGAACTGCGACCTTCCTGACAGGAAATCACGAATCCAGTCGCACAACTGAGACGATATCCCATAGCTCCGCAGCTTGATTAGAAGTCACTTGTGAGGAACGGTGTCAAAAGCTTTCCGGAAATCTAGAAATACGGAGTCAACTTGAGATCCCCTGTCGATAGCGGCCATTACTTCGTGCGAATAAAGAGCTAGCTGCGTTGCACAAGAGCGATGTTTTCTGAAGCTATGCTGATTACGTGTCAATAGATCGTTCCCTTCGAGGTGATTCATAATGTTTGAATACAGTATATGCTCCAAACCCCTACTGCAAACCGACGTCAATGATATAGGTCTGTAGTTAAATGGATTACTCCTACTACCCTTCTTAAACACTGGTGCGACCTGCGCAATTTTCCAATCTGTAGGTACAGATCTATCGGTGAGCGAGCGGTTGTATATGAGTGCTAAGTAGGGAGCTATAGTATCAGCGTAATCTGAAAGGAACCTAATCGGTATACAATCTGGACCTGAAGACTTGCCCGTATCAAGCGATTTGAGTTGCTTCGAAACCCCTAAGGTATCTACTTCTAAGAGACTCATGCTAGCAGATGTTCGTGTTTCAAATTCTGGAATATTCCATTCGTCTTCCCTGGTGAAGGAATTTCGGAAAACTGCGTTCAATAACTCCGCTTTAGCGGCACAGTCGTCGATAACAGTACCATCGGCACTGCGCAGCGAAGGTATTGACTGCGTCTTGCCGCTTGTGTACTTTACATACGACCAGAATTTCTTCGGATTTTCTACCAAATTTCGAGACAATGTTTCGTTGTGGAACCAATTAAAGGCATCTCGCATCGAAGTACGTGCCAAATTTCGCGCGTCTGTAAATTTTAGCCCATCTTCGGGATTTCGCGTTCTTCTGAACTTCGCATGGTTTTTCCGTTGCCTCTGCAACAGCGTTCGGACCTTTTTTGTGTACCACGGGGGATCCGTTCCATCTCTTACCAATTTATGAGGTATGAATATCTCAATTGCTGTTGCTAATATATCTTTGAATTTGAGCCACATCTCGTCTACATTCGCATAGTCAGTTCGGAAGGAATGGAAATTGTCTTTTAGGAAGGCTTCTAGTGGCACTTTATCCGCTTTTTTAAATAAAATTATTTTGCGTTTGTTTCTGATGGATTTGGAAGAAATGGTATTGAGCCTAGCTACAATTACCTTGTGATCACTAATCCCTGTATCAGTCATGATGCTCTCTATCAGCTCTGGCTAAGAGGTCAAGTGTGTTTTCGCAACCATTTACAATTCACGTGGGTTCGTGGACTAACTGCTCGAAATAATTTTCGGAGAAAGCATTTAGGACAATCTCGGAAGACGTTTTCTGCCTACCACCGGTTTTGAACAAGTATTTTTGCCAACATACCGAGGGTAGATTGAAGTCCCCACCAACTATAACCGTATGAGTGTGGTATTTATTTGTTACGAGACTCAAACTTTCTCTCAACTGTTCCGCAACTGTATCATCGGAGTCTGGGAGGCGGTAGAAGGAGCCAATTATTAACTTAATTCGGCTGTTAAGTATAACCTCCACCCACACCAATTCGCACGGAGTATCTACTTCGACTTCACTACAAGATAAACCACTACTGACAGACACAAACACTCCACCACCAATTCTGCCTAATCTATCTTTCCTGAACACCGTCTGAGACTTCGTAAAAATTTCTGCAGAACTTATTTCAGGCTTTAGCCAGCTTTCTGTACCTATAACGATATCTGCTTCTGTGCTTTCTATTAGGGCTTGAAGCTCAGGGACTTTTCCAGCGCAACTACAACAATTTACAACTATAATTCCGACTGTTCCTTGATCCAAGCACGTCCTGTAATTGCCAAGCACCCTTTGACATTGCAGCTCATCCCGCACTTTCCCGAGGCCTTCTAACCTAAAAAACCGCCCAGTCCACGCCACACAGCCTCCGCTACCCGTGTAGCCGCCAGCTGAGTGTAGTGAACTCCTGACCCATTCAGCGGAACCCGAAACCCCACCACCCTATGGCGCATGTCAAGGAATCTGCTGCCAATATGGTCGCAAAACCGTCTGAGCCTCTGATTCAGACCCTCCACCCGGCTCTGCACCAAAGGTCCACAGTCGGTTCTGTCAACGATGCTGCAAATGGTGAGCTCTGCCTTCATCTCGTAAGCAAGACCGGCAGCCTTCACCAAATCAGATAGCCGCTGGAATCCAGAGAGAATTTCCTCAGATCCAAAGCGACACACGTCATTAGTGCCGACATGTGCCACCACCTGCAGCTGGCTGCACGCTGTGCTCTTCATGGCATCCGGAAGGACCCTTTCCACATCAGGAATGACTCCTCCCGGAATGCACACGGAGTGCACACTGGATTTCTTCCCCTCCTTAGCCGCCGTATCCCTAAGGGGCCCCATTACGCGCCTAACATTGGAGCTCCCAACTACCAGTAAGCCCACCCTCTGCGATTGCCCGGACCTTGAAGGCTGAGAATGATCCTCTGAAACAGGGCAGGCAGCTGCATCTGGATCAGCCAGAGACAGTGCCTGAAACCGGTTTGTCAGACGCACCGGGGAGGCTTTCTGATCAGCCTCCGGGGCGACGAAATTTGAACGTGATACGAAGCAGCAAATGGTGCTAATCCTTTCCCAGCCCTCATATTTCGCGTCCCCCTGTAGCGTGATTACAGAAGGGTGCGACATGATGCATGTGTGAATAAAACAGTGTGGGTCGCTCGAAAGCTCGCCCAGTTCGGCAAAACCCTCCGCCAATGAGTTACCTTCCTGCAACCTCCTCGGACTATTCTACGTGTTGTCTGTGTACAAGTTCGTTTTTAAAATTCTCAGATGGGCAGGTGACCGGGAAGGTTTTGCCTGATTGGAGACTGAGACGTCTTAAAGTGACCTTTTGCCATTTTATTCACGCATGTGTCAATGTCGCACCCCGTCCTTAATCACACCACAGGGGAACGCGAAGCACGAGGGCTGGGAAATTCTAAGCATCATTTGCTGCTTCGGATCACGTTCAAATTTCGTGGGATGGTTTTGAACGGTCTCTGGCAGCTCCAACCTGTACACGAGAGCGAAAGTTGGGGTCACGGTGCATTCTAAAGGGGTACGCTCACGTTTAATGGGAACGCAACCCCAAAATGTCCTTAGAGAAGTCTTGCAACGTACGGTGGTGTCAGCAGTGTCAAAATTTGTCAAGAACGTATTACGTTTGTCATCGTATTGCGAACCGTCTTTTTTTACTATGAAACGTGGAGCAATTAACGACCCAGAGCAGCTGATGGTTTCATTGACGCCCTTTAAGCCACTCCCTGTGGTCCTTCCGTGCCGATGCTGAGCGCCGATGTATCTGGAATTTCTCGGCCACCTACAAGAGAACCACTTGATTTCAGGACTCTGTGTCGCGGCTTTGATCTCCGTCACAGATGTGTCAAAGGAAGGGGTGAAATGTAGGTAAGAGGGGCTGTTATAACCGTCTCATCAGGGCCGGCCTGATGTGCAAACGGTGATTCCGCACAGGACCCCGCGCTTCTAGGGGCCCCGCGCAAAACATTAAAAGGTAATTTGAAAACTGTCATCCGTAATTTAGTTATTACAGATAAACTGAAAAAATTAAGTAAGGTTTTTCTGAAACTACTTTTAATGTAATGGAGCTCAATTATTCACCCACTGTGACACGAATGTGGCCACTGGAGTACGTCTCACAAAATTATGCCTGTACCAGAGTCGATGGGACCAGGGGCTATGATACTGATGCACAATAATAATATCTCTTGTCAACACAAGACTATTGCTCAGGCGTAAATTAAGATATACGCGGATCATTGTTTCCCAACACCTCCCCACGCCCTTTCTAGACATTGTTGTGGCTAACAATCAAGCATCACATTCTTCCGTCAGTAGGGTTTTCCCACAGAATGATTTGTCCATTGTCGTCAGTTTAAACGTATGGTACTTTTCCGAGTTTACTCCATTCCACTTGTTGAGTGTGCACTCTGTGTGAAGACTCAGTGTTTTTGCCTATCTTGTGAAGCTCAAAGTGCCAACAGAGAAATGTCTTGTGGAAGGGGCAGATTTAGAAAATACGTTTCAGGTGCTCAAAAGACAAAGGAAAATCTCCTACATTAACAGTTTTTGAACTCACAAAAAGGTGCTTTCGTAAAAAAATTTCGACCAACAACTTCCACCAGTGAGACTAAAGAATGCTTGAAGGACGATGGCATTAACAGTAGCCTCTTATCACGTGGTGCTTAAATACAAGTGAACATGAAGCTTTAGAGTGCGCACCTCCTGCTATCCCACATTCAGGTAGGCCTAGTAGTAGCAACTGTGAAGTAGTCAGAAATTGGGACCCAGACACTTGGCCTAATGCGTTAACACACTCCGTGATAAATGATATAGTACAGAAAGGCCTATGAGTACTATAAATTTTGAGTAGCCCTTAAATGAGAACAGAAGAAAGTTTTCCACTCTTTTACGTAAGAATTTTACAAATTGGAGAAAAAAAGGATCGTAAATGGCTTGTGTATTCGAAAAGTACTGTCAAAATTTATTGTTTTTGCTCCAATCGTTTCAGATATCTTCCAAAAAAGTTGTCAAATGACTGACATTGTGGTTGGGTTCATTTAGGAAATCGGCTTCAAGCATGATCAATCTTTTAACCACATAAACTGTACAAAAATGGATAAAATGTGAGATACGTTTGAAACCAAAAAATGGTATTGATCAAATTGAGATTGAACTACTAGAAAAACAGAAGGAATATTGGTTTCAGGTTCTAAAAAGAATTATGCTCACCATTAGCTACCTAACTCAACGTAGTATGACCTTATGGCGAACCAGCGACAAGCTCTATCAAGAAAATAATGGTAATTTTCTTAGTTTGATCGAAAAGATAGCAGAATTTGACGCTGTTTGGCAGGAACATTTAAGGCGTGTAAATATTCAAAAAATGCTTGAACATTATCTTGGGAAAAACATACAATATGAACTTATAAATTTGCTTTCCATCAAAGTGAAAGACAACATTGTTAATTTTGTAACAGAAAGTAAACATTTTTCTTTTATACTTGATTGTAATCCTGATATAAACCTAAGTGAACAGATGACATTGATTGTTAGGTTTGTAAATTTATCAGAAGACACAGTGACTGTAGAAGAACACTTCCTTGACTTTCTGAACGTCACTTCAACAACAGAAGAAAGTTTGACAGAAACCTTTCTGTCAAAACTAGATAATTAGGAATCGATATTCATCATTTCAGACGCCAAAGCTACGATAATGGCGCAAACATGAAAGGCTATCGAAGTGGTGTTCAAGCCAGAATCCTTAAGTGCAATCCAAAAACATTTTATATGCCATGCGCCAGCGACAGTCTTCATCTTATGTTATCAGATGCGGCAAAATCCATAGCAAAAGCACTCACATTTCTTGCTGTAATTCAAAGAATATGCATTTTTTTCAGCGCATCCACTCAGAAACTGGAAATCTTATTTAACAGGTACTAACTTTAACAGTAAAGAAGCTTTCAGATACTCGATTGGAAAGCAGAATGGAGAGTGTCAAAACTATAAGGCATCAGACAAGAGAATTAAGAGGTGCCCTATTTGAGGTGAGCAACAGCACTGTTGAATTGAAAATAAAGAGCGACGCACAATCGTTTGCTTCGAGTTTATTGTGGCGTTGTCATATGCTATGACCTTCTCTTTTCCATTAACGCAGATAGATACTTCAAGCAGAAAACATGAACGTGAAAGTAACAATTGAATCCCTCGAAAATCTAGTGAAGTTTATTGAGAATTTCCGTGAAGAAGGTTTTGTTAATAAGGAGATGTCATCGGAAGAGGTAGATGAAAGTTTATAAATTGAACCAAAATTTGGAGAAAAGGCAATTTGTAAGAAGGTGAACTAATTTGATTAGGAAGTTGACGATATGGTTTTCAGAGTTCAACATTCAGAGGAGTAATAAGAAACTGATTTTTTCCACACTGTCGTTGACACAGTGTTAAAAAGTTTGGAAGGAAGGTTTACTCAACTGGCTAAGTACACCGAAATTTTTATTTTCTCCAGGAAGTCTAAATTATATACAGGACGAAGACCTGCAAATGATATTTAAAAACACTGAGGAAGAGATGCGAGTAAACATAAATGGTGAATGTTCGACAGACATTGTTGCATTAGACCTTCTGACATAAATTAAAGTTTTCAGAGAGATGGTGCCTGAGGATGTGGAAACTCATATGTTAATATTGAAATATTTAAATGACATTGGAAAGCCGTTCCCCCACATTTATATTGCCCACCTCGAAAGAACGCCTGTCTTCTCGTGCCATGTTGTCAGTGGAACGCGTGGCGGTTTCAAAACTGAATTTTGAAGATGTTATTGATGAATTTGCTTGTCAAAAAGCAAGGAAACGAAGTTTTGTGTAAATTGTGTGGGAGTGCAAAGGGCGGGGAAGGGGGGGGGGGGGGGATGCGGCCCAGTCCCATGCGGACGTTTGGCGCATGACCCAGAGCCAGCTAATATCGGCTCTACTTGCCATCGTCAGGTCAGAGGGTGACGTCGCAGGGCACGACGCTTTTGTAGCATTACAGAGGAAAGCTGTACGCACATTTGAGCCAAATTTCAGACTCATGTAGGCAGCGGCTGTGACCGAGCGGTTCTAGGGGCTCCAGTCCGGAACCGCGCTGCTGCTACGGTCTCAGGTTCGAATCCTGCCTCGGACACGGACGTGTGTAATGTCCTTAGGTTAGTTTAAGTAGTTCTAAGGTCTAGCAGACTGATGACCTCAGATGTTAAGTCCCATAGTGCTCAGAGCCATTTGGCGCCGGCAGACCTTTAGACACACGACGTAGCAATGCGGTGTGGATCGCGCACGTGAGAGGTTTCTAATAGCTCGGGAAAATTTCATAATAGAATACTGATGGTATTTAATTAGTCAGGAAATGGCGTTTAATTTAACGTCAGCCATAAAATATCGAACAGCAATGGCTAAATCCAACCAAGTGGTGTTCAGTGAATGACTCTGGTTGTAGAACGTGTGGGGACAGATAGGTAGGGACATATCACTGTTGACTATTGTACAAGAAATCGAGTTTTCATTAAATCACTGTTAATATCATTTAACCTCATCAGTTTAATTACAATATTCTGGTGGGGATTATGAACAGAGTTGTAGAAGAGGTAGGTCGCCTACGGATCAGTAAGCTCACGACCACGAACTTCCGTGATCCGGTATACGTACCTTGGGTGTAACTTCGCCCCTCTATGCTGTCTGAAACGACAAGTACGATGCCTAAGAATTTCAGATGACCAAATTACTGCAAGTATTTTTGATAAAAGAGGAAGAACAGGTTCTAAGTTTCAAAGAGGGTAACTGAAACTACCGCGGAATAACATCCTAAACACAGAAACGTAAGCACATTTTCACAATGTCGGTGGCATTAGAAACATATTTCATTTTAATGTATAGGACGATTTTTATTAACGTTTAAGAAACCTCATAGCGACGTAGACGTCGCTGAGATAAGTAATTTAACATAAAAAGCATGGAGTAAGGAGTAACAAATGTCGGGAAACACCCCAAAAGTGGGTGACAAATGTCGAACATGTGACGTCACATCCAAAATAGCAGTAAATGTAGGCGTTACAAAATTATTGTCCCCGCTGTAACCAAGCAAAAGCTGTTGCTATTTTGGGCTTCTTTCAATTTTCCCCTCCTCTTTTGTTTACAGAAATTATGTAGAAATTAAAACGTAGGCTATTTTCTGGTAATGACGCAATTTGGAAGCTTATATGCATTTACTAGTGGCGCGAAATAGTAGGTTTTTGTTGTGCTGTACTTTGCAATAAACCAGCAGAGCCCACGAGACTTGTAAATAAATTAATACCTCAATGTAGACAATTGTCTCGCGCAATGAAAAAAATATTGCCTGCTAGACGCATGACTCGAACCCTGATCTCACGAATAAAGTTGCTCCCATGAGCGCGGAGCCACATCGACGTAAATGCTTGACTTGGGTTGGGATTATCAGGTGCAAGAGACCGATAGGCTCAACTGCTGCACGTGAACCAATGAAGCAGTAACTACGTCGGGAACGTCATAAACAACACAATTGCGGTTCTGTCTGGCCTTCTCTTTTCATCATTTCACAACATCACAGGATCTAATTTTTTTTAAAACAGTGAAAACGATATTTTTTTGGAATCCCAAAACGTGACGTTTAATTATTTTGAAGGTAATGAATGATTCAGGTCGTTTCATTAGCAGTTTAAAGAGAAGCTGCCACATAATTTCACTGAGGTATGTCAACCGACTACACTCCTGGAAATGGAAAAAAGAACACATTGACACCGGTGTGTCAGACCCACCATACTTGCTCCGGAGACTGCGAGAGGGCTGTACAAGCAATGATCACACGCATGGCACAGCGGACACACCAGGAACCGCGGTGTTGGCCGTCGAATGGCGCTAGCTGCGCAGCATTTGTGCACCGCCGCCGACAGTGTCAGCCAGTTTGCCGTGGCATACGGAGCTCCATCGCAGTCTTTAACACTGGTAGCATGCCGCGACAGCGTGGACGTGAACCGTATGTGCAGTTGACGGACTTTGAACGAGAGCGTATAGTGGGCATGCGGGAGGCCGGGTGGACGTACTGCCGAATTGCTCAACACGTGGGGCGTGAGGTCGTCACAGTACATCGATGTTGTCGCCAGTGGTCGGCGGAAGGTGCACGTGCCCATCGACCTGGGACCGGACCGCAGCGACGCACGGATGCACGCCAAGACCGTAGGATCCTACGCAGTGCCGTAGGGGACCGCACCGCCACTTCCCAGCAAATTAGGGACACTGTTGCTCCTGGGGTATTGGCGAGGACCATTCGCAACCGTCTCCATGAAGCTGGGCTACGGTCCCGCACACCGTTAGGCCGTCTTCCGCTCACGCCCCAACATCGTGCAGCCCGCCTCCAGTGGTGTCGCGACAGGCGTGAATGGAGGGACGAATGGAGACGTGTCGTCTTCAGCGATGAGAGTCGCTTCTGCCTTGGTTCCAATGATGGTCGTATGCGTGTTTGGCGCCGTGCAGGTGAGCGCCACAATCAGGACTGCATACGACCGAGGCACACAGGGCCAACACCCGGCATCATGGTGTGGGGAGCGATCTCCTACACTGGCCGTACACCTCTGGTGATCGTCGAGGGGACACTGAATAGTGCACGGTACATCCAAACCGTCATCGAACCCATCGTTCCTAGACCAGCAAGGGAACTTGCTGTTCCAACAGGACAATGCACTTCCGCATGTATCCCGTGCCACCCAACGTGCTCTAGAAGGTGTAAGTCAACTACCCTGGCCAGCAAGATCTCCGGATCTGTCCCCCATTGAGCATGTTTGGGACTGGATGAAGCGTCGTCTCAAGCGGTCTGCACGTCCAGCACGAACGCTGGTCCAACTGAGGCGCCAGGTGGAAATGGCATGGCAAGCCGTTCCACAGGACTACATCCAGCATCTGTACGATCGTCTCCATGGGAGAATAGCAGCCTGCATTGCTGCGAAAGGTGGATATACACTGTACTAGTGCCGACATTGTGCATGCTCTGTTGCCTGTGTCTATGTGCCTGTGGTTCTGTCAGTGTGATCATGTGATGTATCTGACCCCAGGAATGTGTCAATAAAGTTTCCCCTTCCTGGGACAATGAATTCACGGTGTTCTTATTTCAGTTTCCAGGAGTGTACTTGAGGAAGTCAGGAAAATGTATCTTTTTTCTTTTTTGTAAATATTACAGACGATTTTGTATTAACTGCAAATGGGCTCGTTTCGACAGTTCTAAAAATATAGTGTTAGTGGAAAACGTTAAAGGAATTTCCTTCAGTAGCTGTAGTGAAAATCAGTATTTAACGCAGAAATCTCTAGTGTGGAAAAACTTCAGATCTAAAATCTGCCGATTTTTCAGAGGATAAACACGCTTCATATATACATTTTAGCCACAAATTTCACTCTCAAATTTCAGTGCGTCGCACGAATGTAATACAAAAATGTTAACCTCGATGTCTCTAGGCCGGCACTAAATTATTCCAAAACCGATTCTAGCTGGACATATTTTATCACCATTTAACGTAGGTGGTTCACTGGCATGCGTTTGGAACCCAAGAAATGAGTAAAAACATTTCACTATGGGGTTACGTGGCGTGACGTTTTATATTCTTGTCAATTTCCTGAAACGTAGTGATTTCCGTATGGATATGTCCCCAAGCGATGACGTAAAATCGTTACATTTCACTGTGGAAATTCTGTATCTGGCGTCCTAAATGAGCAGATTTTCCCAATATGTTTAAATAATTCTGCATTACATCCCAAGAGAAATTTCTCTTGAAGTACGTATTCCGATTCGATTTCCAGCATTTATAACGGAGGAGATGTTTTTCCTCGCCCAAATAATCGGAAATTCATCTGTTGAAAACGTGATGGCAGAAAATGTAGAAAGAAAAGTAACTACAACGCGCTTAAATAATCTCATAACGCTTATTACCGTTACTTGCTTCGGGATATAGTCTAAAATATCCTTTTTAATGCCTGGCTGTGTTCAAATATTTTCAGAAGTTTCTCTTTATGTCGAAGATCAACGTAATCTTCAGACATTATCCCAACGCTTCTCGCTACAGAGGAATCCCTTTGAACATAAAATAGCATACGCAAGCCTCAAATTATTTCGTTGCAAAAGCTGTAAGAAAGGCGATCGGCTTGCAAACGTTGTTGTAGGATATAAGACCCACAAGTTAAACATCCTCAGATGTTTTTACAAGATGTTAAAGCATTGGGATAATGTGATATGCTTTAGGAAAGTTATTACTCGTGTAATTGGTGTACAGCCTGCACTGGGTTACTGCCGAGACGTGTGAGGTTCGTGTAAGGTTGGGCTAACCGGATAAATCGAGGATATGCAAAGATGATGAAGACGAATTTTCGCGGGCTTGTATGACTGACGAGAGAGCATAGCGTAAATCCTACTAAATAGTAAGTAGAGACCCACTGACAAACGAAGGCAATTATTGCTTGAAAACGTTTTCAGAAAGTCCCAAGAATAAATTTTTGAGACGAAACCTAAATATCTTGACCAAGTTCCTACTTCTCGCTGCAGTAGAGAACGTGCAGCTAGACTTTAAAAAAATGGTTCAAATGTCCCTGAGCACTATGGGACTTAGCTTCTGAGGTCATCAGTCCCCTAGAACTACTTAAACCTAAGGACAGCACACACATCCATGCCCGAGGCAGGATTCGAACCTGCGACCGCAGCGATCGCGCGGTTCCAGACTGTAGCGCCTAGAACCGCTAAACTTAGACATATAACAGTTAATATACCAAGAAATCATCCTTCTTGGGCTCAAACGGCGAAATGGCGAAGTTAATGTATGGTACAAAGTAAAATGCTTTTTATTTCTGTTTGCAAATTACGATGGTAGATGTATACAGGTTAGTCAGAAACAGTCTGAAAAGCTTGTAAAGGTGTTACAGGATAGGTTGGGCAGAGAAATATTTGTTAAGGAAAAAGTTCGATATGATGTGCCATTTCCCCTACAATCAGCATCGACATTAATACATCAGGTTGCTGCACACGTAAATTCAAACATTTGCACCCGCCGAAGTTGAGTAGTGTACTGACATCTGTGGGTCCGTGAGTTACCGCTTGTTCAAATGTTCATTATAAGTTAAAATGTGCCTTTCTCGGAAAGGTTGAATTTTAGCTAGGTTAGCAAAAGCTACGTTTATTCTGTTTGAGCAAAACAAACGAAGAACACGTTTGGTGACGCTGCCTCTGACGAGCTGCTTGAATCTGCGAGTGAAACTACCAGATTGACTAACTTCAGTGCTAGTTAAATCGGAAACGGCACAATGTATCGAATTATTTTTAATAATTATTTCTCAGCACAACGTACTCTGCAACACCTTTACAGTCTTTTCAGAATGTTTATACCACGCTGTATGAGATAGCCTGAATGGCAGAAGAATCATCTATGACAATGTGGGAGGATTATACTCTACTTAGGATGCAGCCTAACACTGGACAAAGGCCAATTGTACAAATCGAAATAAAAACTGAATCAGGACGAATATCTATAGAGTTTCTGTTATGAATTTGTGAGTATATAGAATCATTAATAAATGTACTGAAGACACTGGAGGTGTGTGACTAAGACACTGAAGAGTCGATAAAACGTCGGCATCAAACTTTGGTTAGGGGTGGCGCGCCGCACCTGGAGTAGAGAAGGCAGGCGGCGCGTGGGCGTCGACCGGCCGGAGAGGGAAGTGGCAGGTAACAACGTGCGCGAGGAGAGGCCAGCCTTTGTGTTTGCGCTGCCGCCATTGTCCCACCTGTTCCACCCAATTAGTGGGGGCGTCCTGGCCAAGCGCCCGCAGCGTAGCTGCAGCGCCACGCAACCGTTCGACCACATTAGCCGCGAAATACCGCCCGCGCTAGCCCCCAGTTACATCTCGTCAGCCCCGACAATCTCACACGATAAGCACAAATTTACAACATAGTGATGAGAACATTCCAGCAAACTGCAGTACTTTGCAGTAAGTTAGCAGGATAGAAGCAGACTCTCGAAATCTAAATGCATTTGAGAAGTTACTGACAACTGCTTCAATACTATGTGTAGATTCTACGTATTCTTGGCCGACGTGAAATATTATTTACTGTTAGTTGGATGTGTGATTAGCCATCAAAACGGGACCATAAATTTCTGAGAATGATCTTCAAATTCGTATTTTCTTTCATTTCTTCTCTTCAGTGTGTGTATTTGGGGGAAGAGACCAAACAGCGAGGTCATCGGTGTCATCGGAGCAGGGAAGAAATGGGAAGGTAGTCGGCCGTGTCCTGTTAAAGGAGCCATCCCGGCATTTACCTGGAGCGATTTAGGGAAATCACGGAAAACCTAAATCAGGATGGCCGGACGCGGGATTGAACCGACGTCCTCCCGAATGCGAGACTCTCTTCAGTGAGTCTTCCATATCTCTGTGGGCAGCTCGCCACCCCACTCACCCCCTCTTCGCCCTCCCCCATTGTAGTAACTTCTGACGTCACTTGGATAGCTTGGCCTAATTTTAAATTCTGAATTGTTGAATTTGAATTCCATCCTTATACTACTACTCTCTTCTTTACATTTTTATTCAAGTCATCTTACGTTTATCTATCATGTTTTCATCTCATTTCATTTCGTCTTCATTTTCGATATAATATCTTTCATTACATGTCGTCATGTAAAACGTTTTGTGACTGCTGTGATCCGACGTACCGCTTTTCATGCAAGACCTTTCTAATCCAATGGTATAGGTATCATCTTCAATCCAGTTTCAATATGTTTTTATATTTTTAACTGTTATCTTGCTTTATATATTACATTCTCTTATCATTCGTGAAACAAAGTTATGTTTTACATATACTAAATTTATTATTAATTTCTTTAAATACAGATTATGCTGTAATTTAGAAATCTATAGACGTTACTCTCTTTTACATCTTTCTGTGCATACATACACTTTCAGTTATCTATAACGGGCATTTTATCAGCGTCACTAGCGCCGAACACTCTAAAATTTTATTTTATCTATGTACTTCCTGCTCTTGTTCTTCTACGTGCTTACGACGCTCAACGTGATATCCCGTGTAATTTTTAAGTAACTTGTTGTCTTTATTCGCTCATTTAATAGCCCGTTTTTCTTATTCTGTAAGTCTGTTGAAATGTTTCTGTTCCTATTTTCTCATTTATTTCATCTGATGATGGCGACAGAGCCGAAAACCGGACCGACGAGGTGGTACAATGAGTAGCACATTGGATTCGAATTCGGGAAGTCAGTGGTTCAAATCCACGTCAAGCCAACCACATTTAGGTTTTTCGTGATTTCCCTAAATCGCTCCAGGCAAGTGCATGGATGGTTCCTTTCAAAAGGCACACCGATCCCTTTTCCCATCCTTGAAAATATTGCGAGCTTGTGCTACGTCTCTAATGACCTTGATGTTGACTGGATTTTAAGAGATGATGTTACTTGCTTTCGAAATCCGGCAATCAGTTTTAATCAAAAATCGTGTGAAGAACGGATTGCGTCATGTAATACAGCGTGGAATGATTTATGCAAATTTTTCATAAAGTCTACTGAACGTAGTGGTGAGAATGTTCCGCCAAACCGCTGAACTTAGCCAGTACAGAGGCTTACCGACAATCATTCTTCCCACGCACTATCCACAAGTGGAACAGGGTTGGAGGATCTTAGTGGTACCGAAAGTACCCTCCGCCAAACACCATTAGGTGGCTTGCGGAGCATGATGTAGTTGTTCGGAACGAGTGTGTATGTGTGTGTGTGTGTGTGTGTGTGTGTGTGTGTGTGTGTGTGTGTGTATGTAATCAGTATGACATGCTCTAACCTGAATTCCTTGGATTCTCGAAATCACGTCGATTCATTACTGGCTTTCGCAGAGGTTTTGATTTAGCATTCCTCTGAGCTCACCAAAGACAATACATGCACTTGATATACGTAGCACTTTTTGCAATTAGACATTCGTGATCCAGCGTATTTTTCCGTAATGGTTGCCCTTGAACTCAGTGACTGCTCCTTTACCCCTCGCAATGCCAAGGGGGGCTTATTTTGTGCCCAACATTTGAAAATATTGTAATATAAGCCGTTTTTTATATTTCAAAATTCTGGGAAACATATTTATTGCTTCAGTGAATTCTTCTACCAGATTCCATAAATATTCTAAATGTTTGTATTAAACTTAACCCAAAAATTTAAGTTTCCCAAGTGAACGTCGTATTCAGTGCTCTCAGGTTCAAGAGTTTACTTGAGCGCCAGTACTTCTTTACGATGTATGTTGTGAGCAACAATAATTAACAAAATCTGGATTTCAAAATTATTTTTGTGGTGGTCATAGTACAGTTTGAAGTACATGATATTTGTAGTGTCTTGACAAGTGTTCTAAACGATATTTTCAGGTTCTGGACCCTAGTTACACATCAGTACCTGTTTAAAAAGTGTGTTGATAACATAATTCAACAGCAATTATCGAATTTTGCTTTTTTAGGATTTTTTAGGGTGGGAATAAAGTACCTCCCCCCTCCCTGATAATGCCCGTAACGGAAAATGCCTTGGTATTGCTAAGATTAAAGGGTAATGATGATTTCCGCTGCTAGCCACAAATAATGGAATTTTATTTAAATCGTAGCAGGTTGTGGGCTTGCCCATATATTCACGTGATTATACATTCCGTTTCATGTTTCCGCTCTCAGTGCTGCAGTTCGTTCCTCAACCAAAAGGCAAATTACGTTGACTAGTGAGAAATGACAAAGTGCCATGAGTTGACCGAAGTTAAATATAGGTGAAGCATCCAAATCGGAATTGCACATTTGTCTCCAAGGTTTTGATTTGAACCAAATCTTACCTGCACACTTGTCAAGAAAGTAATCAATTGAACAACCATATTTTGATCTTCACGCGTTAATGACTCTTAACATGTCATTATCTGCAGCTGAGACTTGAATTCACAGCTTTCAAAGTGTTTACATTCGAATGCAGAAATTATGGTCAAAGTAGTTAGAGCTAAGATGTGCAGAGATGTTACCCACATTGAAGCTCAGAAGATATTACAAGTTCCTAAAATTATTACATGAGTGTAGAACCACACTGCCAAATTATAATTCAAGAAATAGTTACTGTCATATTACAACATAGTCACTGTCAAGTAATAGTATGTGATCTCCTTGTACGTTACATTTGCTGTTATTATTATTAGTTATGAACAGACGTCATTCCAGTTTTGTTGTTGGAATAGAAACAAGTTTTGTTAGCTAATAATTTATATGAAGCAAAATAAAAATGTGTATATAGATGGGACAGTAACTGTAAAGTATTCATAAGTTGGGCTTAAACAATGTTCAAACAAATCAGGTAAGTAAGATGAAATTATGTTATGTGTTAAGAAATTTAGTAATATATTTTATAATTGATGATTGTAAGGACAGTAAGTTTCAGTTTTTGTGTCTAAATAATTAATGAAAGATGTGTAGAAATATCTTGTCTGCTAGGTCAATATGTTCATTGAGAATTAAACGTAGTGATTTGGAACTGCAAATGTGAATTTCAAGGTTTTAAAGGAGATTCATTTTGCAGTAGTTTTTTATTTCCTTTGTGGACAAATTAGTAACTTGCCTTTTAGGCTGACCAGTGAATTCCCTACTGAATGTGGAAGTATGAAACTGACGATGGTGATCAGCCGTCATCCAGGAACCTATTGTGATTTAAATAAATCATCCTCACTTGTCATTGGTACATTACGCTTCCGCATTTAGCATTCCTGTCAGTTACCTTAATCACTTATGGCGATTGAAATTGAGACAGTTAACGTCCCTTCCCAGCTTATGTATGGGTGAACTTGCGCTCTAACCTCCCTTCAATTCTTTATACATTCCTGTTTCAGACTTCAGAATGTATTGCCAGAAAAATGTGGTTTCCGTGCCAGATGTATAACTAAGTCAGATCATCTGCTGAATCAGGACACAGTGTCTGAGATTTGCATTCTGGTGGACACAGCCTCTATCTTTGTTGCTAGGATAGCATAATTTAAATACCTGTACGTGAAGGAAACATCGAGTTGAGTTAAATGCAGAAACTGAGGCGTTTAAACATCCGAATGACCAGAGGTTATTTGCATCCTCAAACGTTACCGTAATCTCAGGTTACAATTATGATGGATCTTCGACTTTAAGTTTGATTGTGAAGGAGTATTTCTTTTTTTTCCTTTTTTGGCTATATTGTTCGCAAAGAAGTATAATGACCTGCTCGTTTACCGTAACGAACAGCGCGCAAACTTGCGAGAGCTGCATCACATTAATGATTGTGGGCTGGTACACCGGTCAATCTGAATGTAGTTTTTACGCTCTTTCCCCCGTTAAATTTGGGAAATTGTCATCAACTGCCAATTCAAGGAATACAATACACAAATAGTTAAATTGTGATAGCACAGAGCAAAGTTCACATGATTAACAGAGAGCTGGAGCACACCACTTCCCTCGCTCAGGCTGTCTTGTCGACCATGCCGTCAAGAAGGGCATCTAGCCACAAAGTGAAATAATAAAACAAAACTTGCCAAATGTTGGACTAGACGAGTTAAACGTTAGGGAAAAGAAGGAAGCAGGACGAAGCAGCAGAGACGTATAATACCTAGACATCTGTTCACATTTTAAATGAGGTAAATGCTCGGATGTTTCCATTAAAAAGGCACGGCACATTTTCTTCCCCATCCTTGACACAATCCGAGCTTCTGCTCCGTCTATAATGACCTCCATATCGACGGGACGTTAAACCAAATCTTTCTTCCTCCATCCTTCCCTCCTCATTTCAAATGCGTTAACGTCTAAAAGCCAACTGAAAGTCGTAACGTGCATCTACAGCTTGGACATCAACGGAGTGGCCAATAATATTATCAGCAATCTCAAATTCGTCATACATGCTCGATAAAATATCTGAAGATAATTTCATTGGTATTCAGTCACATCTTGATAAGTCCTCCGCCCAATATACACAAATAACAGGCATGTGAAGAAAACACGAGACGTTATGAAAAAGAAACGAGACCGCTGTTATTTCTAAGGAACTATGTGTTTATATGGTATAAATGCGCGACTGTTTTTCGACCTGGTACTTCGCCAAGATTCAGCTTGGTCGATCAGCTCAATAGCAATGAACAAACAATTTATTACAGATGTGGTCTTGCGGTTAGCCGGAAAAATGTGTACGAAAGCCTTCATAAAGTAAATGGGACGAGTGTTGTAGATGTATTTACTTATCTGATATGTTCTATTAGTAGATGTCACCTTCAAAGTAGTACCTACTGCAGCCCAGCCACGTCACATTCATACTTTCCGCTGGTCAAAACATGTTTCAATGTCGTTTTGCACAAGACTGTACAGGATCTCCATCGTTTTATGCCTTCCGGTGGAGTGCAATAACACTTCTGTAGTAAACTGCTTGTCCACTGACGTGGAGATGGCTGAGAAAACTTAAATTTGTCACAGTGCAAGCACACGGCACAAGACCGTAAAACAGACGCACACAAGTACACTGTGACATACAGCTCCTTAGTAGCTTTTGTGGCAGAATTCACATAATAAGCTTTATTAATGAGCTATGTTTAAAGTCATATCATGAAAAATGATATATGGTCAAAAGTCACCAAAGTACATTACTTCCGGTCGGAGTGGCCGCTACGGTCGCAGGTTCGAATCCTGCCTCGGGCATGGATGTGTGTGATGTCCTTAGGTTAGTTAGGTTTAAGTAGTTAGTCCCATAGTGCTCAGAGCCATTTGCATCATTTTTAAGTACATTACTGTGATTTCGAAGAAGGCAACTGTAACTGCACAAACGACCTCTTGTTGGTAATACTATAATGTGTATTCATCAGGAATGCTTTCCAGTTAGTTTTAAACATAGAAGGTGCAATTTGTTTCATTTCATCTCAAAGCGACGTGATAAGTTGATATCGGGCGAATTTATTTGGTTCATTTTAACTACAGTGTATGGGGCTTAGCCCAGTACGGAAATTCTATTTTCCCATCGACAAAAATGAATAACCTGAACTCTTGCAATGGACGCAATCCCTACCTCAGCACGTCATATTCATTGGATTTCACTGTCAACTCGAAAAAGTCACGTTTGCTACGTTCCCACATGTACACACGAGTGCCCCACCATTCACAACTACTTATCGCTTCAACCTCTTAACAGGTCAATAACAGCAGATTTTGCACCACCCTGTGTGACGACATGCATGCATTTTGGATACAACGCGACCTTGAAGACGAAGTTCAGTCATCTCTCCGTGAATTCTATTGTCACCGATCTTCATACCTAACCAATGGTGGATGGGTGCCTGACGCCTAAATCGTACTCACACCTGTGTGTTCGCGTTCCTTATTATTTATTTCATTGGGCTTACAAAGAAGATAACTTGATTTGATGCTTTCCACATGCTTCTGCTTCACAGTTTCATCGCCACCAGTGGGCTTCAATTCATGTAACTATTTCTGTCTGAGTACAAATACTAATGTGCTTCTTAAATCACATCTCATTTAAATCCGCTTCATTTTCTTCGTTGATTCTTTAGGATTGTAAAAACACCTGTGAGGGGGACTCGTTGTGTCTGAACCAACGTTTCCTGAAACGCAAAACCCGACACTACACAAACAGCATTCAGGATATGAATAGAACCTTAGCCACGCGTGTTCCTAAAGTAACAGTGCTCGAGTATATGAAACAGGGTTTAAAGAGTAAAGTAACGGGATCTCTTCAGTGTATCATTTGGATATGTAGGTTTATTTATGAAAGAAAGTTACAATGAAATAATTTGTTCTATTCTATAATAATGCAGAGTAGTTGATCTAACAAGAACGTATCGAAGTAAAGACTGGATTGACTTGTCATTAGCACGTTTGATATGCTGGGACACTTCTGGAAGTGCTCTAAATCTTAATTAGCGAACATTCAAAGAAGCCAATAATTTCACTAGAAGCTAATTATAAAGTTTGGCGAAAGGTTTCCAGCCACGAATTTAAGAATATCTCGAAGTTCCCGAAATATCTTCTCTGCAAGACCCGCAAAAATAAAATTAGATCAACCGTGTCTTCCACGGATATATACATGCTGTCATTCATTCAACGACACGTCGGCCAATTAAGTAACAGTGCTCAGCTTGTAGATTTTACGTAAAACATAATTTAAATGTCAGCACCGGTTTAACGAAAATTAAAGCTATTTCTTCATTGAAGTAAGTAAGCATCGAAGCAACATTGCGACGTCGAAGTTACGAAAGACAGCTGTTTGAGATTAACTGTTAAGTTTTTCTGAAAGAACCACCATGCCATTAACGTCATGCGTCTCAGCGAAAACGTATGGCAGTTAAATCAAGCAGGATGGAGGGGAATTTGAAACCTGTCCCTCCAAAATCAGAATCCAACATTTATTTCAACAAATGCCTTGCGCTCCATCCATGTAGAGGAATAAAAACATCATTCGATGGAGATCCCTATACAGGGTCAATCGTCTGAACTTCATCAAGGTGACCTGCATGAAGAGGATTTGAGACACATGCAACTATGCGTTATAGCACACAGAACACGTGCAGGCAAAGTAGCAACCAGTCAAGTCCTCTAAAAATGGGAGAGTACCCCAATAAAATTTAATCAGTACCTTTGATAACAGATTTAGGTTCGTCGTTAGAGTAAGAGTCGACTGATAAACGACTGGCCATTAAAATTGCTACACCAAGAAGAAATGCAGATGATAAACGGGTTTTCATTGGAGAAATATATTATACTAGAGCTGACATGTGATTATATTTTCACGCAATTTCGGTGCATAGATCCTGAGAAATCAGTACCCAGAACAACCACCTCTCTCCGTAATAACGGCCTTGATACGCCTGGGCATTGAGTCAAACAGAGCTTGGATGGCGCGTACAGATACAGCTGCCCATGCAGCTTTAACACGATACCACAGTTCATCAACAGTAGTGACTGGCGTATTGTAACGAGCCAGTTGGTCGGCCACTATTCACCAGACGTTTTTAATTGGTGAGAGATCTTGAGAATGTGCTGGCCAGGGCGGCAGGCGAACATTTCCTGTGCCCAGAAACGCCCGTACAGAACCTGCAACATGCGGTCGTGCATTATCCTGCTGAAATGTAGGGTTTCGCAGGGATCGAATGAAGGGTAGAGCCACGGGTCGTAACACATCTGAAATGTAACGTCCACTGTTCAAAGTGCCGTCAATGCGTACAAGATGTGACAGACACGCGTAACCAATGGCACCCCATACCATCACGCCGGGTGAGACACCAGTATGGCGATGACGAATAAACGCTTCAAATCTGCTTTCTTCGCGATGTCGCCAAACACGGATGCGACCATTGTGACGCTGTAAACGGAACCTGGATTAATCCGAAAAAATGACGTTTTGCCATTCGTGCACCCAGGTTCGTCGTCAAGAACACCATCGCAGGCGCTCCTGTCTGTGATGCAGCGTCAAGGGTAACCGCAGCCGTGGTCTCCGAGCTGATAGTCCATGCTGCTGCAAACGCCGTCGAACTGTTAGTGCAGGTGATTGTTGTCTACGAAAAACGTCCCCGTCTGTTGACTCAGGGATCGAGACGTGGCTGCACGATCCGTTACAGCCATGCGGATAAGATGCCTGTCATCTCGACTGCTAGTGATACGAGGCCGTTGGAATCCAGCACGGGGTTCCGTATTACCCTCCTGAACCCACCGATTCCATATTCTCCTAACAGTCAGTGGATCTCGACCAACGCGAGTAGCAATGCCGCGATTCGATAAACCGCAGTCGCGATAGGCTCCAATCCGACCTTTATCAAAATCTGAAACGTGATGATACGCATTTCTCCTCCTTACACGAGGCGTCACAACAACGTTTCACCAGGCAACGCCCGCATCTCGTGGTCGTGCGGTAGCTTTCTCACTTCCCACGCCCGGGTTCCCTGGTTCGATTCCCTGCGGGGTCAGGGATTTTCTCTGCCTCGTGATGGCTGGGTGTTGTGTGCTGTCTTTAGGTTAGTTAGGTTTAAGTAGTTCTAAGTTCTAGGGGACTGATGACCATAGATGTTAAGTCCCAAAATGCTCAGAACCATTTGAACCATTTTCACCAGGCAACGCCGGTCAATTCTTGTTTGTGTATGAGAAACCGGTTGGAAAGTTTCTTCATGTCAGCGAGTTTTAGGTGTAGCCACCGGTTCCAACGTTGTGTGAATGCTCTGAAAAGCTAATCATTTGCATACCACAGCATCTTCTTCCTATGTGTTAAATTTCGTGTCTGTAGCACGTCATCTTCGTGGTGTAGCAATTTTAATGGCCAGTAGTGTATAATTCATGGCCTGATCAGTCCAGTAGTGTATAAGCCGAGTTACTAATTGCCGATTAAATCATACCAAATGAATTTTCCCCAGCAATTAGGGACCTCAGTAGGTTTTCCTAAGATAGTGACTCTTAGCTCGTGAAGACATTATAATTTTCTGACGTCTGGTTTAATTAATATAGCAATGATACGGTATGGCGTATTACTAGAAGGCTAAGGTAGCTATTAGTTCGAATTTTAGTTTTATCGACCCCCTTACTAAGATGACACAGTTGCTGAACAGTTCAAAGGAAACCTTAGTCTTATTTCTATTATGTACCAATCTCACGCAATTATATCTAGTGAAGATTTCAATCTACCCTCGATACGTTGGCAAAAATACGTGTTTAAAGCCGCCGCTACGCATAAAACGCCTTCCGAAGTTGTAATGAATGCCTTCTCAAAAAGTTCTTTTGAACAATTAGTTCAGGAAACCAAGCAAAATTTAAATGGTTGAGAAAACATACTTGACCTCTAAGCAACAAATAATCCTGAGCAAGTAGGGAGCATCATGACAGTTGCAGAGATTAGTGACCACAAGGATGTTGTAGTGAGACTGACTACAGTAACACCGAAATACGCCAAAAATAAACGTGAAGTACGTCTGTTTAAATTAGCAGATAGATATTCGTTTACGCCTTTCTAAGGGGTAGTCTCCACTCCTTACGATTTAACTATGTAAGCATAGACCACATTTTGTTTCATTTCAAAGAAATAGTAGCGAATGAAATTGAGAGATACATACCAAATAAATTAATAAGCCGTGGTAAAGATTCCCCATGGTTCACTAATCGAGTCAGTATACTTTAGCTGATGCAACGAAAAAAGCATGGCAAATTTAAAAGAACGCAAGATCCCGAAGACTGGCGACGTTTTACTGAAGCTAGAAATTTAGTGCGAACTTCAGCGCGAGATGCTTGCTATAGTTTCCACAACAAAACACAGACTCAAAATCTGGCAGAATCCTAAAGAGATTCTGGTCGTATGTAAAGTATACCAGCTCCAAGACGCACGATGAATGATGCAAATGGTGATGTCACTGGTGACAGTGCCACTAAAACAGAGTTACTAAACACGGTTTTCCGGAAGTTCTTCACCTAAGGAGACGAAGTAAGTAATCCAGAATTCGAATCTAGAACAACCGCCAACATGAGCTGATATCCTCGGTGTAGCGAAGCAGCTGAAATCACTCAATAAAGACAAGGCCTCTGTTCCAGACTGCGTATCAGTCAGGTTCCTTTCAGATTATGCCAATACTATAGCTCCATACTTAGCAATCATATACAACCGCTCTCTCATCGAAAGGGTACATAGTGCCAAGAAAATGATACGTGAATTTGGTGTAGCCATCATTAAAACACAGACTTTTTTTTCGTCGAGGCAGGATCGGGTCGTGGAATTTCTGTCACAAATTTTTTCCTTCGACTGCGAAAACATTCCGCTCAAGCTCTCCCACATGGTGAGGAATGATCATCATGATAAAATCAGGTGTGGCATAGAAAGATTGAAGTGGGCGTTTCTCCCGCGCTACTTTCGAGTGTGGAACGGTAGACAAATACTGTGTGTGAAATCTTGTGGGACTTAACTGCTAAGGTCATCAGTCCCTAAGCTTACACACTATTTAACCTAAATTATCGTAAGGACAAATACACACACCCATGCCCGATGGAAGACTCGAACCTCCGCCGGGACCGACTGCAAGACAAATATTAATTGCTTGAAGGTGGTTCGACGAACCCTCTATATGGCATTTAACTGTGAAGTCCAGAGTAATCATTTAGATGTAGATGTAGAGACGTAAGCACTGCATTGCGTATCTTTTCATTATTCTCCCATTTAGTGTACTATTATGTTTATAAGAAATCAGCACGAATAAAACACGTAAAAACTAACAGTACTGTTGCGACCCACTTCCTGCAGCAATGTTGTGACGTGGGGAACTGGGGTCGCATTGTGAGCAGGAGGCCGGGCACAGAGTGTGGGTGAGGCGTCAGTGACACATAAGTATCTGCAATAACATTTGTTTACCGTGTTGAGTTTACACAGCTATAAGTGTCTTCAGGTCCACGGTCGGCGACCGACTGTTAACGCACGACCCGTGAAGAAGTTCTGGTGCCTCTTCAGCATGACGTGATATTGCCCCAATGGTCAGTGGGCCACAATCGAGTCTGTACTGGCGGCAACAGGGGAACAAGTATGATTCGCCTGCCATGATGTTTCGCGACACAGTGTGGCTTCCACTACAGCACTCTCGAAAACATCCCGTGCACGCTCAGGTGGAGACTGCCGACTGTGGTCGAAGCCGTTGGTTTTCGTGAGGACTGGGCCCTGGTCATCCCTCGTGGATCGATCAAGACTGCAGCAGATATTCGCTAGTCGCCCAGGAGACTGCGCGAACGCGCCACACCCGGTCAGTGCGGAGATGACAGCCTGCAGATCATCCGCGATTGCCCGTAGTGCAGTAGGGCTGGCTGCACACTTGGCTTCTCATCCTCGATTACCCAGCGGAAAGCAACGGCAGACCATGGCTGTGTTTTGCATCGGACTGGCTGCACCTCGGTGTTGATGTCAATAGGCAGGTACCAGGCAGACCATCATCTCTATCAGTTTGTCGTGGTTGCACTGAAACTCAACAGACTGTCATTCACTCTGGTTCTTGCGACACGAACAGTATGGCAGCAGGACGGAATGTGTCACTGAGCTCCGAAAGCCTCGCTATTTAAAGGAAGAATCCTGCACTTACGATACGGTGACTCTGGGTGGCTGCACTCATTTGTCCTCATTTATCAGTCCCTTCAGCGCTCATTGCCTCACTGTGGTCACAAAAAAACTATTCTGGGTTGCCGAGCTCGGGTCTTTCTTCCTACATTTTGTTTTGTGGTGTCGCCCTGCCGTTGAATTTACGTAGCGTTACTTCACAGTGCCTTGTTATGTAGCATTGCAACGTTTGCGTTTCTGCCTTACATCGGCGGTATGCCTTGTTGACATTTTGACTGGCACAATGGTCCTGTTCTGAGCTTGCCTGGTAGAATCTTTTTTTCTTTCTTTTTTTTTAACTGTACATATACGGTAATATAATTCTGCTTCGCAACAGTGTGATAAGTTTCGGAATATCCAAACCAGTACCCTCATTTGCTATTTTTTAATTTTTTTTCCATCTGAACAGGAATCATACAGCCATCTCACACATAAGCCGCCCCCCCTCCCCAGCAACACGACGCAGCATGGAGTCGACTGCTGGAGAAAACTGACACCATGAATCGTGCAGTACTCTCCATAAATCCGTAAGAGTACGATGGAGTGGAGATCTATTATGAACAGCACGTTATAAGGCGTCCCAGATATGCACAGTAATGTTGGTGTCTTGGGAATTTTGTGGCTAGCGGAAGTGTTTAAACTGATCAAAGTGTTCCTGGAGCAACCTAGTAGCTATTCTGGATGTGTGGAGAGTCGCATTGTCCTGCTGGAATTGCCCAAGTCCATCGGAATGAGCAATGGACATGAATGGATGCAGGTGACCAGACAGGATGCTTACGTACGGTCACCTGTCAGGGTCGTATCTAGGCGTATCAGGGGTCTCATATCACTCCAACTGCACACGCCCCGCACCATTACACAGCCTCCACCAGCTTGTACAGTCCCCTGCTGACATGCAGGGTCCATGGATTCATGATATTGTCTGCATGGTACCCGTACGTGTCCATCTGCTCGATAAAATTTGAAACGAGACTTGTCCGACTAGAGAACATGTTCCCAGTCACCAACAGTCCAATGTCGATGTTGACTGACCCAGGCCAGGCGTAAAGCTTTGTGTCATGCAGTTATCAAGGGTACACGATAGGTCCTTCAGCGCCGAAAGCTCATATCGGTGATGGTTCGTTGATTCGTTAGGTAGCTCAATTGGTAGAGCATTTGCCCGCGAAAGGCAAAGGTCCAGAGTTCGAGTCTCGGACGGGCACACAGTTTTAATCTGCCAGGAAGTTTCATATCAGCGCACACTCCGCTGCAGAGTGAAAATTTCTTTCTGAAGACTGGTTTGTTTCCGGTTCTAATCTCGATGGAGGCAGATACACTAATAGTAAAGCAATTTTAAGAAATTCTCGCACCCCCAAAACGTTTTATTGCTACCTTTATTCTGTATCGGCGCTCTGTGGATGTCAAAATGAAACTCTAATAGTATTTCATACTTGTTATTCCCTACTTTTTCCGCTTCTGTCAATAACTGAATTAAGTGTGGCACTGAATGATTTTTAACTGAATTTCGTTGTGAATCTTCACGCATTGCTATATTTGCACACTTTCACGGTAGGTCAGCAACGGTAATGCAGTATGATTGGTCTGAACGTTGACAGAGACCGTTTCGTGGTGCATGCGCATATTATTTTACTAATTCGGAACGATCTGGGGAACATTGTATTACTAAAACGGTCGTGTTATCTCGATAAGCTGAAATTCATTTTTCTTAGTACAGTTCATACTAATTAGCGTTTCTTTTTTCATTTATATCTTATATTTACGTGTTGTGTTTAACACGCTAATCAGAATTGATATAGTCTTACACATGATTGAAAACAGTCTGACATAGTTCAGATAGTTTTTCAGTTTCACCCCTGTGCATAGTATGTTGGTACCACTTCGTCTCCTTGCCTGTTATGCTGTGTAGCAGACTTTAAAGCTGTGAGGATCAGCATAACGAAAAGGCGAGGGGTCTCGCTCGTTTTGTCCACGACTGTACATATCCCCACCTCCTTTATAGATTTTCATCAATAGATCAATTTCTTCGAGGTAGTTGATAATTCTCTCCAGATGCGCTACCGAATTAACCACCATAGCGGTCGTATCGTCTAAGGCGCTGCAGTCATGGACTGATCGGCTGGTCCCGGCAGAGGTTCGAGTCCTCCCTCGAGCATGGATGTGTGTGTTTGTCCTTAGTATAATTTAGGTTAAGTAGTGTGTAAGCTTATGGACTGATGACCTCAGCCGTTAAGTGTCGTAAGATTTCACACACATTTGAACATTTTTTTGTCGCGTCGTTACGGTCTCCTTTGTGACCTGTAAAGCGACTTTGCGTTTATACATCGTATACGATGTTGCTGTTACAGTTGGAAGTGGTAATCCTTCTCTATCGTCTCTTTGAATTTTGTACGGAATTCCTGTTCTTAAGAGAATTGCACCGCACCGCCCCCCCCCCCCCCCGCCTCCCCCGTACCCATCGTCTCTGTCTGCTCGAATGATATTAAACCCAGGAAACAGAAATTGTTCATTTGGCAGCAACTAAGTTTCAGATTTTGCACACGCATCTGATTACTGTATAAGGGTGTGTTTGTTATTTTTAGTGGAACGAGCACTCGAGTGCGTTATAGTTATAACATATACCATCATTGTTGATACTGAGACTCAGTAGCGATTCTGCGATGATAATCGATCCTGTATAGCGGCTACCAATTATCTAACTTAGTAAATTCATGACCAAAATATTAACTGCCTCTATTAGGCTGTTCTTATCAAGTGGTACTCCTGATGCTTGTGGTGGTTTCTATCTGAATTGTGTGAGTTTATAAGGCATTCATGAGCTTTTGTACGTATTCCATGGTTAGACTGTACTTCCCCGCGCAGTTAATTCTTGCTCCCCTATTGTGTCAGCCTGAGTCTTATTTGTTTCATTATTGCCTCCTGGGTTCTTAAAATTTTGAAATTGTGCACTGGTACACGTAGCCGGCATTGGGAAAACACATGGGAATTGTTTCTTTCCTTTCCTACTTCTGTGTTGCCCGGAGGTATCAGGTGACTAGCTGTAATTGTGTGGGAGTGTACAAATGCATGGGAATATGTCACGTGTCCTGTGACTACACCTGCGAAGATCACGAAATTTACTTATGAGTCTATTTTATGGCTATTTTATGGCTTCTAATGCCATGCACTGTCCAATTTTCCTGTGTCGGACGAACTCCGGGCACTAAATAGAAATAGACGGAAGCTCTCTTGGGCAGTGGCCACAGATTGGAGGAGTTTGTTTGCAGAGTCGGTTTAAAGGTGCCAGTGACACAAGCCGCCTCTTGGGGCAGTAGACTGAGAGAGGCGCCAGAAACGACGAAACTGTCAGATTTCTGCACAGTACGTATCAAAATTAGTAGCGGCCGCTTCGGGCACCGATTTGAGCGAAGTGCCAGGGCCGCCCAAGTGCAGGATTTGTATACTGTGCGCATTAGAATTAGTAGCGAAAACTGGCACGTGTGGAAGTGTTGGAAAGGAAAGGAAGAAGCAAAGAGCGTGACACAAAAAGTCGTTTTGATGAAAAATTTTCTCTAGCTGGCCCTATTTGTTTGTCACGCTCATTAATGTCGTGCGACCCAAAGCAATGTGCTTGGAATTCCAGACTACGGCATTGTTTACTAGGCTGATCGTACAGTACGCAATTAAAGGATTGTAGAACAGATTTCACGTATGACTCAACAGAACAGTCATTTATGCAGTTTAAAGGTTGTGAGACACACTGGCCACGGCATTTCCCTAATCTTTCAATTTACCTTAACTTCCTTAATACACCGTTGACTTGACAATGAATGACAGCTATTATTTCTTCTTCTCAAAATCCAGTCTTTACATCTGTTATTATCCCTTGTTGTCTGGGAAGTTGGTACATATACTTCGAGACCATCATGCACGATTAAGGTGTTGTGATACATTTAATTACCAGTCGCTTCTGTCTTTAACATCCAGTGCTCGCTGCTTGTGAGGAAAGTACCTCAGGACCACTTTTCGTTTTCATAATTCTGTGACTGTTGCTTCGACGATCTTCTAGAATGTGTGCACGCTTCTGGGCTAGAGCTTTTAATGTTACTGTGTCGACGATTTCAGTGTCCTGAGCAGAAATTTAGTCGTCTTATGTCATTTCATCTTCTTGGTCTTGAGTTGTCTGGGGCCGAATTAACAGCGCTGATTTGCTATCAACGGCACCACCCTCTCCACAATCGCTGACACACTACCGTTGGGCGGTAATATGTATAACTGCTTGCCTTAATCAGTAATTCACCTGAGTGTGATTATAGGAAAACGATATTCGAAAAAGATACGTATGAACTAATAGTAGTATAAGTTTATGAAAATTCTGACTAGTAGCTCCAGATGTTATGTAGCAATGAGTAGAACTACCGTGGGATAATACGATATTATTAATTGCACTAGGTGGGTATTAGTGTAATAGCTTTCTGTAATAAATTACTAACTACAGTACATTTACGTGATAACATTATGAACAATAAAGGTAGAAACTAATGGTAGTATTAGTTTTTGAACATGCAGAACAGTACCCTAAAATGTAAAATTAAATTTGGAATTTGGTGATTAAGTTCTTTCCGAGCTACAGATATTTTTCAACATTGGAGCAAAAGGCCCTAAAACATTTAGGTATCCCCAGAGCATTTACAAGGACATTTTAATAAAACTAAAGACAAAGAGAAAAAACTATTCAAAGACAGTCATCTGGTAAGAATACTGCATACTGTCCTGGCACAAATGATTTAGACAGAAGTATATAGTCAAGAACGGCAGTGAAGTCGAATATTTATATGTATTACATTTCCAAATACGCATAAAGCGTGTCAGCAACGCCGTCGCATAAAGAGTTACTGCTTCGACAGCTCCACTTTCGTTTCATTTCTGTAGTAAATTACTTCTTCAATAAAGCCATTTGTACCACGAAAATTTCCTGAATAATTCCTTACAGCAATAAACCAAGACGCTAATCGCTGTTGCTGTAAGAACATAAACCTACTATTCGGAATGATGCCATTACTCATACTGTCACATGAAATCTCTCTGTCGTACCGTGACCTGAGGAGGGCGATGTATTTACGATTCCATAAACCCATTCATCTGAAGCGTTACTGCGTAGTAAATCGAAACGCCAGCACATTAAGGTGTAACGCTGAAAGACTTTACTTTATGGAGGACGGCTTAAGTAGTTGTTATCAACTGCTTCAGGGTTAACAGTTTACACTCACAGACAAAATAAGGGAAGTACGTGGAAGGGGACGGGAAAACGAAATGAAACTTCACGGGTTGACAGGGCATGTGATGTTATTTCGGTGATTACAAAATCACGTCAAATTTACAAAGAATTCCATCGTATGAGCCCACTTGTCAGTACGACGTTACACCCACTCTGACCTGGTTGTATGCACTGATTCGGGTAGGAAGGGTGTCATATATTCTTTGTATCCTCTCTGGCGAGAAGCTGATTAAGAACGATTGAAACTAGTCCTTTATATCCTAGATGCATGCGCTGGGACAGACTTGGCGTCCGAGCTGGTCTCACACATGTTCCATTGCGGACGGATCTGGGGATCATCCTAGCCACGGGAGTATCTCAACATCATGCGGGCAGTTCACAAAAACACTTGCCACGTATGGAAGAGGATTGTCCTGTTGGAAAATGGCACCACAATATTTTCGCCTTAGAGGTAACACATGAGGGAGCAGTACGTCCACGACGTACCACTGTGCTGTCAGAGCTGTCTCATTCTCTACCAACCCTGACCTGAGGTCATATCCGATGGATACCTCCCCAAAGCAATGAAAGATTGGGGCCTCTACCCAGATCGTCGCCATACTCGCCGCCGATGATCATCCGGGATAGTGCAGAATTACGTGTCGTCGCTGAACGCATTTCGACGCCATGCATCAATACTACACGATTTCTGGTTACGGAACCATTCCAAACGCAGCCGTTTGTGTTGTGGTATTAACTGCAACCTCTAAATTGCTGCTAGTCTCCGACCAATAGAGGAGGGTTACACTGTTTGTTGCCGGCAGTCTATTACTTGTTCTCCCTTGTGGTGGTTAGACGTCGCCGACTGGAATGTTGACGATGTGTATGCCTGCTCTTACGTTACAGTGTAGTCCAGTATAGGGCCATTGTTACATCTGTATGCTTCACAAATCTGGATGTCGTACGATTTGACCAGCTGGCTAAATGGAGACTCACAATGCGACCTCTTTCAGACTCTGACAGATGTTGAAAACGTTGCCTTACACGAGTAGGTGCAGTCTCCATAAACTTCGCAGTGGTCATTCAACATCTGATGCTGGTCACGCCCCAGACCTGGTAGCAACACTAAACAGGAACAGCACAAATGCACTGTTATGGCCATTCTGCCAGTAACATAAAATTACAATTATAATTATTTACATCCCCACCGATGGAGTGAACATGTATGAAGTTACGTTTATACCCAACCATATTTAGTGGTTACCTCACAATTTTTGTCGGGCAGTGTACTAATCGCGCAGATGCTTCAAATGTTCAAATGTGTGTGAAACCTTATGGGACTTAACTGCTAAGGTCATCAGTCCCTAAGCTTACACGCTACTTAACCTAAATTATCCCAAGGACAAACACACACACCCATGCCCGAGGGAGGAGTCGAACCTCCGCTGGTACCAGCCGCACAGTCCACGATTGCAGCGCCATAGACCGCTCGGCTAATCCCGCGCGGCGCAGATGCTTCTACTCTTACTGTTAAAAAACTCATAGCTCTTCGCATTATTTTTTTTCTTTCCAGATTGCAGCAGGCATCATAGCCCCTTGCAGCTTCATTTCTGCAGTGATTGAATCCAAGCCCTATTTGGCCTGCTAACCTTTCTTCTTCCTCCTTCCTGTAAATGGAGCATTTAATTAAGTAATTTTGTATCTGATGTGCTTTGTACGTGATTCCATCATTCTCTCTCCCAGTAATGAACTCAAAAATTAATTTCCGCAGTTTGGTTTCTTCTTTGGTTCTCTGCTGATACTCATTAATCACTGCTTTTTTTGTGCATTTTTATTGTTACGTGTTTTCCAAGACTATAGAAAAAAACAAGGATACGATTTATAGAGTCAAAGGTTTGCTATACTGGTTCTTCTTCGTTCGCCAGGGAGACAAGTGCTTTTTTAAGACTATGTATTAGAAGAAGGGTCTCGGTTCTGCAACATAAATACAATGTATTAATAGTTTTCATGAATTAAAACGTAATTTGACGCTTGCAATTAACACAGTCTAAAGTTCATATAACATGCCTAATATTGTTAAAGCCTTCAATCCCTATTCCTCAGCGAGTGTAAATTTCAGACAAAAATGATGTTTTCGTGCCTGCTCATCAATGCCCTCTTTCGGCCTTAGAGATTATTTCAAGTGATACTTGCCTATCAAAGAGACTGCACGGCATTCTCCGTGAAGTTCAGAACTCAAATACCAATCCACCAAAGCATCTCGATGTAACTAAAAATTTTCGAGAAAATCGACTTTGAAATTTTCTGAGCTTCTTTAACATCCTAAATTTATATCAACTCTTTGACAAACAGTGTGCCTCTGTGGTTGAATGCTCGCCTGTAATATGACACATGGGTTTCATTCCTAACTGTGGTAAATTCTTGAACAGTGGCGCATGTTGTAAGTGCATTTCCCTGAAGCGTGTAATAAAAAACGATGAAAAAGTTTAATTTGTAGTGTTTTTTTTTGTAATTGAAACGATATTTACTAACATTCCTTTATAACATATTGGTAACCACTAATTTACGTTTCTAATTAAAACTGCCTTTTGTGTGTGATATGTAAGCAGAAATCTCAAAACGTGCATTTTTCATAAAAATTACAGTTATATATGTGTTAATTAGCATATGTTTGGTGAATTTTATATTCAAATGATGTAGGTATTTCAAATAAACATAAAACGAAAAAAGTAATGACTGAAACGAGACTCAATCCAGCGATTACCAGTCTCCAGTGCTAATTTTTCCATTTTTATGTGTTTTACGCTTCTAGGAAATGATCACAGAACATAAACCTTTGTTTAAAAATGTTCATATCCAGGAATTGAATGCAGGCCTTTCAAGTGGTATGTGAGCATGCTACCACAGAGCACAGCCATCTGTCGGAAAGCTCCTTTCACTTTGGGGATTAAAGATGTTCGGAATAGTTTAAAGCCGATTTTCTAGAAAATACATGAGTGTTGCATCGAACAGCTTTGGGTGACTGGTATTTCGGTTCTGAACTTCACGTGTAGTACATAAAAATATAAAAAATCCGGTTGCTGTGTGGTCTCCTTTTTTGTCAGTGGCGACTTCCGTATTCTTGTCGTCTTCAGTAAGTCTTTTTCAGTCATGTTACCGTGTCGACGTGTTTCGTTTATCAGTATTTGGGTCACTGTACAAATGACCTTTATTAGTTATCCCGACCACTACCGGGAAACGCGGGCGCAAAATACTAATTCACAATACTGCCTTGCACGTCATTCGCCGATACCAACCATTAAGAATTAAAAGTAAAAGTGAAGGCTAACTGAAATCCTCAGCTGCCGACAGGTGTTGTTAATGTACCTCGATGTGGACAACTGAAAATGTGTGACCGGACCGGGACTCGAACCCGGGATCTTCTGCTTACATGGCAGACGCTCTATCCATCTGAGCCACCGAGGACACAGGTGAACAGTGCGACTGCAGGGAGTTATCCCTTGCACGCTTCCCGTGAGACACTCATTCCCGAGTGTCCACAATTCTACATATGTATTGTACCTTATAGAGTCCCGGTCGGGGCACACATTTTCAGCTGTCCACAGCGAGGTATATCAACAACACCTGTCGGCAGCGGAGGGTTGCAGTTAGTCATCATTTATTCCAGGGGAAAGCTGCACGGTCATCAACAGTAACTGTTCTTCGAGAACAGTTACTGTCTTCGTATATAAAAGTAAAAAGTACTATCGATAAATTATGTAAGTCCCTACTTGCTCGCTCCTGCTATCGAACCAAAATAGAATTCAATAACATTCTCGATCGACTGTCTCTACGAGAAGCCTTCAAACTGCACTATTTAAGATCTTAATTAAGCACTAGTTCAGTAGCCAATGCATCACCGTGATTAAGACCCTGTACATGAGTGACCGAACCTTTGGCCTACAAAACAACATGACGATGTCGCACGTACATTTAAGAACTTGTCAGTCAAAAGTAGTTCTGTATGTCGACGGTCCTCAAATTTGAGACTGTGGCTCGTGAAGTGTAGTAAGTGATTAACTGTCTCGTAATACGTGAGGTATGGGTTTGCAGTATCAACAGACAATCAACTTTAAAGATTGCCTATATAAAGAAACGTCTTTGATGCACATATTGTTAGGTATTCACACGTCACTTAAAAAGGCCAAATTTGCCCAGTCGCGATGGTAGCAGAGCTTGGTTATGCTCGTGCTTACCCACCCAGTGATAAACCCGCTAGGCAGAACAGGTAATTAGGATTATGTAAATGGTCAAATAAGGTTGGGGTCAGTTTCACCTTCTAATTGTAATTTACTTACACTTTTACAACCACAGCAGCACATAGCCGAACCTTTACCACATGCAACTCTTTCGCGGCTGAAGGCTCCAAACAAGAAGTCTTAACAAATCAACAAGATAAAAATCCAATTAAAATAGCAATAAAATTTTAAAAATATATATCACAGCTAACTGGCAAAACAGATAGAACAGAAATGTGCAAGGTGCAATACCAATTGCTGAAGGCCACAATTAAGTTTCAAAATTTTAAAATATATTACCATAATCTTTTAAAGACAGAAGGCCGTAGTGTTGAAGCTTGAAAGATGATTTTAAGAATAAAGTTACAAGACTGAAAGCCCACAATTAATTTTGCAAAAATTTTTAAGGAAACATAACCATAAGCCTTAAATTTTAAGTAGCTGAAAACAGATAATTAAACACTGGTGGGAAAGACAATAAAGACAACGGCACTCAGAAGCCTCCAGGGAGGTCGGTCTACCCTCGTTCACTTATGTGAGACGGGTGGTGAGCCCAACTACACTTAATCCGTCGGAACCCAACCAGGGGACAGCCACAGACACACCGACACAACGACTTGCTTCTCATCAATCAGTACATGAGAACTAAAACAGAAAAGGTTATAAACGTGATAATCCACAATGGAGTATGTGTTAGGTGTCAAAATTATACACCATGTGGGACAGCGACGACAGGTGAGGAAAGAACGCTGCCTTAAATTAAGTTAGTGGCCAGGGCAGGTAACCGGGAAGACTAATGGCCACTAGGCAGAAAATTCCGCTAGTACACTTGAATTTCAAACACGGTGATATAGTCACTTCACCCAAAAGAACACTGCCTGAATTTACGTCAGTGCCCAGTGCAGGTAACCAGAAGACTAACGGCACAAGGCACTGGTGCACTGAAATTGTAGTCAACCAAAATAGTTAATTGCATCGCATGGCAGCTAAATTTCAGCAGCAGAAACACTCGGTGTTGCTCACAGGGAAACCTCCCAAACAGCAAACCACCGAAACGAACCACCACAACATGATTGGACGTGGCCTGGGTAGTTGAAACCACTACTGAACTTTGACACCCTGGGTCGATGAACCACGAAGTTCGTAGCGATCGGACATCTCCACACGCTCCAACACTGCGCAGGGACCGCCAGCGGACCCAGCCCACTGCACCGAGCGGAAATAACTTCCCTCGCCGCAACAACCGACCGACTCGCCTCAGAATGCCGACAACATCTAAAATCGTCGTCAGTGCACACACAACCTCGCAAACACTTGCACATGGACCTGAATAATACACAACAGTAACTAAGCACACACGAAGACAAATCGGGAGTCGATGCACACGCACACAGCCAACGATCGGCGAGCCAAAAGGCATCGTCCAGTAGGGCGACCGACCAACGATCCACAAAGACCGCGGCCGGCTCAAGTGACGCGTGGCAGCAATGGTCGGGCAAACCATGTCGACGCAGACCTAACTGCTGCTCCAACCCGACTGCACAAGTGCCGCATTGCAGCTCACTGACTAGGACGTCTGGAATGCACTCCAGTCACGCCAGACCCGAACTGCCTGACGAACTGTTCTGCGACAGACCGCGACCGGGAAGTAATAGCAGTCGAGCAAAGATACTACGAGAGGGGATATATCGATACGCGCTGCTAACGCCTCTCACAGTCAGGCAAAGCAGCAACTCAGTGGCAGCATTAATTTAAATTAACGTAGTGAGGTGGAAGTACGTTAAAAACAGGGTGTAAAATACATGATGGAGGGAACACGAGCTACACACAGCTCAATGTGTAACTTCACTGACAAGCCAAAATATTATAACCACTGCCCACCGCGACGCTGGATGCCGCCTGGTAGTGTTGGGGGAATTGACACGGAAACAAAAGTATGTAAGAGGAGCAGACACGAAGGAGGAGTAGCGGTCCACTTATCAGTCACTTCCCAGAATACACGGCTGTCTAAAACATTGGCATTTGGTTTTCCGTCTACCACCGTGAAATCAATGAAGGCTCTATAGCCTCGGGCAGTCTAGGTTATTTGTTATATATTTCTTCACAGTGAAAATGTTTGTCGCAATCAAATTTTTGACAGTGGCTCAGTGTTAATATTCATGTTCATTTAAT
This sequence comes from Schistocerca gregaria, assembly GCF_023897955.1. Lineage (NCBI taxonomy): Eukaryota > Metazoa > Arthropoda > Insecta > Orthoptera > Acrididae > Schistocerca > Schistocerca gregaria. The sequence goes on along the minus strand of NC_064931.1, from coordinate 501,537,216 downwards.
TACCACTCTTCAAATGAAGCTACATCAGTGGGGATGGGTACATTACCGATTCTCATATTGAAAAACCCGCCAGTTATTTCGTGGTCATTTCTCGTGTCAGTAACTTGTTTCTGTAGCTCTTTGTAGACTTGACGAACATAACCCTTATTACCATAAGATTGTAACAGTCTGTTTTGAATGTAACAGACTTTACTCTTTCATTGATATATATCTAACAAACGACCTTATTTTTTCATCTGTTATGAACGAAGACTGCTGCATCATAAAAAGATCTCTGCAGTCCAACTCCACAATAAATCATCGTGTAGGGTTCAAGTTCTTCAGTCCCAGTCAGTTTCTGTCTTGTTTCGGTTACCACTACTACATTAATGCCTCCACTTGCTAGAATTTCGTAAAGTTACACACAGTCTCTTGTGTTTGACACGTCTGTTTCGTGGTAACGGTTTTTCTCCAACTACATCGTTATGAGGCTTACGAGAATTTATTTAATCAACACCTAAATTTTCAATCTAGGCACAGGGAAAGGCTGACGGAGGGACTGCCTCATTTCGCCTCCTGCTAGAGGTTTCGCATCTCTAGAAGGGTTGGCTTCTCTCCTGCCTGTGGAGCCCCATCCATTACTTCCCAAAGCTTTGTTCGAAATATTTAAGTATTTAGGTTTGAAACAACAGTGTGTGGAGTTTAAAACTGAATTCGAAGAACCCCCAGTATATGTTGGTGCTCGGTGACGAACAGCATGATTTAGATACTGTAAATTTTAGTATTAATTGCTGTTATTCTTTTAAATACTGTTAATGGGGAGAGGTGCTGGAGTCTCAAGACTAACCCACATCAGATATGAAGTAATCATAAAATTATTGAAGTACCATCTATTGAAAGGAAGAAATCGGACAGCCATTTAAAACGATTGAACCGTAACAGATGGGCAAAGGAGATCTGGAACTGGATCCCAGCTGACAAAATAAAGCGAGGTCGATCACTTGAAAAATGTCAAGGATACAATGTACTCCAGAACACTCCGAGGGTACTATTGTGAAGATTGCAAAGTAAAGTGGTTGACCGAGAAACGTCATCAGCTAACAATAACTTTTGAATATATATGTACTTGACCAGACCCTGTAAGCTCAGTCCACCCAAAGTACTCCTGAAAGAAGGACGTGGGAGGCACGGATCATCTGTTAGCTGATATTATGTGTTGTGTTACAGTTATGAAACCATGTGTGTGTAGTGTGTGTAATGTGAGAAGTGACTGGGGGTGAAAAATGAATGAACAGTATAGCTATAGCCTTTTACGTTGTTCAAAAACTTCTCTGGAAAACATTATTGTACATAAGTTATAAACAGAATGTGTTATCACTGTTTGGTTGTATTGTTGGTTGGCCTTGTACTTGGGAGTGTGGAGGCTTCAGCCTTCATCCGCAAATCCTAGTTTCCTGTGGTTTCCCTCAACCTCAACTACTTCAGGCCAATGCTGGGATGGTTCCTACTATAAGGTCACCTGTTCAATCGTTGTCTAATTAGACGTGTAAGTATGTAAATGCCTGCATACACTAAATGCGTTATTTTTGCTGTTATAACAGCAAGTCATGTCGAACCTCTTTGTAAAAGTGATCTAAAGATGAGTTAAATTAGTGCTGCTACTACTTCTACTACTACTACAATTACTAGCACTTCTGACTTGCCTAGGGAACACTACCAATAGCTGGGGTTTCACTAGCGAAGACATAGATTATGAGCAGTCCAACGTTCCTCATGCAAGAGAAGGCGGTGTCACATGGGGAGAATGTATTAACTTATAACTTTATTCGTAAGTGCATTTTAATGTGATAATGATTCGTGAAGTTAAGTAATTCATTATTTCACTTCAATAAAGTAAACTCCCTTAGCTAGTCACTCCATCAAGGAGATTTGCATAGAATTTGGTTCACGTAATATAATGCCACACATCCATCTTTCGTATAAAAATACTTATTCCCATGAGCAAAAAACAGCTGCTCCTATATAAAGTGTTTGCTTAAATATGAAGCTGTCCAGATAGGTATAAAAAATTATCTTTTAAAATCAAAGTTGATGCACTAAAATTCTCTGTATTACCTAATTAAAAATAAAAACACTAATTCGAGTCTACAGCTCAGCAACAAAAATTTGGGCAAAAAGGAATACATTCCACCTTCATAGCCTTGACCTGAAATATCGAATATGTAAATGATGTCTTAGTAGATTTCAATGATTTAATGGCAAAGAACTGTCTCCCATTTCGGGATTCAAACTGTGTTTAAGATAGACCACCTTGACTGACAAAAGATACAATTTGTTCACAATAACACCATAGCCAGTGTGTTAACTACACAGACTGATCCAAATGAATTTATTTCAGTTACACATGTCATCCTGCTTCTAAAAATATTTTAATGTCACTTTGCGATTAAAAAGGTAGGACAGGTTCCGTTGAATACTTGTATGGGCATACAGAGAGTAAGATGAACTTCGGTACATGAACAATTTCAACCTGTCAATAAATCGAACTGCGACTTATTTGTAAATCGGCTCATCCATATATCAACCATCGAACTATACATATATAGAACGTCTTCACTCAAATCGAAAGACGACGTACTGCTGCATAATACATCAACAAGTCTCTAAATCGAACTCAGCTCCGCTGATGCGTAAAAACTTGGACTGCAAAATATACCATCACCGAATCACCGATATATCGAACTTATCGTATCCAATGACAAACAGCGGACACAGGGATTCATTGATATATTGAACTTCGCTTTTTATGGTATAGAACTCAGAACAGCGATACATCGTACGTAGAACAATCGCAACATCCAACATCGACATAACGATGCACAACAGTACTATCTATAACATACAGAAAAAGATTTATCAATATATCCAAATCTTACATACAGATGTCGGGGCCTTACCTACCAACTTATCAAAAGTCCTTTCCATACATCGGACTTCGACCAATCCGTAAAACTATCGGCTATACACGGCAAGCCGAGCTTCCACCCATCTATATATCACGCTATGAGCTTCTTACATATCTAACTTCGGGCAATCTTTTTATCGAAATCCGACCTATTGTTAATTAGAACTTAGAACTGTCAATATATCGAGCTTTGCAGCTCCGAGATTTTACTAAATCCTCTTAGTGAGACACGAATCTTGCACGCAACGTTATATAGATATTCTACAAGTCATTTTCAGGATGTAGACCAACCGTTATGTCGAATAGCGACTTCAGTAATATCGATCAACCTGCTCGCGATAGGGCATTTGATACACTCAACGTTTGCCCTGCAATGTTCCGAAAAGAGACCTATCCATGCACCGAGCGTTTACTTATCGATACATAGAACTGTTACCAGTTTAAATGCCGAGCACCGACGTATCAAAACATCGATCATTGTTCTGTCAATACGTAGACCTTTGAATTATGGTTTTACCTAAGTTTGTCTGATCAGCATATCGAATACTAAGTTTGCTTGATGTCCTTTCTCCTGGGCAAGTGGAGAAATATTTGTTTCGTAAACAAAATCAGTCATTACTTGCTGCGCTGTAAATTATTTCTCCAAAAAGCGATTCACCTTTTATTACACTAAGGTGTCTTCCGTGGCGTATAGAACGATACTGTTTTGTTTTAATATCGGACGTCTGTGTTTCGATATATCGAACAAAACCCGTGAGAGACACAATCATTGTCCTATAGATACATTATTGGCATATGTGACCAAACGACAATTGATCCATACATAGCACTTTGACCTATCCATACATTTGACTTCAACCTACACATTTACCGTATTCAGACGTATCCATACATTGCACTATCACCTATCCATACATCAGACTTCGACATATCCATATACTGAACTTCACCCTGTCGGTATTTTGGACTTCGACCTGTGCGAATATCGAACTTCGACCAGCCAGTATACCTGACATACACCTCTAGATACATTGAAATTTGGCCTGTCGGCATCTCGAACTTCACAAGTCGATATAGCGGACATCGACATGTCATTTTATTGTGCTACGAAATGCCGACGAACCGTAATTTCACTATTCGTTATAACGAAGTTCGTCACTTCCATACGCTGAAGAAATTCGTCTCAGTATAAAGACGTCTATATAATCCATATAGCGAACGTTGTACTAATGTCATACTGGCCTCTGCCGTATCAGTTCTACGCTCACTAGGCACTCGATATAACGATCTTTGTCTTTTCAGTAAATCAATATTCCACCACACGACTTACCTAAATTCTACCTGCCTATGTACCAATAGAGCGATATCAACAAATAGAACTTTGGCTGTTGGTATGTCGAATGATGCCGTATCAGTATATCGATCTTCAGCTTATTGGTAGACTGAACTTCAGTTCTGGTTTGTCGAACGTCCTCCTATCGGTATGTGGAACATCTATCTGCAGGTATGTCGGACATCCATCTATCGAGCTCGTGGTGCACAGGACACCTAACTCTTGGTGTGTTGAGCGTCCACAGTCAATATATCGTACAACGACTTAGGAGCATATTGCATGTGGTGTCACCGCCAGACACCACCCTTGCTAGGTGGTAGCCTTTAAATCGGCCACGGTCCGGTAGTATATGTCGGACCCGCGTGTCGCCACTATCAGTGATTGCAGACCGAGCGCCGCCACACGGCAGGTCTAGACTTCCTAGCACTCGCCCCAGTTGTACAGCCGACTTTGCTAGCGATGGTTCACTGACTTCTACGCTCTCATTTGCCGAGACGATAGTTAGCATAGCCTTCAGCTACGTTATTTGCTACGACCTAGCAAGGCGCCATGATCAGTTTCTATTGATATTGTAAATCATGTACCGTCAAGAGCGACGTTCGTCATTAATGGATTAAAGTTAAGTATTCCACCAGCTACGTCCGTTTTTCTCAATTCTAATTTCCTTGTCATTTTCCAGACCTCACGCAAGCCTGCGTGAGCTGATACGCGTGCATTTCGGCCTCCTTTACTAATACGGTTGGCTCTCCTGCCAACCACAACATTGCACTTATTTGCTCGGTCAATGTATCCACATGTAGACCTTCCTTATGTCGACGTGTGTACCTTCAGTGCATGGTTAGTCTTTTAATTATGTACCGACTGGTCTATTTCGAATTTTCCCATTTCGAATTGCACTGTATCGATATGTCGAACAGCGAAATTAGTGTAGTGACACCTTCGATATGCCAGAAGGTCAACCATCACTGTGGTGATATGTCGAAGTCCAGTATGTACGTACGTGAGAGCCATATACAGTATGTGATCAAACGTATCGGGATACCCCCAAAAACGTATGTTTTTCATATTAGGTGCATTGTGCTGCCACCTACGGCCAGGTACTCCGTAGCAGCGATCGCAGTAGTCATTAAACATCGTGAGAGAGTAGAATAGGGTGCTCAGCTGAACTAAAGGACTTCGAAAGTGTTCACATGATGGGTGTCACTTGTGTCATACGTCTGTACGCGAGATATTCACACTCCTAAACATCCCTAGGTCCACAGCTTCCGATGTGATAGTGAAGTGGAAACGTGAAATGACACGTACAGCACAAAAGAGTACAGGCCGACCTCGTCTGTTGACTGACAGAGATCGCCGACAGTTGAAGAGAGTCATAATGTGTAATAGGCAGACATCTATCCAGACCATCACACATGAAGTTCAGACTGCATCAGGACCCACTGCAAGTACTATGACAGATAGGCGGGAGGTGAGAAAACTTGGATTTCATGGTCGAGCGGCTGTTCATGAGCCACATATCACGCCAGTAAATGCCAAACGACACCTCACTTGGTGTAAGGAACGTAAACATTGGTCGATTGAACGGTGGAAAAACGTTGTATGGACTGACGAATCACGGTATATAATGTGTCAATCCGATGCCAGTGTGTGGGTATGGCGAATGCCCGGTGAACGTTAACTGCCAGCGTGTGTAGTGCCAACAGTTAAATTTGGAGGCGGTGGGGTTATAGTGTGGTCGTGTTTTGCATGTACGGGGCTTGCATCCCTTATTGTTTTGCGTGGCACTATCACAGCACAGGCCGACACTGATCTTTTAAGCACATTCTTGGTTCCCACTGTTGAAGAGCAATTCGGGGATGGCGATTGAACCTTTCAACACGGTCGAGCATTTGTTCATAATGCAATGACTGTGTGCGGAGTGGTTGCACGACAATAACATCCCTGTAATGGACTGGCTTGCACAGAGTCCTCACCTGAATCTTATGGAACACCTTTGGGATGATTTCGAACGCCCACTTCGTGCCAGGCCTTACCGACTTCGTGCCAGGCCTTACCGACCGACATCGATACCTCTCCTCAGTGCAGCACTCCGTAAATAATTTCTCCAAGAAACCTAAGGCACCTAATTGAACGTATTCCTATGAGAGTGAGAGTTGTCACCAAGGCTAAGGCTGGGGCAGCACCATATTGAATTGCGGCATTACCTATGGAGGGTTGTACGAAGTTGTAAGTCATTTTAAGCCAGATGTCCTGATACTTTTGATCACATAGTATATATCGATATGTTGATGCCCGATTTTTCTATGCGTAGTTGTCTGATATAGTGACATTTCGAAGCCTTATTTATCAATAGTTTTTGTCCCGATATATCGATAGGTCGATGCCCTGTTTACGTGTATCTATTAGTCCATACCCTTATATCTACACTCCTGGAAATTGAAATAAGAACACAGTGAATTCATTGTCCCAGGAAGGGGAAACTTTATTGACACATTCCCGGGGTCAGATACATCACATGATCACACTGACAGAACCACAGGCACATAGACACAGGCAACAGAGCATGCACAATGTCGGCACTAGTACAGTGTATATGCACCTTTCGCAGCAATGCAGGCTGTTATTCTCCCATGGAGACGATCGTAGAGATGCTGGATGTAGTCCCGTGGAACGGCTTGCCATGCCATTTCCACCTGGCGCCTCAGTTGGACCAGCGTTCGTGCTGGACGTGCAGACCGCGTGAGACGACGCTTCATCCAGTCCCAAACATGCTCAATGGGGGACAGATCCGGAGATCTTGCTGGCCAGGGTAGTTGACTTACACCTTCTAGAGCACGTTGGGTGGCACGAGACACATGCGGACGTGCATTGTCCTGTTGGAACAGCAAGTTCCCTTGCCGGTCTAGGAATGGTAGAACGATGGGTTCGATGACGGTTTGGATGTACCGTGCACTATTCAGTGTCCCCTCGACGATCACCAGAGGTGTACGGCCAGTGTAGGAGATCGCTCCCCACACCATGATGCCGGGTGTTGGCCCTGTGTGCCTCGGTCGTATGCAGTCCTGATTGTGGCGCTCACCTGCACGGCACCAAACACGCATACGACCATCATTGGCACCAAGGCAGAAGCGACTCTCATCGCTGAAGACGACACGTCTCCATTCGTCCCTCCATTCACGCCTGTCGCGACACCACTGGAGGCGGGCTGCACGATGTTGGGGCGTGAGCGGAAGACGGCCTAACGGTGTGCGGGACCGTCGCCCAGCTTCAAGGAGACGGTTGCGAATGGTCCTCACCGATACCCCAGTAGCAACAGTGTCCCTAGTTTGCTGGGAAGTGGCGGTGCGGTCCCCTACGGCACTGCGTAGGATCCTACGGCCTTGGCGTGCATCCGTGCGTCGCTGCGGTCCGGTCCCAGGTCGACAGGCACATGCACCTTCCGCCGACCACTGGCGACAACATCGATGTACTGTGGAGACCTCACGCCCCAAGTGTTGAGCAATTCGGCGGTACGTCCACCCGGCCTCCCGCATGCCCACTATAAGCCCTCGCTCAAAGTCCGTCAACTGCACATACGGTTCACGTCCACGCTGTCGCGGCATGCTACCAGTGTTAAAGACTGCGATGGAGCTCCGTATGCCACGGCAAACTGGCTGACACTGTCGGCGGCGGTGCACAAATGCTGCGCAGCTAGCGCCATTCGACGGCCAACACCGCGGTTCCTGGTGTGTCCGCTGTGCCGTGCGTGTGATCATTGCTTGTACAGCCCTCTCGCAGTGTCCGGAGCAAGTATGGTGGGTCTGACACACCGGTGTCAATGTGTTCTTTTTTCCATTTCCAGGAGTGTATTTGTCCACCACTCGATATGTCAATGCCCCATATATCTGTGTTTCAAAGTGCCGTCCACCCAAGGGGTGGCCATGGAGGGGCAAGCCGATGTAACAAGAGCAATATCATATAAAGAGCCGTTCCATTCTGATGAGATGTCCCCAGAAGAGCGGTCAGAAGCATGGAGCTTAGCACACTTCGTGTGCCGAACGTCTACCCTGGTACACCCATTATAGTCAGTGGCCCATACCAATCAGTGGCATAGCAGTCTTTGCCAGGACTTCAGACGCCCAAAATAAGTGCAAGCATTTCTAGGCTTACAAGAGATGGTCATTTATTAGGTACCAGAAGTGTGATCCGTGTGTTCTCCAGGGCTCAGCCAGAGAGGTACGTGATTTTACCTAAGAATGACTTCATCTGTTTAATGTTAGAAAGAGCCAGCATATTTGTGATCACGTCGACATGGCACTCGAAAGCATCATACCTTTATGATCAAGAATGTGTCCTAAGTATTTGACACTGGGGGCGAAGAAACTGTAATCCCAACCAGTAAGGAACTCTACCTGTATAAATCAAACGGCATATTTAAGACTAAGAAGTGACGTGTTGCAACACCGCCTGACCTATTGTACATACGCTTCCTTTAGTGGTTTCTGGACAGTTTGGTTAAAAAATCCCCTGGGCGAGGCTCAGTATAGGGTCAGTGTTGAACTGGGCATTTACGGTGGACTTAAAACTGCCACAAATGCATAAAGACAGATTAGGATTTTTAAGGGCAATCGTAGGTATCCCCCACTGACAGGTTGAAAAAGGACAAAAAGAATCAAATGGCTCTAAACACTATGGGACTTAACATCTGAGGTCATCAGTCCCTAAGTATCCTATGAACATCACACACAGCCATGCCCGAGGCATGATTCAAACCTGCGACAGTAGCAGCAGCGCGGTTCCGGACTAAAGCGCCTAGAACCGCTCGGCCACAGCAACCGGTTGAAATTCGACAATTGACGCCTTGATTCTGAAGCCTTTTGAAGTCGACTTGAACAGTTTATTCAGTTTTAAATGGTATCAAGTGAGTCAAAATAAAAATTTTGGCACCACTGAGCGGTTAATAGAGGTGAAATTGTCTGCGCACACCAGTGTTGATTTAAAAATCTCCTTGTACGATTTGCACAGAGTGTTAAGGTCAGAAAAGGCACCGTTTCCGACACTAAACTGACTTGGTCCACTACTTTGAAACCAAAACAGGTAGAGGCGTCCAAGCTCAAAACATTACCAGCAGTAGGGGAGTAACATCTACGAAGTCTAATATTATGTTCGACTTTTCAGCACTTAGCTGCCAGCGACAGTTCTCCGAGGAGAGGAATGGTCTTACGGCAGTGAGACACAACCTGGCACAATCCCCTCGCAGCGAAGGAGGGCCGAGCCGCCAATACATGTCTCATTGATTAATTACACGGCAGCGCCGCTGTGCAACTGGAATTTCATGGAACAGCCGGAAAGCGTTAGGTCCAATGTAACGGCGAGCACAGAAAGAAAGTAGGTTACCTGCATAATGGAGAACTGTGGAAGACGGCCTGAATTAGAGCGAAAAATATCCACGTCTTATCTGATAGGCATCACACAATGGTCGCCAGGTACGACGCCGACTGCCGCCGACAGGCATCTGTCTGTGAGCGGGAATTGTTTTCCTGCAAAAGCGCAGCCGGTAGATAACCCGCTGACAAAAGCGAGGTCCGCGCCCTGCAATCTTTTTCAAAATATTTTACAGAAAGTATTCGGTAAAAATAATTGATTTTGGCGCTCGTTACAGGTTTATATATCAAACTTGATAGTGAAGTGCCAATCATTTCGTTAACTGTCATCGTTATTGTGATTGTTTGCTTTTTAGTAAGACACTACTCGAAATTCGAAAAGTTTCCTCTGAAACTTTTGGTGCCTCTTGATCACGGGGTCCCGGATTCGATGCCCTGTGCCAGGGGACATGATCTGATCATCATCATCATCATCATTCGTGAGAGTGGAAAACTTGGACTTTGTATAAAATTGGGACTTTGCCCGAGCACTGATGAGCGCGAAGTTGACCGCCCCACAAACCGAACATCATCATCATCAGACAACCGATGTTAGGCGTTGTCGGGCTTGGCTAACACTTCGATGGGTGAACGCCCACGTCTGCCAAGCGCTGTTGGCAAGCTGGGTGCACCCAGCCCTTGTGACGCCAATCGAGGAACTTGAAACCTCCCCTTTGAAATGTTAATGAATTACTGTGCTGGAAAACCTATTACGTTATTTGCTTTTCAAACAGTTGAGCAAAACTGAACGTACTGAGACTCTTTACTTATTCTGATCAACACTAAACTGACACACAATATTTTTTTGCGCAACGCAATCTGCCTTTCAACAATTCCTACAAAAGAATGGCCCTGACTAATAATAACCTATACCTTTCATGAATCACTTACCTCACAAAAATCTTCATTACTCGAACTACTGCAATACAGCAAGCGCAAATACTGCCAGCTAAATAAAACATTCTAACTACTGAAGGCACTAACTACTGATAGGCATAGTCAGCAAATGAAAGATTTTGATAGAGAGCAGACAATGTATTTACCTTAATAATGTTACAAAGTCAATATATATGTCAGTTCATGATATCCAATATTACAAATTTACTCTTTCTGATGGACACATGTCCAGATCGTCCGCTCTCAAAATTCTGCCATTTCTCTCCCCACATACACCACTGCTGGCGGCTCACGTCCAACTGCGCAACGCTACGCGCTGTTCACATCCAACTGCCCAAAACTACAATGGCGAATATTCCAACAATGACAACCAGCCACAGACTGCACACAGCACAGCCAGTGATTTTCATACAGAGCGCTAGGTGGCGTTACCAACTTAAAAACCTAACCAGCCTACTTACAAGCTACTTGACGGAGAAGTAGCGGCTCTGGTCACAAGACCGGACAACGGCCGGGAGAGCGTTGTGGTGACCACATGCCCCTCCTTATCCGCAGTTTTTGTTTAGACTACTTATCTCCAAACTCTAGGCCATCTGTTTTATGTAACTCACGTAAATGCAAAAGCGTGCGCCACCAACAAAGCCCGAATAAAATATCCATATCATCCCTCATATGTCAAACACGGTTTGAGACATGAAAACGAGATTTTGGCAAACTATAGCACACAAGGAAGACGGAACTTGTGAACTTTATCTATGTCGATATATCAGAAGTTGTAGCTTAATTAACTTTTTTTTATTTTATTTTATTTTTTTTTTTTTTACACTGTGCGTCTGTAATCTTCTAAGATGAGTCGTAGGGTCAGTATTGCCTCACGTGTTCCAACATTGAACATTTTATCTCTGTACTGCTGTTGCAATCCCACAGTAGAAGTCAGTCTGATTCTTATTTCCAAAAACTTTGTGGAAGTAAGATTTAACTTACGATCATTTATTAAAAAATACCACCTATTCTGAGAGAGGGTGAAGAAAGATTAGAAGACTTGTGATGATTAATTCTTACAGCCACCATAAAACGGACTATGTGAAGTACAACCAATCAAAATAATCAGAATATCACCTGCTGTGTTTTAAGTTGATGGATATGAGAGCATATAAAGATGGAAACAGTCAAGCTAACTTTTCATCTTGTTATGGAATGTCAGAACTGCTACAGAAACTCTAGATATTGGTGAAAGTGATCTATATGTTTTAAAAGGAAAATAGAGGATAATGGATAACCTGGTGTGTGAAAACTGTGTTTTTTTTCATTTTTTCCTATCCCCCTGCCTTCTGCACTCACCATTAGCCATTAGTCTGGCTACATCATAGTGAGACACAAAAACACAATTTTTGTTGATGAAACTAGGCCATTTATTTCATCGCTTTCCAAAGGCCGCACTTTTTACCCCAGACCCAAATTCAACCATGCGGGACCAGTTAAAGACCTTCTCTCCTTCTCCTGGTCCCTACAGTGGAAACACTTTTTCACCAGCAACCCGACCAATCAGAATCAACGATAAACCAACATTAAACCTTGCCTAACTCAGTTCACACTTCCATCCAACCGTGATCCACTCCCACTGCCTCCAAACCAGCCCCTGTTAACTTTCCAGAATTTTAAGAGTAAATATGAAATTTCATCGCGTTAGTGCAAAAATAAATTGTCAATTCCGTAACATCAGGTTACCTTCCGTTAGGAAAGTTGGTGCGCTCAGCGACTGTGATATTATTTATAAATAGAGCACAACAATCAGTCGTCTTTTTTTGTAGGTTTTATTTGGCAAATCCAGATTTCGGCTAGTGTCTAATCTTTATCAATGTACTATTGTCTAGTCTCGATACATGTCAGTTCTCTGTTGTTCGGCCGTCAGTCACAGTAGTATTCAAAGAACTGTGACTGAAGCCCGAACAACAGGGAACTGACATGTATCGAGACTAGACAATAGTGCATTGATAATGACTAGGCACTTGCCGAAATCTGGATTTGCCAAATAAAACCTACAAACAAAAGGACGACTGATTGCTGTGCTCTATTTATAAGCATATAAAAAATTCTGTTGCAGTTTTCTTGGAATCTCGTAACTCATTGTATTTTTAATAGTGAACGACTAGGACAGAGAGTTAACAAAGGATTTTCTTCCTGCACTTCAAGAGTCTAAGAAATATGAAACTAATTAACAGCAGATAGCGTACTATCTTTTTGTTTCCATCCACATTCAAAGTGAAGCAATGAGCTTCTTCACGTTAATTATTTTTGATGTGTTAAAAATAGATTATGTTTATAATTATAACCTATTTTCTTACTAATGAGCAGTCTCAAGTGGCTTATAAATTAATGATTATCATGTTTTAGTAACATTATGCTTTAGAATAGAATTGATGCAATATAGCCCTTGATTCTTGAGTTTCTCCCGGCGTATTTGATAATCAAAATATCCACGGGTGTACTGCCGGTTTACAGTGTCCAACGGGCACAATATTTCGGCGATCATACATGTCGCCATCATCAGGTGAACTGACGGACTGAGCTCCTGTGAACGTACCAGTACGGAGATCCGTACGCTATGGCTGCTCAGGGGGAGCTGGGTTCGGTCGCTGCGGCAGCCGATTTAAATACCCTCCGCCCGCGGCGCACTCCCTCCGCCGTCTGCGCCCCGCGCCACGGTTGCGCGGTGGAACAGATTGCGACTGCGTCTGAGATGACGTCGGTGTGATGCCTCTGTCCGCCGTGGTCGTCACGATTATACGTTTGCTCGATTTACTCTTGATTAACCCAATCGCTGGTTCCCAAGCCTTGCTAAGATCATAGCCTCAGTCACGGTTTATGAGGTCGTCATTGGTGCGAATTTCGATGGCTTCTCTAACAACGCTGTCCCAGTATCTCGACATCTGTACCAGAATCCTCGTGTGTTCATACTCCATAGCGTGATTTTCCGACAAACAATGTTCAGCGACCGCCGACTTGCTCGGATACATTAGTCGAGCCCATATTTAACTCTGAATCTGTGAACAGACTGAAAAGATGCAGAACCTTGGCAACAGTTCAAAAATGGTTCAAATGGCTCTGAGCCCTATGGGACTTAACATCTGAGGTCATGATCCGGGGTGCCATATGCTACAACTCTCGTTCACATTTGAAGTTTCTGGAGTGTCCGCTAATCAGCGCTCGGTACGTGCAGGATGTTATTAGACCCGGTCATCTGCCATTCTTGCAACAGGAAGATAATGTATTGTTCCAACAGGATAATGTTCGCCCACACACTGCTCATGAAACTCAATGTGCTGTGCAAGACGTGCAGCAATTTCCCTGGCCTGCACGATCTCCGAACTTGTCTCCAATCAAGCAAGTGAGGGATATGATGGGTCGAGAAGTGACTCGTGCGACTCGTCAGCCAGCAACTCATAAAGAACCACGTGAACAGGTCTAGCAGTCGTGGAATAACGTATCCCAGGGCAGTGTTCGCCACCTACACGATTGACTGGATGCCAGAGACAGCGCATGCATTGCTGCCCGTAGAGGCTACACTACGTACTAATATGGGTGTTTCATTATGGGTCGATATCCGGCACCTCAGAACCGCTTGTGCTGTTGATCTGTAAATGTAATCATTTCATGTACTCCACATTCACTGTTGCAGCAATAAACCTTGGGTGAAATGGAAACCCCTTAAAGTGTGTACTAATTTTTTTTCCCGTCAGTATATATGTAATAGTTTCCACAAAATTAAATTGAATTTGCTTTGTATCAAAACATTAGAAAGCTGAAGAACACGATATTTAGCTTCTTGTTTATCTAGAAGATGCAGAAGTTCTGACGTGATAAATGATCTGTGCCTCTCTCTGTAAATATATCAGAGGTTAAAGACTAGCATCATTTTCATGTAGAGTTACCACAGGAAAACGAGGAGTTGCAAAAGATGTAAGAGTTGGACACAAAGTCAGAAACATTGAAATAAACAGCTCTTTTTTTGTTGTAACAATCTACAAATCTCCTCCTCCCTCCCAGGAAACTTTCAGATCTTTTTGGGAAATCTAGATGCATTATTGAGCTACCCGTCAGACGAAAAGAAATAGTAGTTTGTGGACATTTCAGCGTATCTTTCTTAAAAAGTACAGAAAGGAGAAGTGAACTGGAATCATTATTTGCGTGTTTCAATCTGATTTCAGTAGTTAATTTTCTTGGTGGCGCAGCAAGATAGCAGGATTCTAACTTATAACATATTCCTAACCAGTGATAAGGCTGAAAAAATTAATATGTACTCTACTATTAATGAACTATATGATCATAATGTGTGATTAATGGAAGTAAACAACATGACACCTTACAGCCCCGAGGCAGGTTCATACAAAGCAGGAAAGCTTAGTAATCAGAACAGGATACATTGCTTTAAGAGTACGTTAAAGGAGGTATTATGGAATAAAGCATAAATAGAAAAAGATTCTAACGTCAGATGCAAATTATTCCATAGTAAATTTGTGTCAATATTAGAAAGTTTGTTTCCTAAAAAGTTATTCAGAAGATCCGCTATAAAAACAAGTAAGTCGCAGATATCTAAGGGAAAATCTGATGTAAGAGAAAGACGGAATTTATAAAAACGGCAAAATTAAACAAGATGAGGCATTATTTACATACTACAAAAAGCTGTGGCGTTTTAAGGAAATAATTAAAATGTCAAGCAGCAGGTAAATCCTGACAGAAATCAATAATGCGAGTAATAAGATTAAAAGTATTAGGATATTGTCAAAGAGGAGACAAGGCAGACGGTCAGTGTACAGTATACCATAACAGTTAAACTAAATGACAACGTTGTGACTCATAATTCACAAGTTGCGAGTACTTCTAACAATCGCGTTCTCAATGTAACAGCAAAAATTATGTTGCATGGTTCAGGTGAAGAAGCAAGAGAACATATTAAAAATGTCATTCCACATAACTTTAAGCAACTAGAAGTAGTACTAAAACTAATAGAATTATAAAAAACACTGAAACATAAAAGCTCAAAGGGAGCTGATGGAAT
The DNA here is from genome assembly GCF_023897955.1 of Schistocerca gregaria. NCBI lineage: Eukaryota > Metazoa > Arthropoda > Insecta > Orthoptera > Acrididae > Schistocerca > Schistocerca gregaria. The sequence goes on along the minus strand of NC_064931.1, from coordinate 501,521,581 downwards.
TTCAAAAAGAATTCTGAAAAGTTGTTTTAACTTAATAATGATATCCTCAGTGATATGTGTAGTGCATCACTGGCGCAGGGAATTTTCCAGTCAGATAAAATACGAGGCTGTTAAACCTCTTAATTAGAAGTGTGACACAATTTTCGTCCAGTTCACTTACTGATATCTTTTTCCAAAATATTCGAAAAGTTAATTTCCTCTAAATTACTTTCGCATTTAAGCAGAAACAATTCACTTAGCGTGTCACAATTTTGATTCCAGAAGGAAAGGAAAGAACTACAAGCCTTAAACAATAAAATATCGCCATTTTTTGTGATCTTTGCAAGACGTTTGATTGAGTAGATCATGTTACTCTCTTACAAAAATTCAAGTTTATTGAAGTGATGGCTTTACCCACAGCTGCTTCGAACAAACTTGAGAGACGGAATGCAACAGGTTGTGCTGAATAATTCATGCATCAGTGGGTATCTCCTCAAGGAGGTAGACATCTTAACTGCGCCGTCGCAACACATACAAGAGTATTCGACAGTGAAATTCGCGATAAATAATCCATTACGATTTGAAAAGAATAGTGATGTCAATATTTACGACACTAGATGGATAAATGACCGTTGTTCCCCACTATTAAAGCTGTTAGTGGGTCAGAAAGGAGTTCAAAATGTAGCAACAAATACTTTTAATCATTTTCTCATACCACAAAATGTTTGACAGTTAGAAAAGGAATTATAAATTTAACTTAAAATCATTTCTCCTGGACAAATCCTTACATTGCACTAACTAATTTCTACAAAAAAATAAACGTGCCTAAATAACTGAAATAAACCATTTGTTTATAAGTGTAGATGCATGAGTAGAATTTAATAAAATAATGTGTTCATTAAGGTCATATAGCGTAGCCAGTGTTCTCTGTGTGCGCCCATATACACGTACAACTATGCTACACTGCATGGCCAGTCATCACGGAGACTACTGCCTTTCTCTGTGTTCGTACACCAAGCTTCGACAATGGTAGGGGTGCCTCCTGTTCTGCAGTGATGACGGTGTCGCAGGATGTGCTGTCCACGAAATTCGGCTGAGAGCACGATCGGCAGTGACATGGCCCCACATTCTGCAGGCCCAACAGTCCGCTGCGTGGTACGGGCAGCTGTGTCTGGAATACTGGCTGTTGGAGTCATGGCACAACTACCCCTCCAGGTTAGCCGAGAGCGCTAATGTGCTGCTTCTTAGACTCGGGTAGGCGGGCTGGCTCCGGATCGAATCCCCCCGGAGGATTAACGACGAGGGCTGGTGTGCTGGCCAGCCTAGACCTGGTTTTTAGGCGGTTTTCCACATCTCATTAGATGAATACTGGGCTGGTCCCCTCGTCCCGCCTCAGTTACACGACTGGCATACATCTGAAACACATTCGCACTATTTCATGATTTACGCTAGACGCAAACAGGTGGGGTACACTGATTCCATCCTGGGGGTACATGCGACTTCTACGGTCGCAGGTTCGAATCCTGCCTCGGGCATGGATGTGTGTGATGTCTTTAGGTTAGTTAGGTTTAAGTAGTTCTAAGTTCTAGGGGACTGATAACCACAGCAGTTGAGTCCCATAGTGCTCAGAGCCATTTGAACCATTATATTATTATTATCCTGGGGGTACAGGGTGGAGGCAGGACGGGCATCTGGCCACCCCTTCACACTAACTTCACACTAACCATGCCAAATCCGGTTGTAACCATGACGACTCTGTGAAAACTGCGGGATAAATTCACAAGCCAAAGAAGGAGTCATGGCAAAACTGGAATTTCTTCGACTGGCATGAAGCACATACCAACACTAAGGGAGGAAGGCATTCCTGAGCCACCTGATTCGAAAAAAGGTCATTCGATTGTGAGAAGGAAGCGGTATGATTGATGTACTTAAGTCTCTCACAAGGAGCTGGAGACCCGGATTCCTGTGAAGTCAGGTGAGATTTATATGCAGAAAAGAAGGTATTGAGTCAAAATCATTAGTTGACTGCCGCTCGTGATTCTGACGAACTACTTTTGATACTTGAATGCCATTAGTGAAAGCATGCTGAAATTCAGAAGAAACTTCGAACGATTTATCAGTCTGAAGCACTCGGCGAAGACTAGGATCGTATGTGACCAAAGTTTTTGCAGTGACCATGTTGAGGCCAAGGCACACACACAGTCGTATCCCAAATCAATGATTCTGCTTATAAAGTTTACAGTTCTGTCACATGAAATTGACCAAGTGTGCAAAACCCTGGATGTCTGCAGCCCATGCTGTGTAAGACTGTCCATGTTCTTTGTGATACCGAATACACTGTTGCCCAACCACAGCAACGAGCCTCTGCTGACCATAGTGTTCGGTTAACAGAGCACAGAGATCATTAAAAGATAAAGTACTAATACAAGAATAATGTATCCAGATTTAAATTTTCACTGTGCAGTGGAGTGTGCGCTGATATGAATATTCCTAATAGGTCAAGACTGTATGCCAGACCGAGAATCGAACATGGGATTTTTGCCTTCGCCGGTAAGTGCTCTACAGCCTGTTTTCTTCAACTTGTTCGTTACTGTTCATTGCATTTGGTCATTGCGAACGTTACATGACAGCCGCTGAAGTTCATCGTTGATCCCTTCACTCAGTTTTCTTGTTACAGCCCGAACACGCTGAGCTACCGTGCCAGCCCGCCTGACCTCCTCAAGCACGTGCGGAGACGTGGCTTAGCCACAGTTTGGGGAATTATTCTAGAATGAAATTTTGACTCTGAAGCGGAGTGTGAGCTGTATGAAAATTTCTAGCCTATTAAAACTGTGTGCCGGACCGAGACTCAAACTCGCGACCTATTCCTTTCCAGGCAAGTGCTTAACCCACTGAGCGACCCACGCAAACTCACGACCCTCAGTTGGTAGAGCATTTGCCTGACAAAGGCAAAGATCCCATGTTAGAGTCTCTGTCCTGCGCACAATTTTAATCTGCCAGTAAGTTTCAAGAGTAATGTACTCTGTTGCCTACAAGAAATGCAGTAATAAATACAGTATAGTTGAAAACGATGGCGTCAGACATCCCAGCCGTCTGAAGACTCAGCGAAGTCAGCAAAAAGGAGTGGGACCATAGCCATGACCACTGACTGACCATGTCGCTGCTGAGGCACGAGCTGCAAAAGAGCAACATGCTGTTCTTGCTCCTGCTGCTACAGTTCCGGGAAGCGCTGATGTTGCAGTGACAGCTGTTGCTGCCAAAGTTCCCGATATTGGGCATCGATAACACTGGCATCTTATGTGAACGTGTCACTCAAACCATAGTAGTGTAGGAACACATCGCCACTCTTCCGTCCGCCAGATTCGTCGAGATCAGAACACTGAATGAAAGCCAATAACAAGGACAAGGAAGTCCAGTCACAATGGAGAGTCTAAATCTAATAAGCCGAACGCTGTAATTAGCTAATGCTACAGACTGTCCTAGACTGAATCACGACTGCCTACTTATCCCACTGCAGAGAGTATTTCGGCTCACATGACACGTTACGCATGTCCCTGGTGGCGATAGTCAAGAGCACTTCGCGTCTAGTCGAACTTCGATTGATATTGGCCGTTGGTTGGGATATTACAGAATCAGTATATGCTGGCCTTCTTTTTGTGCTAAGATTTCTTGCACCTGATCGTGGAACGTTGACAGACAGGTCATATACAAAATAACAAGGAACTTGCATGTATCTAACAAATTTTCTAAGTGGAATGAGAAATCATTGAGAAAACCATTTTATTAGGGACCTTCAATCGACTCAAATGTTGTACAGCATAATAGTTGGCACCCATTTAAAGCCATAACTCAACATCTAAGTAGTTTAACGAAAAAAAACCTGCTAAATAATATGTTTACCTGTACTCAGGTTCAAAATGGTTCAAATGGCTCTAAGCAGGATAGGACTTAACATCTGAGGTCATCAGTCCACTAGACCTAGAACTGCTTTAAACCTAACTAACCTAAGGACATCACGCACATCCATGCCCGAAGCAGGATTCGAACCTGCGACCGTAACAGCAGCGCAGTTCCGGACTGAAGCGCCTAGAACCGCTCGGCCACAACGGCCGACTTGTAATCAGGTAACAGAGAAATGCTGTACACGTAATTCAGGGTTAAAATGTACCTACATTTTGATGATTTAAGAAGACTTTCAATATGATTGACAGAATTCATATGGGATGAACTGAATGTTGTTGGATACCTACATTGTTTCAGAGTGACACAAAGTCTCTACAATAACAAAGTAGTGATTCTAAAAGCTGGATTTACGGAATATTTCCAAACGAGCAGAGGAGCGAAATAGTATTGTATCTTGTCACTGGAATTATTTAGCAAATCTAACAAACAACTCTTATCAGAGAGTGGAGAAATTATGTTCCTCCATGAATTTTTATGAAGCGAAGATGTCGTGTTAACTGCATGCTCTTCACGGTCGATTGGATTATTATCCAGGATGATGAACGTAAACTTCAAAATTCTATGTTTTCTTTAGAAGAATAGAGTAAGAAGTACTATCTTTACGTTTTGAGGGAAAGGACCAAACTCTTGGCTTTCTAGGGAAAAGAAAAATCAGATGCGAAATTTTAGTTAGAGGTCAGATTCTTCAGCAAAGGTCACGTTTAATATAAACAGAATATGATAGCAGCTACGAAAGTGAAGATTTGACCCAAAACTTAATACTTCTCTGCTGTTATTTGACATTAACTAATCACTGCTATTTCCAGTGTTTCATTATTTAAACAGATTGTACGTATAAAATCTGGCGTTACATGAAAAGTGCTAAAAGGCATGTAGTGTTGCCACAATTTAATGATTATCCATTCACTTTCAACAATCAGTTCATACTTCCAAATAGTTCATTACTTGCACTTCCAGTGAGAGAATTCATCTCAGTCATCATTCTTATGCATTTAGCACCTGAAAAATGGATGAAATTTGCATCCTGTTGTCCTGCATACGGGAGATCATTTGTGTGTACTAGAAGCAACTAAGATCAAAGGGAGGAGCTCGATGCAAACTATATCTCGTAGCGCTGCCACTATTTCCCGGCGCTACTGAGTAAAATAGCGACTCTGCTATGGCTATTGCTAAAGGTCACGGCAGCAGGCGGTCGAGCGCACAGTCAACCCAAACAACCGTTACATCAGTCGAGCAACGCCATCAGTGGGTTTCTACATTGCTATCTGAGTCAGGGGCCAGCACAGCAATAATGACACAGTCTAGCAGCAGTATCTATGAGGAGAGGTCTACGCATGTCCGAAGGAACATTGCATAGTACTTCTTATTAACACACTCACAGCTATTTCGTATTCATTCGCCAATACTAGGTCCTCGACTCTCAATGAACATGTCCTTCCCAGTGGGAATATGTGTAACATACGAGTGCAGGTTGTGACACATAGAAGACGACATGTGGAATTTTGGGTCTGTTGGTGATTGGTGCTGAAATGGCTGAAGCTGTTAAGGCGAGGCTGAAAGCGAGAAATCTGGGTTCGAGCCCTGGTCCAGCACGAAATTTCACTGTCGTCTTTTCCATATACAGCCGGTGGTTCATATTCGCAACTGTGAATACATTTCCTGTATTTATTGACGGCTGTTGTCGCGTCAGTGCCTGTTCCTTCGAACATGTATGCATGTCGGAAGGAACATTGCATCGTACTTCTTAATAACACTGGCATTGCTGTTTCATAAAGGAAAATCTCCAGCAACACTATAAGAAGCAGAATTGTAGGAGATTTTCAGTGAGTAATTGGCTGGAAAGCCACAGAAACAGCATGAGTTAGTGGAATGTTTCATTGACAGAATAAGAAAAATCAATATACGTACGAAATGGGGGAAAGCGGTGAAGTGAACAATCATATCCTACAGGAAGCTGAGTATAGGCCACTAGAAGGTTTCCTGCCTAGGGTCTGCCACCCAACACGTGTAGAAGTGATCAGGCAGATACCCCAAAAGACGTAAACGTTGGCGTGAGGAAAGTTATGAAGTTAGAGGAAATAGATACAGAGACAGGGGTGGGCAGTAGCCGTAGTATTTTCTCTACTGACATATGGTGTTGTAGGTGTGGACGTTCAGATCACTTCCATAGACAATGTTGGCAGCCATAGTGTGAGAAGTGCGGTCTGGATGAACAGCAGTGGTGGGGCTGTAGAGTCGAGGGATGGAATGGACAAGAGCGAAAAGATCAGACGTTAAATACAAAAGATAACCCAAAGTCCGCTGGGCACCGGTCACATTAATTTTCAATGCTATAAATACGTACGCAGAGACAGTGTGTGGAGTAGTAGCAGTTGTGAACTGGAAGGAGCGTAGAAAAAAATGGTTCAAATGGCTCTGAGCACTATGGGACTTAACTTCTGAGGTCATCAGTCACCTAGAACTTAAAACTACTTAAACCTAAACCCAAGTACACCACACACATTCATGCCCGATGCAGGATTCGAACCTGCGACCGTAGCAATCGCGCGGTTCCAGACTATAGCGCCTAGAACCACTCGGCCACACCGGCCGGCAAGAAGTGTAGATTTTTATCAAATACAGGGACTCATGCATCAGTGGCAAGACGCAGTCTTGTAGGTAGGAAACGGGGGTTTGCGTGGGGTAGGGATAACTGGTGTGAAGTCATTAGGTTCAGCAGGGTTGATTTTTCACATAGGAGCAGAACAATTTCAGGAGAAGGTGAGTGGCGCCTCATGTAAGTGAAGGTTACTGTGTAATCCTGCGACTGGACTATCTGTTCAAGCATCATGCCAAAATTAACCTTCAGCAATGTTTAGGTGTCCTTCTTGACACAGTCTTGTCGTTTAAATATCTAGGCGTAACATTGAAAAACGAAATGAAATGTAATGAGCATGTGAGTACCGTGGTAGGGAAATTGAATGATCTATTTCGGTTTAATGAGATAATTTTAGGAAAGTGTGGTTCATCTGTAAAGAGGACCTCAGGAAAGGGACCAGTACTGCTATAGTGTTTCGGATCCACGCCAGGTCAATTTAAAGGAAGATATTGAAGCAATTCAGAGGCGGGCTGCTAGATTTCTTACCAGTAGGTTCGAAAAACATGGAAGTGTTACGGAGATGCTTCAGGAACTCAAACGGAAACCTCTGGAGAGAAAGCTGCGTTCTTTCGGAGGAAGCTATTGAGAACATTTAGAGAACCGGAATTTGAGGCTGACTGCAGACCGATTGTACTGCCACCAATATAGATTTTGTGTAAGGATCAAGAAGATAATATACGAGAAATTCGGAGGCAGATAATCTTTTTTCTCTCGTTCTTCCTGCAAGTGGAACAGGAAAGGAAACGACCAGGCTACCCTTCGCCACGCACCGTACAGTGGCTTACGTAATATATGTGTAGATGTGGATACAGAACTGAGGGTACAATGTTCCACCTGGGGATAGATGTGGCCAGTGAAATATTGCCGTAAGGTTCGTCTATCATGAGTGACACACCAGTTGAACTGTTGACAAAACACTAAGGCATGTGGGATATTGGTATTTACAATGCGTGATATGGTATATGGAGCCACAAGTCATATGTAGGTAAGTCAACTGGTACAGCTTTGCCACTAAAACCATTGTTATTTTATGACTTGACAGGTCAGTTAGACTTGTCTGACGTTAGTTGTTTCAGCTGGAAACAGTGATTTTCTTTATTCGCAAAAATAGTGTAGTTTTAGTGATGTCTGTTATAATCTACATCTACATCAACATGATTACTCTGAAATTCACATTTAAGTGCATGGCAGAGGGTCCATCGAACCACAAACATATTATCTACATATCATTCCACTCCCGAACAGCGCGCGGGAAAAATGAACATCTAAACCTTTCTGTTCGAGCTCCGATTTCTCTTATTTTATTTTGACGATGATTCCTACCTATGTAGTTTGGGCTCAAGAAAATACTTTCGCATTCATAAGAGAAACCTGGTGACCGAAACTTCGTAAATAGATCTCGCCGCGACGAAAAACGTCTTTGGTTTAATGACTTCCATCCCAACTCACTTATCATATCTGCCACACTCTCTCCGCTATTACGTGATAATACAAAACGAGCTACCCTTTTTTGCACCCTTTCGATGTCCTCCGTCAGTCCCACCTGGTAAGGATCCCACACCGCGCAGCAATATTCTTAACAGAAGACGAACGAGTGTAGTGTAAGCTGTCTCTTTAGTGGACTTAATGCATCTTCTAAGTGTCCTGCCAATGAAGCGCAACCTTTGGCTCGCCTTCCCCACAATATTATCTATGCGGTCTTTCCAACTGAAGTTGTTCGTAATTTTAACACCCAGGTACTTAGTTGAAGTGACAGCCTTGAGAACTGTACTATTTATCGAGTAATCGAATTCCAACGGATTTCTTTTGGAACTCATGTGGATCACCTCACACTTTTCGTTATTTAGCGTCAACTGCCACCTGCCACACCATACAGAAATCTTTTCTAAATCGCTTTGCAACTGATGCTGGTCTTCGGATGACCTTACTAGACGGTAAATTACAGCATCATCTGCGAACAACCTAAGAGAACTGCTCAAATTGTCACCCAGGTCATTTATATAGATCAGGAACAGTAGAGGTCCCAGGACGCTTCCCTGGGGAACACCTGATGTCACTTCAGTTTTACTCGATGATTTGCCGTCTGTTACTACGAACTGCGACCTTCCTGACAGGAAATCATGAATCCAGTCGCACAACTCAGACGATACCCCATAGGCCCGCAGCTTGATTAGAAGTCGCTAGTGAGGAACCGTGTCAAAAGCTTTCGGGAAATCTAGAAATACGGAATCAACTTGACACCCCTGTCGATGGCGGCCATTACTTAGTGTGAATAAAGAGCGTTGCACAAGAACGATGTTTTCTGAAACCATGCTGATTACGTATCAATAGTCAGTAAAATTAGTTTTGTAGATCCATTGGACTATTCTGATGTCAACCATCAGCCATCTTCGTATCATAAATCATGATAATCATTATCATATACATCTACACATGAATTGGGTAAAAACCAGTAGGACAACACCTCAACTCACTTCTTCCTTACCACTCTGTCTGTAAGTAGTGTCTGAAGCTTTCACTATAGTGTAGAGACCACATTTGATGGTTAGCATAACTGGGTAAGCAGTAACAGCAGTTATCCAATTGATCTAGAGAATTGGGAGTTTGGTGACACAGGGGTGTGGGGGGGGGGGGGGCAGGAGGGGGAGATTTGGCAACCAGGCAACCATACAGGCTGTACCAGCTTTCCTGACCAACAGCAGTCCTAGAGAATATCATGGAGAGGGGTGGTTCATCAAGAGGGGAGGAGAGGGAAGTAATGTTCGCAACATAGGTGTAGACTGTACCTGTGTGCAGTTAGTCCCATTACTGGCTGGCCAAAGGGTGGCGGGACATTACTGGTAGAGGACAAAAAAAAAGGACATAGACCATTATGTAAGGAATTTTGTCCATGTGCATACCGGGAGGATCTGAATCATCGGCGAGTACCACTAGAGAGTGTACTGGAACATTTGAACCTTTTGAAATGATAGCAATCGATATCTTAGTACGTTTCAGCAGGAACCTGTTAATTCTATTAATTATTATGCACATTGCAATGGTCGCCATTCGAGATTAACAAGCAGCTCCAACAGTGCAGGCAATGGTGAATAACTTGTTACTAAAGTTTGATGTGCCTGAAATATTAATGACATCATATCATATTTTATGAAGCAGTTATGTCACTTGTTATGGATTCAGAAACTAATGACTAGCCCATTGCACCCATAAGCTAACGGTAGATCAGAACATGTACATCTTATTGTTGTCAGAATTTTGGGTTACTATACCTACAGATACTATGATGATTGGGATATTTACTTAACATATGTAGCCGCAGCATGTAATTTCAAAGTGCACACCAGCACTGGGCTTTCTCTGTATATGATAGTGAAGGGGAGGAAGATGACTTCACTGTTTCATGTAAGTTGTTGTTGTTGTGGTCTTCAGTCCTGAGACTGGTTTGATGCAGCTCTCCATGCTAATCTATCCTGTGCAAGCTCCTTCATCTCCCAGTACCTACTGCAACCAATCTGAATCTGCTTAGTGTATTCATCTCTTGGTCTCCCTCTACGATTTTTACCTTCCACGCTGCCCTCCAATGCTAAATTTGTGATCCCTTGATGCCTCAGAACATGTCCTACCAACCGATCCCTTCTTCTAGTCAAGTTGTGCCACAAACTTCACTTCTCCCCAATCCTATTCAATACCTCTTCATTAGTTATGTGATCTACCCATCTAATCTTCAGCATTCTCCTGTATCACCACATTTCGAAAGCTTCTATTCTCTTCTTATCCAAACTATTTATTGTCCATGTTTCACTTCCATACAAATACTTTCAGGAACGACTTCCTGACATTTAAATCTATACTCGATGTTAACAAATTTCTCTTCTTCAGAAACGCTTTCCTTGCCATTGCCAGTCTACATTTTATATCCTCTCTACTTCGACCATCATCAGTTATTTTGCTCCCAAAATAGCAAAACTACTTTACTACTTTAAGTGTCTCATTTCCTAATCTAATTCCCTCAGCATCACCCGACTTAATTCGACTACATTCCATTATCCTCATTTTGCTTTTGTTGTTGTTCATCTTATACCCTCCTTTCAACACACTGTCCATTCCGTTCAACTGCTCTCCCAAGTCCTTTGCTGTCTCTGACAGAATTACAATGGCATCGGCGAACCTCAAAGTTTTTATTTCATCTCCCTGGATTTTAACACCTACTCCAAGTTTTTCTTTTGTTTCCTTTACTGCTTGCTCAATATACAGATTGAATAACATCGGGGAGAGGCTACAACCCTGTCTCACTCCCTTCCCAACCACTGCTTCCCTTTCGTGCCGCTCGACTCTTATAACTGCCATCTGGTTTCTGTACAAATTGTAAATAGCCTTTCGCTCCCTGTTATTTTACCCCTGCCACCTCTCAGAATTTGAAAGAGAGTATTCCAGTCAAAATTGTCAAAAGCTTTCTCTAAGTCTACAAATGCTAGAAACGTAGGTTTGCCTTTCCGTAATCTTTCTTCTAAGATAAGTCGTAAGTCCAGTATTGCCTCACGTGTTCCAACATTTCTACGGAATCCAAACTGATCTTCCCAGAGGTCGGCTTCTACCAGTTTTTCCATTCGTCTGTAAATAATTCGCGCTAGTATTTTGCAGCTATCACTTATTAAACTGATAGTTCGGTAATTTTCACATCTGTCAACACCTGCTTTCTTTGAGATTGGAATTATTATATTCTTCTTGAACTCTGAGGGTATTTCGCCTGCCTCGTACATCTTGCTCACCAGATGGTAGAGTTTTGTCAGGATGTCATGTAGTCAAACCGAAAATCAGGAGGAATGGAGAGCAAGCATGGAATTTCACAAGGGCACTGAAGGAAGTTTGAAAATGTATACAGATGGCATCAAAACACTGGAATGTCAGGAAGATGTATGGAAATATATTGGGATTATCAGGGTATAAACTAGGGCAGTTGGTGCTGTTATCAAGTCTGTATACCCCAAAGAGTAAGATGAAGACGTTTATTATACAATAGCACGGACAATACCAGGTGATCAAGAAGATATCAACAGTAAATGTTAGTCTACAACTATTAACATGATTGACTGTGCTTCACATCGGATGCCTACAACTGTTTGAAGGTGCTCCAAATTCATTACCACAAGTACTGATACCGAATGCGAGAATAGTTGGGAAAAATACGAAGACTGTACACCAGAATGATTCTGCACCATCTGTGCATGAGATGCGAGATAGGTTAAGACGATGAAAGTAATAAAGGAAATTGTTGTGTATCATTTCGTTGTGTTTTAATATAGTTGGTAAGATTATTTTACGGCTGTAACGCTAGTTTAGATGTTATTATTATGTGGATAGGCAGGATAGATGGTAAATGCACTACAGTGTAATTTCGTTGGTGTGGGTAGTTCGGGGAATAACCTTTGTTGCTCTTTTTGTTGTTGTTTCTTTTTATTTTTGCATCACAGGTGCAGTCCTTTTCCAAGGTTGCTGCACACCAGAGATGGAGCTCAGAGGCTTCCGAAACCTGGCAGTGCTACACCACTTCACTGTCCATGGAGCAGCAGCACAGACGGACTAGCAAATGAAAAGTGGAGTGCTGTTCATTGGGAAAGAGGACGTTATTCACGAAAGTACCGACACACGCTTTTTTTGTAAATATGTAAGTTTATCAACAAATGAGAATAATACAGGATGATTCAGCTTCCCCTACTGTCAGCTTTATGCAACCTACAACTCCTTCAAAAACTGTGCATGAGAGTTTCATAATCTCTCGCTCGCTGCTTGAAAACTATTAACTCTTCCAGAAGAAATGAACAGGACCTTTTGCTAGGTAATTTAATGTAGTTAAATTTTATATTGGGATACGTTTTTGCTGGAGGCAGCTCCTTTCGTGTTAGTCACTAAAAATGCGTTTGAAGGTCAACTTTGCACGTTTTTCATCAATAATTCGAAAACTGTGGTCTCTAGTAGAAACGTATCCCAGAACAAAACCCCGTTACATTTCCTACATAAAGGTCCTTTTCATCTCTTCTATAGTACTAATAGTTTCCGAGCGAGAGAATATGAAAATCTTTTGTGTGGTATTTGAAGTTGTAGCAGGTTGCACAAAACCCACAGATAGTCGCAGCTAAATCACCCTGCATACGTGGGAAATCACAACAAAATGCGTGTTTCTAAATGAGTTAAATATATAACAATAAAGAATGTTCACGAGCAGTAGAAATAATTTGTTTTCGAACTTAAGTGTCTAATGCACTTCACAAAAGTAAATTCTTCTCCTCTTTTCCTTGCTTCAGTCTCTCAGAGAATTATCCTATTCCAATTTTGTCAAATGTTATTTCTAGCATGTTGTAATTTTTTTCTGAATGTGTGTGTGTGTGTGTGTGTGTGTGTGTGTGTGTGTGTTTTACCGACACTTTTGTTTTCTCAGTAGACCATTTCCAGCCAGATAATTAAGTTAGTAACGTTATCATGCCCTGTGATCTTAATTATGAAATTGACATAATGTCCCAGCTACCACATTTCAGAGTTACTTTTTGTAGGAGGATTCAATCTGAATTCTGGCCGAAGTAGAATGTTTGAAGTGTACTTAGATTTCGAGCTCTTCGTCGGCAGGGAGAGAGTATTCCTGATCTATCTCCAGTTGCGTCAGTGACCTCATCAAGTGAAAAGGTGAAGAAGGGTATCAACTGATTCACATGAGTCACATTCATTCGTGTCAGGACGTCCTGTTCTGTGGAGCTTGTCATTTATTGCTACGATATTGTTAGCGACCCAGTACTATATGACGGTAACGTCAGATATGTCTAATCTGCGGGTAATGTTTGTCTACACAGTTTTCCAGTCGATGACAGGTTGCTTGTTCTATACACTGTGCAACACAATTAAACTATTGCGCTTTTGTAACACCGTAGTGGTCTCCCGTTACATCACAGAAGTTTGAAATTTGCTCAAAGATGTCTACATTCTTCTCGGTGGCATTTCAAACAGCAAGATGTCAACACATGCGGAGAAACAGGCTACAACTCAGAAGTTCATATGAGGCGTACGGTTGGTTAATGGCGCACATTAGCACCAAATTTCACCACAATTCTCTCCAATGCCATTGCGGATTTGCTACACGATGGGTAGGTTGTCACACATCCTCTTAGCCTCATTTTACCCCTAATTTGGACGATTGTGCGTTGGAGGTCAGAACCGCGCCGCCCAGTGTTGTAATCTCGTGATTTTCTTATGGGTAGCCGAGGAAAACATTTAAAACTTAAAACACACCTCTGCTCAGTATTGACACGAAAATGCCTCAGCGTGGGGCATAAAAGTCATCAATTCAACCACCCCTTTAATTGGGACGCTGATTCTCACATATTTCGCGGTCTGAAAGAACAGTTCGCTGTGCGAAGAGCAACAGGACGATATTCTCGACAACCTTTGACACTGATGACATCCCCCGGACGGTTCAGCCCTTCTCCAAGGACGTTGTGTGCTTGCAATCCCACTGAAACTGATGTGATCCCGCTGGAGTGTAACGCAACCACAGTTATTGCTACAGTGCACAAGGTGAACCACTAAGCCAGTTCACAACATTTCGACCAAATTTAAGCATAATCCAAAGAAATAAATTGTTTTTATCCTTTTTCAGCTCTCATGTTTCACACATTCTTGTGGCTGGAGGGACGAGGGAAGGACATTGGCCATGCGTGAGTAAAAAACGCAAAGGGTCCCTCTGAGACACCCACAGTTCGGTAACATCCTCGGCACCATCCACGCACCCTCTGTGCGCTTAGAGATCTGTACAGCACAGAGATCTGTACAGCGCAGATATCTGTACAGAGACAGCCAGTCACTCATTACTAGGCGCCGGTGGCCAGGCTGTCATTTTGACTCCCCTGAGTTCGTTGGCGCTACGCCGCTGAACTGATGCCTGCTGGCCGCGTGCAAAATCTGAGGGGCGTAGAAAGGTATGTCTGTCATGCCGATGCCTAATAATCAGTGACTGACAGTCTGTGGAGAGGTATGTTTAGAAGCGTGGGTGGCACCGTAGGTGTTGCCAAGCTTTGATATCTTAGAGGGACGCTTTGCAATTTTATTGGTTCATGTGGCAATGTTGCAGACCCCGTGGTCGCGCCACAGGAGGTGGCGAAGCAAGATAGCTGAAAAAGCATAAATACACTGTTTGCTGCTTCAGATCACGTGCAAATTTCTTCAAATGGCTTTGAACAGTCCTTAGTGGTTCCACCCGGTACTAAAACAGAGCAAAACTTGGGGTCGCGCTACACACTCCAGAGGGGTGGTGCGATCACGTTCAATGTGGTTGCAGGCCCACGGTTTGTAGAGAAAAGTTGAACCGTCAGGACGGCGTGGGAGGTTGGAGGGGGCGTGTAATTCGGTAGGGGCAAAGTCAAAGGTTGCCAAAAACGTCGGCCTATTGATAATCATAATGCGAACTGTCGTTTTCGATAGCAAAATATGCTGGAATCAACACCCCAGGGGAAGGGGTGTTTTCAATGTCGTGTACTTTGCCGTCCGCTAGGCCTTTTTTTGTCGGCTCTGAGTGGCGGTGTGTGGCTGAAATATTTCCTTCGGCTAACCATAAGAAAAACTAGTGACTGCAATAGTTCTGACATCCATCGCAGGTGCGTCAAAATAACGTACTAAATATATTCAAGAGGATATTGACGACCTTTCACTCGTGTGACAAGTCCACGGTGGCGTTAGGCAGAATTTTGGTAAGATTTGGTGCCGATGTGACATCATTAACTCACCTACACCTCACACGAACTATGGAGCTCGGGCCTATTTTTCACATGTTTCAACACCTTGATGTTTGAAGATTCGCCGAGCGCGAGAGTGACATTGCAAGACGCCACGATTTTCCACAGTTACATAAGAAGATTTTAGGTATCTTTGAGCCAAATTTCAAACTTCTGGGTCGCAATGGAAAATAACTACGTGGTTTCGTAAAAGTGTCCCTTTAATAGTGTTGCAAGGTGTATGTAGTGGAGTTTTCCCGTCTTTTTACATTCACATTTGGAATGTCTTGTTATCACGTGGATCCTCCTTAGGAGACCAGTGTGTATGTACATGGCTTAGAGGAAAAATTCCCGAAAATGCATTAATTTGTAGTTAATTTTACGTGTGTTGAATAGTTGATGGATACTTGCTGGGCGCATAGTTTGGTCAAGCTACGGAGTGATATTACCTGGTCTTTCGTTTATCAGTGTTATTATTCTCTTGAGGAACAACTCCGTTGCTTTACCGATTGTATTAATGTTCAGGATAAGAAATGTGTCTGCCTGCTACATTACTTAATTAGCTTGTTTTGCATTAGTCCGATTGTTCTAGATCCTCGAACAACTCCATTTGTACTTCTTTGCATTGTCGGATTCATGACTTTCATTATCCTGAGCTTTGAAGGCAAGGTGGCTTTTCTTTCAGCTGTTCTCTACCTGTATTCGGTTGTCACTGCCCTCCAGTTTGCGTACACTGACTGCCCTGTTCGTATTAGACGAACACGACATTATTTCACGTGGTCTCCCGTCGCCGTTATCGGAAACACATGGTGACTTTCCAGTAACCATATACAGTGGTGACTAAGGCGAAAGCATCGCATTCTAAATGAATTGAAGATTGCCGTGCGTGTACTGTCAAGTGGTTCGGTGTGTCCCCGTGAAATATCACGATAAAAGGTCAGTACAAGCTGACCGTAGCGCCGTCACTCCTAGGTATTGTTGTGGACTAGTGATGTTGTCAATAGTAGGCTGGAACGAGGATGTTTGTGTACTGTCACGAGGTTCCGTGACGTGTTTGTTTTCTGACTAGCGTGCCCTGGTTCTAAGCGTTGGGTCACCTTGTGCTGAGAGGAACGAGCGGAAGGGCAGGTCGCGACTATTGTCTTCCGGTAACTAATTGAATTCCTGTGTCACCGAGTCAGTAGCAACTGTATTATCTAACACTGGTTTCGATATTGCCGGTGCCATTACTATTCCTATCGCACGCTCGTTGTCGCTTAGTAGGTGTCACTGAAGCAATGATTTTACGTATAGATTGTTCAATGTCGGGTTTTCTTGCTAGCGACGAAAATTCTTTTTCAGGCAATATGTCAGAAGTTTGCTCGATTCCGGATGGACTTGCCGAAACATCATCAGGTGATTGTTTTTGAGTTAAGAGAGCTGCTAGGGTTAATTTCTGGCGTTGCTATTTTCAGTTTTGCAAAACAAGACCGTGTTTAGGACAGTTTTGACGAAAGTCGCCGCTTTAATTACATATAAAGCACGTAAGAACTTAGCTTGAGTATGAAACCTGCACCTTCTGTCCGGCACCCTTGATATGTGAATGAACACAGACTTAAATCTGCATTTATGCAGACCGCACTTTACTGAAAACTTTCAACGTATGTCGACTGGATGAACGTTCATGCTTTTTAGCTGCACCATACTTGGATAAAAAATCTTTAAGATGGCAGTTTCCCACTTCAACCGGGAGCTTAAAGACAAGAACAACTTTATAATCAATGTCAGTTGTGATTCCTACGACTTCCACTATCCAGCCGTGTACTTCCAGTGAACTTGGTTGCACAGCACGCGTACACCTGTCGAATTCAAATTTCTGGGTATTTTTCTTGGAACCTTGGCAGACTTTTGCTGCTTAACCTGAGGGATTAATAGTTAAAAAACATTCAGTAATGCGATAGGCTGAATAAGACAGCCCCCCCCCCCCCCTCTCTCTCTCTCTCTCTCTCTCTCTCTCTCTCTCTCTCTCTCTCTCTCTCTCTCTCTTTCTCACACTCACACACACACAGACACACACACTGAGAGAGAGAGAGTACGCCGTACGTCCGCAAATTTATGCTCCTCAAGCGGAGCTGCGACGCTTAGGCTAACAAATAATACTTGGGATAAGAGGAATGAAGTGCGGAGGCCGGAGGATACGTTTTCGTAATAACATCGAGAGGTATAGAGGGAAGTAGCGTTCGGGAAGTACAGCGACAGTACCACGGATTGCCTATTGCCTACGAGCGATTACGGGGACAAAGCAATACATATAGTGCCACGACACCTGCAAACGGCACAACAGGGGATGGTTGGATGCTGGTGGGAAGGTATTGAAAACACTATTCACGACTGCCGACGACAGCGATATTCGAGAGCTAAACGGCACCACTGGAAATATGCGTAAGGGATTTGTGTCCAGGATCGCCCTACCGAGCAATTGCGCTAGTCTATTGAGCTGACGCCACTTCAGCGACTGGTGCACCGATGATGATGGTGATGACATGATAATGACGACAACACACACATGCACAGTCCCGAGCGGAGAAAATCCCGAAACTGGAAGGGAATCCAACCCGGAGTCCCGAGATCGAGAGACAAACGCTAGACAGTATTAGAGGAATAGAGGAAGTAGCAGATAGTAACAAATTTGTATAAGAATGGCATACTCCACAGCTCTCCAACTCGGAGTAGAGTGTTCAAATGGCTCTGAGCACTATGGGACTAAACTGCTGTGGTCATCAGTCCCCTAGAACTTAGAACTACTTAAACCTAACTAAACTAAGGACATCACACACATCCGTGCCCGAGGCAGGATTCGAACTTGCGACCGTAGCAATCGTACGGTTCCGGACTGCGCGCCTAGAACCACGAGACCACCGCGGCCGGCGGAGTAGAGTGTGATGAACAACATATGTACATTGTGGAAGCTGCCAGCAGAGCTACCACAGTATGCAAGGACAATTGCTTGCATGGTAAACCAGGAACTAGGGGTTATACAGACACAGTGGATTCACTGGACACGAGGCTGGCGGTCACAAGCTATTTACAGTGACTGGAAGTGACTGAGTTACAGAAAACCAAACACGACTTTGTTTACTGGTTCTGTTCCCAGTTGCAAACGACCACGCACAGTATACATATTTCATCTTGTACCCTTACCCAATAAAGTGGGGAGCCCTAAGGAGGTATGCACAGGGTAAGACAAGAGAGGTAATGCTAATTTCTGAGTGATGCCCACGGGACATTTTTGAGTCACAGTCATACTTTCAGCAATGGAGCTACAATGGATCTACTCCATGTGTGATGCCATTGTAATGGTAGCAAATTGCTATGGCCAGGAGAGACTTACAGAAGCGATGCAACTGGAACTGAATGGCAGTGGGATGTTGTTTAATAGGACAGATTGTGACATAACACTGCCAACATTTCACCTCCCAGTAATAGTTACGGAAATCACCTGGAAGAACATAACTCATTACACTTAAATAGGTTGGATAAACTGCCAGGGGTACTCCCAGCATCAAACATGACCTATCTCAATAATACTCTAGAACGTGGCCCCAAACTCTTCCTGAACCTACTCATAGCAAACAGGACTAACGTATTTCTGCGGAACAGATGCTTCAGCATATGCAGCAACGCCGAGAAACCAACGTCGAACGGTCGTGACCATGAGCGCCACTATATCCTTCACCATAATGGTTCTGGCTTTGTTCAGTTTAGCCATCATCCGCCTTTTGCGGAGTGCCACCCACAGTGCGACCATCTGGTGCACCAACTACTAGTATACAGGACTACCTGTTGAGCACAAGGCACAACTAAGTGAAAAACGACATATGCAGAAAGTGAGCTAATGCTGTAGGTTAAGTACATGCTAAATGAATCTCCCACTTAGAACTGACTTATCTTAAGGAAGACGTTGTTGTTGTTGTGGTCTTCAGTCCAGAGACTGGTTTGATGCAGCTCTCCAAGCTACTCTATCCTGTGCATGCTTCTTCATATCCCAGTACCTACTGCAACCTACATCCTTCTGAATCTGCTTAGTGTATTTATCTCTTGCTCTCCCTCTACTATTTTTACCCTCCACGCTGCCCTCCAATACTAAACTGGTGATCCCTTGATGCCTCAGAACATGTCCTACCAACCGATCCCCTCTTCTAGTCAAGTTGTGCCACAAACTCCTCTTCTCCCCAATCCTATTCAATCCTTCGTCATTAGTTATACGATCTACCCATCTAATCTTCATCATTCTTCCGTAGCACCACATTTCGAAAGCTTCTATTCCCTTCTTGTCCAAAATATTTATTGTCCATGTTTCACTTCCATACATGGCTACACTCCATACAAATACTTTCAGAAAGACTTCCTGACACTTAAATCTGTACTCGATGTTAACAAATTTCTCTTCTTCAGAAACGTTTTCCTTCCCACTGCCAGTCTACATTTTATATCGTCTCTACTTCGACCATCATCAGTTATTTTGCTCCCCAAATAGCAAAACTACTTTACTACTTTAAGTGTCTCATTTCCTAATCTAATTCCCTCAGCATCACCCGACTTAATTCGACTACATTCCATTATCCTCGTTTTGCTTTTGTTGATGTTCATCTTATATCCTCCTTTCAAGACACTATCTATTCCGTTCAACTGCTCTTCCAAGTCCATTACTGTCTCTGACAGAACTACAATGTCGTCGGCGAACCTCAAAGTTTTTATTTCTTCTCCATGGATTTTAATACCTACTCCGAATTTTTCTTTTGATTCCTTCACTGCTTGCACTTTATAGAGATTGAATAGAATCGGGGAGAGGCTACAACCCTGTCTCACTCCCTTCCCAACCACTACTTCCCTTTCATGTCCCTCGACTCTTATAACTGCCATCTGGTTTCTGTACAAATTGTAAATAGCCTTTCGCTCCCTGTATTTTACCCCTTCCCCCTGCAGAATTTGAAAGAGAGTATTCCAGTCGAAATTGTCAAAAGCTTTCTCTAAGTCTACAAATGCTAGAAACGTAGGTTTGCCCTTCCTTAATCTAGCTTCTAAGATACGTCGTAGGGTCAGTATTGCCTCATGTGTTCCCATATTTCTACGGAATCCCAACTGATCTTCCCCGAGGTCGGCTTCTACTAGTTTTTCCATTCGTCTGTAAAGAATTCGCGTTAGTATTTTGCAGCTATCACTTATTAAACTGATAGATCGGTAATTTTCACATCTGTCAACACCTGCTTTCTTTGGGATTGGAATTATTATATTCTTCTTGAAGGGTGAGGGTATTTCGCCTGTCTCATACATCTTGCTCACCAGATGGCAGAGATTTGTCAGGACTGGCTCTCCCAAGGCTGTCATTAGTTCTAATGGAATGTTGTCTACTCCCGGGGCTTTGTTTCGACTCAGGTCTTTCAGTGCTCTGTCCAACTTTTCACGCAGTATCATATCTCCCATTGCATCTTCATCTACATCCTCTTCCATTTCCAAAATATTGTCCTCAAGTACATCGCCCTTGTATAGACCCTCTATATACTCCTTCCACCTTTCTGCTTTCCCTTCTTTGCTTAGAACTGGGTTTCCATCTGAGCTCATGATATTCATACAAGTGGTTCTCTTTTCTCCTAAGGTCTCTTTAATTTTCCTGTAGGCAGTATCTATCTTACCTGTAGTGAGATAAGCCTCTACATCATTACATTTGTCCTCTAGCCATCCCTGCTTAGCCATTTTGCACTTCCTGTCGATCTCATTTTTGAGACGTTTGTATTCCTTTTTGCCTCCTTCATTTACTGCATTTTCATATTTTCTCCTTTCATCAATTAAATTCAGTATTTCTTCTGTTACCCAAGGATTTCTACTAGCTCTCGTCTTTTTACCTACTTGATCCTGTGCAGCCTTCACTACTTCATCCCTCAAAGCTACCCATTCTTCTTTTGTATTTATTTCCCCCATTCTTGTCAATTGTTCCCTTATGCTCTCCCTGAAACACTCTACAACCTCTGGTTCTTTCAGTTTATCCAGGTCCTATCTCCTTAAATTCCCACCTTTTTGCAGTTTCTTCAGTTTTAGTCTACAGTTCATAACCAATAGATTGTGGTCCGAGTCCACATCTGCCCCTGGAAATGTCTTACAATTTAAAACCTGGTTCCTAAATCTCTGTCTTATCATTATATAATCTATCTGAAACCTGTCAGTATAAGTCACACAAACTGTAGCAGATGTCCGTACGATCTTCGCATTCTGGTCAACGGACAACGATGCCAACCATGACGTCAGGGCACCTATCAAACGGGGTAGTTCCACATCCACAATCGCCATGTACAATGTCACAGACGGTGCAGTACGGCACAGAGAAGACTCCTCTCTGAGGTGATGGGCCATGGGAAGAATGAAAGCAGGGCAGCTGCGAACTGATGAGGCCTGATGGTTTGTTGTGAATCGTTCTGCTGTTTTTTGGATGTGGCGACAGTTTGCAGAGATCGAAACTGTATCCCAAACACCAGGGTGGGGCTGACTACAAGTCACATCAGAAAGAGAGAACCATTATTTGGCTGTAAGGGCACACCGGTACCTCCTTAGTACCGCACGGCAACTGACAACTGTCCTCGCAGCATCCACTGGACGTGTTGTGTTGAGGAAAGCGGTGTATAGAAGGCGTCAGCAGAGTGGCCTTTATTGTCAGAGACCTGTTGTAAGTGTACCTCTGATACGTCTTAACAGAAGGAAATGTCTATAGTGGAGCCGTCAATGTGACAACTGGACTGTCAAAGAGTGGACCAACGTTCTTTTCAGAGGTGAGTTCCTATTTGGTTTGGACAGTGGTTCTCGATCGCATTCACATCTTGCGAGAACGCGCAACACAACTTTCTGACTCAACCATTGTGGAAAGAGACTGACATCGAGGATGATCCCTAATGGAGTGGGCACTGATTATGTTGACAACTCGAACACATCTTCATGAAATTGCATGGTTGTTCGCGAGGTTTAACTGCTCTCAGGTATCGTGACGTGAGCTTGAGACCTCATGCACGTTTGTTGCGAGATGCTTGGCGATAATGATAGACCTGACAGAGCACGCGTGGTTGATGTTTTCTTGGGAACGGAACATACTGCACACATTACGTGATCTGCTCGCTCTCACGATTTGGATCCCATAGAGCACGTCTGGTAGCACTAGGGCCACGGGTTGCATCACCTCAGCATCCACCAACCACACTCCAAGACTTGTGAGCAGCGCTTCAGGAGGAATGAGCGTTATTGCCTCAACATAAGATTGATGACGTCATTCACAGCATCAGCCGTCTTTGTTAGGCTTGTACTGTCGCCAGAGATGGTAACCCCCTACTGACCGCTTTAACCAGTTGTCGGAATGTGTGCGTAAATCTGTTAAGTTGGAAAAAACGAAGAATATTTTTGTTTACTGCACGTTGCAGTTGTTTACGTTCTGTATTCTTTATATTGTTTCTAATTTATTATCACTTGATCATACTGTTTTGTGGCAGTACTGAGTAAAACAGCGACACCGCCACGGCTGTTACCAAAGGCCATGGGCGCAAACGAGCGCAGAGTCAACAAGAACACTAAGGCCTCAGACACAGCAATGCCACTAGAGGTCTTTGAGATTTTGTGACACGCCAGGGAACAGCACCACAATAACAACGACATAGCAGAAAGACAGTATGTGTATGGCATGGACAGGCCAGTTATTACACATCCATGTTATGGACTCAGTTTGGCGACATGGTTGGAAACTGTGTTTCAGCTAAACAAGAAGGACTCGCATCAGCACATATACCCATCATTTTCAGCCAAAGAGATTACAGCCTGGTAGCACCAGTTGTGGAAAGAGGTCTATGGCAGTTGATGGAGCACCATGGTTCTGAATGCAACCACCATATGACATTGCCTATAGAAACCATGGGTCTACTGCTGGTTCTAACTCCACCACTGAGGACTTAGCACAATCCAGTCGGTGAGCCACCTCCAGGCTCATTTCAACTGCAGCCAGCTTGCTGCTCTGGACCGCAGCCATTTCAGACGAGGGCGATGTAACCACTGAACCTCTTTGCCAGGGTAGGCATAGATGCTGTGCAATAGAATAAAGTTGTAACTGAACTCGGAGCAGAGGACGGGGCCCAGAACAGCAACGAGGCTACAGAGGCAGGTGCTGGTCACTGAACTTCATGATCAGCCCCTGTGTCATGCATGCCAGAATCAGCCCACCTGGCATCGCCCCTGCTAACGCAACATCAGCAAAAGTGCCAGTTCTGCAGTTAAGGTTCGCACACGCCAGCGGGCGGGAACGTCATACGGCTATGGCAACGTGACTGACCGAACTACCGATCAAGCCAGACATCTCCCCCGCTCCAGATACCTTGACGCGACCCCACACCACGGCTCGTCTACAGCTGTCAGCATCTAGAATCTGAATTTAAACCGACATGTCCAGCCAGTCATCCTTCATCACATCTAGGCTCTTTGATGACACACAGCCTGTGGTAGTCGTTGCTTCTTTTATGGCGCTGCCTCCACCAGGCTGCAAACTACTGACCTCTGCCTGAGAGTTCCACATTCGTACCTAGACTCCCCCAAGCAGCCGCGCTTCCATCCGCCATCCTGCTTCCACCGTCCGCCGCCACTCAGTGGTACCAGGGCCATCCACTACTCTCCAAGAGGAACTTCTGTGTCGGTACGCCAGTACCAAAACGCTTGGGTCTGAGGATCATATCCCATCGTCTGCAGTCTGTCTGTTTCAGATATTCTGAAATACTTATGACCAAAATTGTCAATAAAGTTATCTTGTCAACTGACTTGTAGCATTCGTTGCCTGTTCCTGCACCCACCTCAGACAGAGAGCTGCTCATCCACACCCTACAACAATATGCCATTATAGATCCGGCCTCCGCTCGCTAGGGCAGACACCACTGCTGAGGGCTGTTTTCCTCTACAAGAATCTTTGTAGGTTTCCGAGCCTGCCAGCGCGCTCGGTCTTGAGCTGCAGAGCCGTGCCCAGGCAGTACAGATTCCGCCACCGACTCTGCACATCAGCACTCCTGTCAACCGCTGTCTTCACTTTCTGTGAGAGTCACATTTATTCTCAATGTTAAAAATAACTGGTTTATTGATCCATAGGAAGACAACACCGTCTAGGTTGCTTTTTTAATTTCATTGGATAACCGGTTTTGCCTCAGATCATCCTTAGATCCATTAATTACTAAAAAGGAAAGAAAATAAAAGGGATACCACAAAGATATTCGTAAATCGACATAAAAATACATACTGTGTTAACATCAAAAATAAAAATAAAACAACATGAATCATATTATACCGATGATGGCGCAGGACAGGGCGTCAGTTGGCAATCGTTCAGTTAAAAACTACTTTAGTTACGGGAACTGAACTGCAAAGACAGTTACGTTCGTGTTGAGTCATGGATTATAACATAATTCAGTGCCATCAAATAACAAAAGTCGCCTTCCAAATAAGTCAACATTTTAATTAAGGGTGTTGAAATATGAATTAACATTGTTACTGTAGTTCGCCGAGTTGACAGTACTTTTTAAAATCAAAATTATTTGGCACTAAGAATCTGTTTCTGTAGCAAATATTGACAAATTGTGCTGGATATAAACTCTTAGAAAAATATGAAAACTCGTCAACGAGATGAATTGGTAATTTTTCAATCCACACCCACGAAAACTGGTCGTTAAATACGAAGGCATGTAGTAGCATAAATCTAGCAACGTCTCTTTGTAATAAAAAGCGGGTGGAAAATGAAACGGGGCATTCCCTCGTAATACCATCATATAACATCAAATACGCTCACGTAACGTGGTGTCCATCACAGCTGGAACAACAACAATATTGTTCTGCCTTCGGCTGCTCACTGAGTTATGTGTTATTAATGGCAACCCGCAATGCAGGTAGCCGAATGCCACTAAGCTTTACCCCATCTGCCACATATAAACACCTACATAGAAGTTTGTATTTTACGATCTTTCTACAGATAACGTGCTATTACTGAAAACTACGTAATACGGAAATAAAGCATTAGTCAGGTGTCATGTGATTCAACGCATCCATAAGTAATATGATCTGCTTCACACAGGATATCTGAGCCACCCTCCGCTCTACTTCTCACGTCTCATTATTTCGTCATAGAGCGGGTCAGCTTGGGAGTTGTAATGAAAGGCCTATCATTAATTATTGAACGCTTGATTCCCAAGTTCCGCCTCGTGAAACTAACTGCATACGGCAAGGGCAGAGGATGGGGTACTCCCAGATATACTGGAAAGTTACCTGGAAACTTTTAGTGACACACAATCCACACTTCATCAGTGTTATTACAATACAGATACATATTAGCAACCGGGATGGTGTCACTCAAAATAGCACTCAAAATATTTACAAATATTAGAAACTATGTCAGCAACGGAGATGGACATTCCTAACCCAAACAAAAGACATGTAATTAGTTTAACTGCAAAAGAAAAATAACAGAGTTAAGCGTAATTTTAAATCAGTTCAATAAACCACTTATGGTGAAAAAGCCTATTTAGCAGTACAAAAGTGAAAATGTCTTCGACAGAGAGAGACATACAAACATTTCTAGGAAAGAAAATGCTGCTTGAGTTCACATTTAGCAACATAAGTAAAGGAACAGATGAAAAAACTTGACATACTCATTTTTTCAAAAAGTAGATACTTGTACTTCGACTACGCTGTTTCATAGGCTATGGTGTATTACACTGCTGGGCAACATGGAGCTTCACCATTCACATTATCGCTGCTTTCAGATTTTTGTTGTCGAGGAAAGTAGCGTAGGTAGATTGTGATGTTTAGACCGTAACTGGGAAGAAGTATTTGATCAAACAAGCACATGTAAGGAAATATTTTTTTGTTAAGTTTTAATTGAGTTTGAAACAAATTTTATTTTCAGGAATATCAGATGTGGAGATTTATACATTACAGTGCTTATAACTAAAGAGAATAAACGTACTCTTCTCCATTCACTGAGTTATAATTGGAACATCAGCACACCACAGTTCAGAAATAGTTGTCCACCAACACATATTTCATCATTAATTTATTTTAAACATGTTTTGGTAACCATGTAATGCGAAATGAAAGTAAACATAAACGGTGTTGGTCGAGAGATCAGTAGAAACTGCTTATGCGGGAGAAACTTTGCAATAATTGCAATAATTATTATGGATTACGTTTAAGGCGGTTGACTGCCTCCCATTTACAACTATCTTAACACTCACGAAAAGTCAAGACAATATTTTTGAGCAATGCTCCGATCATTGCATTGATTTTACCAGTTACGAAATAATTGTTTCACACTTGCACTATTCCAGAAACAAAGCAACTGAACAAGTCATTGAAGTATGTCTCTAGAACGACGACATACAAGCGCTTCATGAAGTGAACGGTAGTTAAAAAGTGATCTCCATGTAGTTCCAGTAAGAAAATGATGTCAGCTACCGAAAACATTTCTAAAAATGTCAGAAACTTCGAAAAAATAGATTTACCTTTTAAAGGATGTCACAATCCAACGAAGACGGGAATATCAATTAAAGAAATGTTTCTTCAAGTATTAAATTTCTAACGAATGTCACGCTGACAGTCGTTCATGTACATCGACATATACTCTGTAACTCCCAATCAAGTGCCAGGCAGAGGATTCATCAAACTATCTTCAAGCTATTTCTCTATTATTTCACTCTTCCTGTATTGGTAATGACCCCAGACAATAGAACAATACTTAAGAATTGATAGAGCACTGGATATACGTAAAATGCTGCAAACTCTATCCGTCTGGAGCCACACCATGCACAAAAACCACCCGTTTCTTCTTCTTAACCGTCTGTTTTATCATCACAACAGTTTCATATCTACTATACACCAATAAGGGATGCTAATCTCCTCGACATTCGTGCATCTAGAGAAATCTTGCGCTTTTGGATGGGTGTAGGACAGCAGTTAAAGCCTCAGTTCGCATCGTTCCTGCACGAAACGTGGAATGTAGCGGTCGACTTCAGGTCAGCTGCAGATTAAATCGGTGACAGTGCTGCAGGGAGCTTTGGTCAAAGACAATGCGAGGAGATCCTTCGGTCTGTAACGTTGTCCTAAGGATGCGAGAATACCTTCTGACTCCCATTCATATAGAAAAAGATCGTAAATTACGCACTATGATTGAAGTGCTAGCGACATGTAGGTCGCTGTCTGGTATACCGGGTGATCAAAAAGTCAGTATAAATTTGAAACCTGAATAAATCACGGAATAATGTGGATAGAGGTACAATTTGACACACATGCTTTAAATGACATGGGGTTTTATTATAACCAAAAAAATACAAAACTTCAAAACATGTCCGACAGATGGCACTTCATCTGATCAGAATAGCAATAATTAGCATAACAAAGTGAGACAAATCAGAGATTATGTTCTTTACAGAAAATGCTCAATATGTCCACCATCATTCCTCAACAATAGCTGTAGTCGGGGAATAATGTTGTGAACAGCACTGTAAAGCATGTCCGGAGTTATGGTGAAGCATTGGCGTCGGATGTTGTCTTTGAGCATCCCTAGAGATGTCGGTCGATCACGATACACTTTCGACTTCAGGTAACCCCAAAGCCAATAATCGCACGGACTGAGGTCTGGGGACCTGGGAGGCTAAGCGTGACGAAAGTAGCGTCTGAACACACGATCATCACCAAACGACGCGCGCAAGAGATCTTCCACGCGTCTAGCAATATGAGGTGGAGCGCCATTCTGCATAAACATCGTACGTTCCAGCAGGTGTTTATCAGCCAGGCTGGGGATGATGCGATTCTGTAACATATCGGGGTACCTCTCACCCATCAAGGTAGCAGTTTTGCTGTCCAGCGCCATTTGTCGGACATTTTGTAAAATATGAATCTTTTTTGTTCTAATAAAACCCCATGTTATTCCAAGCATGTGTGTCAATTTTTACATCTCTATCTACATTATTCCGTGGTTTTTTAAGTTTTCAAACTTATACTTACTTTTTGATCACCCGGTACTTTGGTGTATATGTTTGAGAATTAAAAATGAATGAACGTACTGCACAGTCATCTATTTATAGTCACCATGGCAGCTGCAAAGTAGTGGAGTGGCTATTTAGCGATGATACAGAAACTGGGCAAAATACTGCCACATCATTGGCTGGTGTTGAATTTACAGTAAAATTGCTAAAATAGATTCCACTGTTATCTGTGACGCTTATTATTACAGTGCATCGACGGTGTCTTTTCCATCCCATCCGTCCACTGGTATGCTGTTGATTACCACATAATGATTGACTGACATCGCTTGTTTGAGATGGAGAAAGAGTCTTGGTGGAGGGGCAACAGCTTCCAGGGATGGCTAGCACTGAAACAGTGATCGTGTACATGGCAGCAGTATGAGAACCCAAACAGAACACAGCACCATCAGCTATCCCGTCACTGTGAATGATGAGCTTAAATGTAGAGAACGTCAAACACCTTTAGACAGCAGTTTGGAAACGCTCCACAATGCCTCAAAACTCTTCCAGTTTCCTTATGTTGTGAGTGTCTTTTATTTCAATCACCCAGCTTGTGTGTATTGTGGGAGCAGCAGCCTCAACATGATTTACAATATGCGATGTCTAGTTTTCCGTGGGAGCCAGTGAATCAAAATGTGTTAATGTAAGTTTAGAACCTGACACAGACCTCGAAGTCGTAGCAGAAAAAAACAAAATGTATCGCAGTGTACAAAGCGTGCAACAGCAGAAAAAGCGGTGCATCAAACAACAAAGCAGGGACCCTCTCTTGCGACTGATAACCTGTGGGAGATGGTCCTCATATAGAACAGGCGATGAAACGTCACACTGGTCTGTGCAGTGACGTCAATCATTGGCCACTTGCTCCAGTGGATCAATACCTGTATATTTAATACGATCGCTGCATATGTTCCATGTCAACATGCAGACAGTATTTGTTTTCGATGTATCAGAAGAGAGAGATGCAGTAAAAATCTGTCAGATGAAGTTAGCGGTTCGTAATTTTTCTCTGTTGGATCACAATAATGAAGACAGAATGTTTGGGTGATAGAGGTGAATGGACCCTGAGGGACGTGCATATGATTCGGACTGCAGTACCTTTATGACGTTGAGTCTTCCCAATTTTTCCAATAAGACACACCACCGTAACTGTTCATTCTGTCTTTTATGCCACCTCGTATTGGAGGAGCAGGCTTTGTTTGGCGCAGACCTTATACATCGTATATGGTTGGTGGAGATATGACATCATGTTCCCATTTCCAGCTAGTGGTCAAAACATGGTCCTATAGCATTAACTCAGCTCACTCTGTTTTTACACAGCTTGCAGAATGTGGTAGATACAACTCTCTCTGGCTTCTGCTCAGTTCCAACTTAAATTGGGACGATGACATGCGCAAAGGTGCAGGGATGGTGGGGCACAGTCTGAGGAGCAGTTACAAGATGCATAGGGATTATCTAAACCCATACTGGAATTTTACTGTAACAGATAGGTCCGAAAATGTTGACTCGTTTTGTGACGTGAGAGTGACATGAATATGATTCACTAGTAGCTGTAATCATTAAAAGACTTCTCTGTAGGATCCAACGCAGGTATGTGGCTGAATGGAAAGAATTGATTCCAAATTACAGACAGCATTTCTACCGGAATCGTAACACTAGACATCTGTAAAGCCAGTGTACATTTCTTATGATCTCAATCAGCACACCACCTACTGTATGTGATCATTCTCAGTCAACCGTCACCTGTAACACAGTGGATATATGTGGCAGAACTACTTATATGGTATCGATATCAAATGCATTACACATACTAGAGAAATACACTCCTGGAAATTGAAATACGAACACCGTGAATTCATTGTCCCAGGAAGGGGAAACTTTATTGACACATTCCTGGGGTCAGATACATCACATGATCACACTGACAGAACCACAGGCACATACACACAGGCAAAAGAGCATGCACAATGTCGGCACTAGTACAGTGTATATCCACCTTTCGCAGCAATGCAGGCTGCTATTCTCCCACGGAGACGATCGTAGAGATGCTGGATGTAGTCCTGTGGAACGGCTTGCCATGCCATTTCCACCTGGCGCCACAGTTGGACCAGCGTTCGTGCTGGACGTGCAGACCGCGTGAGACGACGCTTCATCCAGTCCCAAACATGCTCAAGGGGGGACAGATCCGGAGATCTTGCTGGCCAGGGTAGTTGACTTACACCTTCTAGAGCACGTTGGGTGGCACGGGATACATGCGGGCGTGCATTGTCCTGCTGGAACAGCAAGTTCCCTTGCCGGTCTAGGAATGGTAGAACGATGGGTTCGATGACGGTTTGGATGTACCGTGTACTATTCAGTGTCCCCTCGACGATCACCACAGGTGTACGGCCAGTGTAGGAGATCGCTCCGCACACCATGATGCCGGGTGATGGCCCTGTGTGCCTCGGTCGTATGCAGTCCTGATTGTGGCGCTCACCTGCACGGCGCCAAACACGCATACGACCATCATTGGCACCAAGGCAGAAGCGACTCTCATCGCCGAAGACGACACGTCTCCATTCGTCCCTCCATTCACGCCTGTCGCGACACCACTGCAGGCGGGCTGCACGATGTTGGGGCGTGAGCGGAAGACGGCCTAACGGTGTGCGGGACCGTAGCCCAGCTTCATGGATACGGTTGCGAATGGTCCTCGCCGATACCCCAGGAGCAACAGTGTCCCTAATTTGCTGGGAAGTGGCGGTGCGGTCCCCTACGGCACTGTGTAGGATCCTACGGTCTTGGCGTGCATCCGTGCGTCGCTGCGGTCCGGTCCCAGGTCGACGGGCACGTGCACCTTCCGCCGACCACTGGCGACAACATCGATGTACTGTGGAGACCTCACGCCCCACGTGTTGAGCAATTCGGCGGTACGTCCACCCGGCCTCCCGCATGCCCACCATACGCCCTCGCTCAAAGTCCGTCAACTGCACATACGGTTCACGTCCACGCTGTCGCGGCATGCTACCAGTGTTAAAGACTGCGATGGAGCTCCGTATGCCACGGAAAACTGGCTGACACTGACGGCTGCGGTGCACAAATGCTGCGCAGCTAGCGCCATTCGACGGCCAACACCGCGGTTCCTGGTGTGTCCGCTGTGCCGTGCGTGTGATCATTGCTTGTACAGCCCTCTCGCAGTGTCCGGAGCAAGTATGGTGGGTCTGACACACCGGTGTCAATGTGTTCTTTTTTCCATTTCCAGGAGTGTATATAGCGGCAGCATGAGGGTTTGCAAATACCAGCTTCAAACCACATTCCTTACCCGAATCACTTTCTAAATTTGGAGATTTTATTACAAGCTTACACCATCAGCGACATGTAACAGCACTGTCGGTCTGTTACTACACACTCTGGCGATCACCGTCTATATTCAATGTCGAGGTATTTGTGTGGAAAAAGCACTTCATATTGGTACGAAAAGAGGGTTGCTAGACTTTCAACTACCTAATTTCAACCACTTTTCAAGGGGAATGGGGTAATTGGGTGATCTTGAAAAGTTGTTAATACTTGGTAGTTGAAAGTACAGCAACCTCATTTTCATACCTATATGAAAACCCTTCGGTGTGAGGCTGTGGTCGCTTTAAGCAGAAGGCTTCATGTTTTCCAAGCAGCCGACCTTGAAAAAGCCATCTGGAGCATTTTCCAGAGGGCCGAGACCTTGCTGCTAAATTTCCCTTTCGTGTTGGCCAAGGGCCACTGCCTCAAGGCAGGTCACATGCTGCGAACGTCTGCAAAGGGTAGTGGAAGGCCTGGTAAAACAAATAACCGCATGTGGGTGGCAGTGGGGCCGCAGAGAAAAGCGCTATATGAGGAATCTAACCATTTGAAAAAGCTATCTGGGGATTCCTCCAGAATTTCGTTGTTGTTCCAGTAGGGTCTAGCCTTTCTGAGGAATACATTAACAGAGTGCAAAGAAGAGTTACGTTGGAGTTAAATAAGTGTTCTCTATCTCAGAACGACAGGCCTATTGGTATCATTGGGAGCATGCCTAGTCTGTATGAGGTCGCTTCCTCAGGTGGACTCCCTAAACACTAGGGGCAGCTGTATCGCTTACTTTAGACGAATATGTTGCACTTGGGACGGTCCATCTATCTCCTAATGTGAAGATGACTATACATCCTGTTGTGTTGGCGGAGGTGCGTCTCCTCAAGGTGGTTACTGGCTGCAGTGAAGGCGGAAGGGCTGTAGAGCGCAAAGCACAATGGAGCAGCTGGCCGTTTGAAGAACCCTCTGTCCTTCACAAAGGTGGGTGGATGGAGGGGAGGGGGGGGGGGGGTGAGGGATGTGAGAGGGTCCTGATTTTTGGCAGTTGGTGGATGCTTCTTGAGGAGAAGGCGCGTTCAATTGCCGCCCCTCTGCAGTCTTTTGGGACGACGATTTTGTCCAGTACATGTGTTGCGTTACGAACCCTTCCTTACGAGTGCTAGTTTTTTCATGACAATTTTGAAGTGTAATTTGAACTGTGATGCATTTTGCTATCAGTTGTGGTAGCTTGTGCTGGCTTCAGTTTAAAGATAGTACCTTGCACCCCTGCCTTCTTTCCTGCCAGATTGTAGTTGCAGGGTAGAGTTTGAGTGTCTTTGTCACTAGTAGTGAGAGATATAAAAATTTTTCCCATCAAGATAACACTAGTTGTATGATATCGTCAGTTTTAGAGCTGTGTTGCGATTTTAGGCCATCCTTGTGTAACACTATGCATTTAGTTGTGTAATTAGGCTTTATCTTTATGATTAATTATGTAATTAGCACCTATCTTTGAGTCAGTTTCCCAACCAAAATAAATAAAGTGGAATAACGTAACTTTCCTCGCCTGCCGCTAGACAGTTTCCATATGCTGGGGGTAGTATTTGGGCTTTCCATCCAGTAGAACCAGGGTCTGAGAACCAGAAATGGCATTGCCAATTTTAATTTCCTGCCAATTCCCTGGCGGGGGGTGGGGTGATTACGTCAGCACAACCCTAGGACAAAGAAATCCCCACCAAAATTCGAAATTACCACCAAAATTCGAAATTTTGGCCGACAGGCTAGGTTGGGGAGGGGGAAAGGAGGAGAGGGGGAGGAACTGGGGCCCATGCAGTGTAGGTGGAGGTTGGTGTGGTCAGGGTTGGAGGAAGTAATTGATCAATTTAATCTATTTTCATATCAATTTTATATCAAAATTGGGGTGGTGCTGCCAACTCCCTACTACTGATTCTATATATACAGCTATGAAAACAGTCATGATGTGGTGAGTATGTTGGTATACATCATATCATGGACAAGTTCACACATATGTCAGGTAGTCAAGGGAATAGGTGTGTATAGACAGAGTTTGTGTTTGTGCATGGATGGAAAATATGAGTCTCCTGAACGTAACGTTAAGGATTTACAGATGTACACCCAGATCCTTCTGAGACTGATCAATGAATTAGATGCTAGGGTTAAGGAACTACAGAAATACACCCACATAATTCTGAGAAAGAAAGTAGACGATTTAGCTGTAAAGGTTGATGGAATTGGAAAGAAACTACGTGAGTTAACTGTAAGAGTTGAGCGAAATGTTTATAAGGTGCAGCCTACGAACCAGGCTGCTTAGGATATAGCACGATGTCAACTAGGCTTACGTCATCGTTGCCTGGAAGGCCGTTTGAGAGAAGCTACGTATGCAGGGGTTAGGACATTTGCCTAGAAAGCAGACACTGTGAGAAACGTTTAAATCAGTCCTGAATCTCTCGATGAGCTCAGTGAAGTTACACAAAGTTGAAAATCATGCTATTCCTGGTTTCATTAACCTTTACAGCAACACTAAGACAGAAAAAACATTCGGAGTCAGTGGAGAAAGCTCCTACATATATAACGGGGTGCACAGAGCACGACTAGCACAGTAGCATAACATGCGTGATAGTAGACACATTATAGGAGGCGGTGGTATTCTCTACAAACTTCCCATCGAATTGCACATTCCGGTGTATAGTTACTGTGCACCTAGTACAAAGCTTCAAAAACGTTTGGCTCATGGTGGTAAGGGGATTAAACTGCTTGACGAGACATGTTTGTAACATGAAATTGCCTACGCGAAACAAAGAATTTCCCAGGATGTCACGCTGCAAATTGAATTTTAGCTGATAAACCAAAGACAATATGGGCAAGAAAGAATATTGGTACATGACAGCAGACTGCATAATTTGTAGTTGATAAAACCATGTGTGCTAAAATTAAGTTGAGCCAGGGAGTGAATTTCAAGCAAGCTATGAACGCGCCGTGTTGTGCACTGAAGAAGAAGACGAATACAAGGATGAAGAAGAAAAAGAGGCGGTCACAGAAGGAAGGCTTTCACGACGAGATGACCCAGCTGCTGATAAACCTTTTGAGATGAGAGGTCATGGTCAGGAACAAAATAGTTTCTTGGACCACGACATCACATCCCGAAAGGTTTACCAAAAAGAAGGGTTGCTTAAAAAACTGTATCCTGACAGCGGTGTAAGCAGCTGAAAGTGCCCTGAAATATAAAAGACTGCCTAAAGCACACAAGGTTCTGCCGATACCCAAGACATCAGGTGGAATTATCCTCTTCCTCATTCCTGCTCTCACTGGTCTCTCAGCGATAGGCTCAATGGCTGGTGGTGCTGCCAGAACAAAGAAGGACGCAAAGAATTTCCAGGACCAGCTAGAGGAAGCAAGAAGACATAACTGCTTGAGAAGCAGCAGTTATGCGTAAAGGTCTATACTTGAAGCCATACAAAAAACGACTAGGTCCCTTCTACAATATAAAACAAGCCCATTATCCATCCTGTGAGACAGACCGCTTACAAATACAAATCTGCTCAATTTTGTCACTAGAAAATTCATCATTCCAAGATACTGTGGTATTTTTGTGTTGGATACGTTACCGAAAGCTACATGGAAAACTGGAGAACGTGAAATCGTGAATTTAGATGTTTATAGGGGGGTAGCGGGGAGGGCATGAACCCACTGGATGGTGTATGTTAAGGAAAATACTATACCGTCTATTATTTCGTCTAATTTGGAGACTTGCAGCAAATGTTCAGATGGCTCTGAGCACTATGGGACTGAATATCTGAGGTCATTAGTCCTCTAGGACTTAGAACTACTTAAATCCAACTAACCTAAGGACATCACACAGATCCATGCCCGAGGCAGCGGTCGCGCGGTTCCAGACTGAAGCGCCTAGAACCGCTTGGCCACACCGGCCGGCAGACTTGCAGCAGCTAGAAGAGTTTAGAAGAGTTACGATACTTCACCGACAGAAGACGTCTGTTCTACAATTTTCATCACTACCAAGACTATAATGTCTACTTATAAGCATTAAGCTTCCACCTGTCAGTTGAGGTTCAGATGCAATGTATAATCTGTGACCATCCTTGCCAACTTACCCCCATCTTGAAATATTTTGGCCTCACCCTTGACCATCACTTCACCTGAACTGTGGTGTCACCGCCAGACACCACACTTGCTAGGTGGTAGCCTTTAAATCGGCCGCGGTCCGGTAGTATACGTCGGACCCGCGTGTCGCCACTATCAGTGATTGCAGACCGAGCGCCGGCACACGGCAGGTCTAGAGAGACTTCCTAGCACTCGCCCCAGTTGTACAGCCGACTTTGCTAGCGATAGTTCACTGAATAAATACGCTCTCATTTACCGAGACGATAGTTAGCATGGCCTTCAGCTACGTTATTTGCTACGACCTAGCAAGGCGCCATTATCAGTTACTATTGATATTGAGAATCATGTACCGCCCAGACCGACGTTCGTCATTAATGGATTAAAGTTAAGTATTCCACCACCT
This sequence comes from Schistocerca gregaria, assembly GCF_023897955.1. Lineage (NCBI taxonomy): Eukaryota > Metazoa > Arthropoda > Insecta > Orthoptera > Acrididae > Schistocerca > Schistocerca gregaria. The sequence continues at coordinate 501,485,365 of NC_064931.1, read as the reverse complement.
ACGTCCGTTGTTTCTAAATTCTAATTTCCTTGTCCTGTTCCAGACCTCACGCAAGCCTGCGTGAGCTAAATCGCGTGCCTTTCGGCCTCCTCTAGTAACACGGTGTTAGCTCCCCTGCCAACCACAACATGAACTCCCCATCCCCTTAGTATCCAAATTAAGGACCACAACCGACTCCATCTCCTGAAACTCCTGTCCAGCCAGACATGGGGATTGCATCCTTCCACCATCCTTTGAGCCATCGTATCCTTTGTCAAGCCAAGCTTGATCTCTGTCCCTTCTGAGTTCTATAAAGCTCTCCAAATCCCTGAATGCCATGCACTCCTCACTTTCCATATCCATCTCCTGTCCCCCATGAGGATCCTCTGTGACATCATCCCTTTCCCACATCTCTTCCTTCTACTTGAACACATCCTACACCAATCACAACCTTAATCCCCATCACCATCAGGTGTCTCCTTTCCTCTCCACTCCCTGCCTGCTACTGTGCCTCTACTGTTGTGTCCCACCCATCTCCACATCCTGCACCTCCTCACTGAAACGAACTTCCAACGTCTTCCCATCCCTGATTATGTGCTTCACAGCAATATTTATCCTTCCTTCCAACTCTGACCCTCCTATTCCTCTTCCCTCCTTCATAGGGCTCTGTCTCCTTCCCTCCCCCTCTGCTGGTTCCTCCCTCCTAACCACTGTCCCTCTTACTTATCCTTTCCCAATCTTTGCACTCCTACCTGGCTTGCTCCCTCCATATCCTCCCCGTATCCTTCCTCTTGGTGTGCCACCAGATCCCCCCTTCTGCCAATTCCTATCCCACTCCTCATCTGACCCCCTCTTCTCTCTTTCCTCTCTCCCTCCTCTCTAACTTCCCCTCCCTCGGCAGGTCCTTCAATTTTAATCCAGTTAAGCTCTGTTATGTTTTGGAGTCCGCCGTGTATGTTACATAAGTACAGAGTGTGTTCAGTGCCGTCATCCCACAGTGTGAACGCCGTGTTTAATTGTGCCACTAGTATTGCCAGTGTTTATGTGACACATCTTTGTCGAGTGTCATTTTAATTATATGTGGATCTTAAGTAAATATGCCTCTGTCAAACTACCCCTTTATTGAATATTTTACCTAAATTGTTTCCCCGTCTCCTCTGTAAACTTCATCTTTTATCCCTGCATGTTAGGTATTTACCGTTTTCCTGTGATATTTATGTAGTCTCTTCGCTGAAGAGTGGAGAATTGTGCTACTGACAGTCCACCTCTGCCCATATGGGCTTGATGTCACATCATTATTACCGATCCTTCTCATATAGAGCTATTTGGCTAAACTGGTTGTTTTATGGCTGCCCGGACAAGGCAACCATAATTTGGATATGGAGCAGGACGTGACCAGGTTGTGACTAAAATCTGGTGGCAGGCAAACGATTAGGGTATTGACAGATGGTCACACTAATGTGAGTGGACAGTATTAAAAATGGCTCATACGGCTCTAAGCGCTACGGGACTTAACATGTGAGGTCATCAGTCCCCTAGACTTAGAATGGTTCAAATGGCTCTGAGCACTATGCGACTTAAATTCTGAGGTCATCAATCGCCTAGAACTTAGAACTAATTAAACCTAACTAACCTAAGGACATCACACACATCCATGCCCGAGGCAGGATTCGAACCTGCGACCGTAGCAGCAGCGCGGTTCCGGACTGAAGCGCCTAGAACCGCTGGGCCACAGCCGCCGGCCAGTGGACAGTGTAGTTACGTCCTTGGAAGCGATGAATCGACAATACGTAACTTCAGCTCTGATTGTTCCGATTCGTGCCAGTCTTCGCGTATACGTTTGACCTTGGCCAGTCCCACTTCCGTATTTCCAATTCTTTCTACTCTTCTTTTCGTGAATCGGCGAGCCATAATTGTCTCGAGCGTCTTCATGACGGTAAGAGGATCTTCTTTGGTTCCCTTCGGTTCCGTTTCCTTTTGCCTCCCATCGCGTCTTCTCCGTTCCGCTTGCGCTGTGCCTACACTGCTTTTCTCAATACTGCACTCGTCAGAACACAATGTGGCGCGTTAGCCGCTGCGTCGTCCTGCTTACTGTGTTGTTTTATTTATATTCTACTCCTAAATTCTCATTCCTACCTAATTCATTTACCCAAAATTCTGCGTGCATTTCGTCATAGCTCCGGTAGTATGGACTGTTTCAAATAAAATTTAAACTCTAATTCCTTGTTCTTTTAGACGGGTGTTTTTCCAAGAATATTTTCTCAACCTCCACATACGAAAATTTTCCTTCTTCTTGCTTCCCAAACAACATATCTTCAGTTTTCTTCACACTATCTAACATATTCTGACTTTCCTCTTCTAAATCTTTTTTTTTTCTTAACAGTCAGCTCCACCTCTTCTATAACAATAATCTTTACATAGTCTGCCTAAATATTCTGCTCTGAAACATGTTTCTTGTCCATTAAAAATACCACTGTGTGCGTAACGGGAATGTGAGCATCAGATTATGTGGTATCATCGTCTGTGCATGTACTAGTGTTTCCGACATCTAATATCGCATTAGCTGGAATTCTGCTTCACATGTTCAGGTCATAACTAGCCATTTTAAAGTCCAAGTTGGTGTCTACCTCTGATTCTAAATCTGACGCTTCATATAACTCAAGGTCCGTAAAAATAATAGATGCGTTTAACAATTCATTACACGCATTTGTTCGTTTCTTTTTTTGTCTATCTTCAAGTATCTTCGACCCTCCTTTAATATCTCTGCAATTATTTTCTGTCGCTCCTGTTCAAAATCTGTCCTCTACTTGGCTTAAACTTCCTCAGATTCCTCTAATTCCTTCACGATTTGTTTTTTTGCTTTCTTTTCCAATTTTCGCTTGACTTCCCCTAAATTGTTTGCATTCCTTCTTAGGTTCCTGTGAAATTTTCTCTTGACTATCAAATATTTTATCTACAGAAATCAAAAAATGTTTAGCTTCACCCCGGTTCCCAGAACTCCTGAACACAGACGTTGACTGTTGATACTGTATCACAGACAGTCCCTTTCATTGTTCAGAGATGTCACTTAACCCGCCCAAAGATGTAAACAACCATACATGAGCAGCGCCTATTAGGCGGAGGGGGTCCAACAGCCGATCACTTCCAGTCATTCCACCAGGAAGGAGGTAAACGGCTCGTGTTGTTTGTAGTTCAACCATGCCTATACGGTCAATACCGCGGTTTGATCGCGTCCGCATTGTCACTTTGTGCCAGGAAGGGCTCTCAACAAGGGAAGTGTCCAGGGGTCTCGGAGTGAACCAAAGCGATGTTTTTCGGACGTGGAGGAGATACAGAGAGACAGGAACTATCGATGACATGCCTCGCTCAGGCCGTCCTAGGGCTACTACTGCAGTGGATAACCGCTACCTACCGATTATGGCTCGGAAGAACCCTGACAGCAATGTCACCATGCTGAATAATGCTTTTCGTGTAGCCACAGGACGTCATGTTACGACTCAAACTGTTCGCAATACGCGGCATGATGCACAACTTCGCTCCCGACGTCCATGGGGAAGTCCATCTTTGCAACCACAACACCATGCGGCGCGGTACAGATGGGCCCAACAACATGCCGAATGGACCGCTCAGGATTGGCATCACGTTCTCTCCACCGATGTACCCCGCTGGTGGTCACGGAAGGCGCCGTAACGGCTGTACGATACGTGCATGCCATCCTCCTACCAATATTGCAACCATATCGGCAGCATATTGGCGAGGCATCCGTCTTCATGGACGAGAATTCGCGCTCCTATCATATACATCTTGTGAATGACTTCCTTCAGGATAACGACGTCGCTCGACTAGAGTGGCCAGCATGTTCTCCAGACATGAACCCTATCGCACATGTCTGGGACAGACTAAAATGGGCTGTTTATGGATGACGTGACCCATCAACCACTCTGAGGCATCTACGCCGAATTGCCGTTGAGGGGTAGGACAATCTGGACCAACAGTGCGCAACGACGAATACAGGCATGTATCAGAGAAAGAAGACGTGCTACTAGGTATTTGAGGTACACGTGTGTACAGCAATCTGGACCACCTCCGCTGAAGGTCTCGCTGTATGGTGGTACAAAATGCAATGTGTGGTTAATAGGGCGGAAATGATGTTTATGTTGACCTCTATTCCAATTTTCTGTACAGGTTCCGGAACTCTCGGAACCAAGGTGATGCAAAAGTTTTCTTGTTGTGTGTGTTTTCTATAACGCATCGAGTAATGTCGTCATATCCCTCTGATTGATGCTTTGAAGTGACTGATGTTCGGTTTTGCTGCTAAATGGGGTTGTCTCTAGTTATTTCCGTTTATGTGTCAGTGGTGTTGAAGTTTTAATTGCATTTAATTCCATCTTTAGTTCCATGTTTACCGATTCTCTGTTAGTCAAATCCTCAAAATCGGGATCTTCGATTACTACAGTATCGCATTCTCCCTCTTTATCAAGTTGATTTCTCATAATGCTGTCGATGGGTATTTGCTCCTTTTATAGACGACATTTTGGCACTTCAAAGTCAAATGATGCTGAACATAAGGTAAACACACAGCCTCCACAAAAATATTCGTCATACGCCAAATGATATAAAAGTCTCCCTAGAAGAGCAACTTAAACTATGCGCAATTGGCGTTGTTGCAACACTTACGTTTGTTACTGCGACTATTGATTACTGTGTTACGGTGTGATGTTCCCAATTCAATCGCTTTCTTGTGTCGTCATGATGGTCGTCTCGAACCACTACAATCAAAGATTCCGGAGAATTTCTTATCTTTTCTCGAATCACTACAGTCCAAGATGCCGTACATTTCCTTTTTACGCACGCACTGTTTATTTCTCTCTCTGTACGAACTCGAGGTTCCCTTGTTGTGTACCCAGTGACACCCCACAGATTAAATTAGATTAGATGTACTTCTCGTTCTAATAGATTCACAGTGAAGAGTTCTTCCAGGACGTAAAACATGTCCGAAAAACAAGAATACGCAATAATTATTTACAAAGAATAACAAATATTCTAATGTGCCTTCCACAGATTCCAAGCAAATCGTCGTCGTGAATGTAAAATATCTTAGAACGCATTTTCATTTAAAAGGTACTTAATAACTCGTCACAAAATAAACTCAGGATCAAACGACTGTTCTTTGGCTATTAGAGCACACATTACCAAAGAGAAAAATCAATTTACAAAACTTATTCACAATAATGGCATTGCTGCACTAAATTTGTACAGAAGCTAGATTCTACTAATATTAGCATTCTGTGACCTTGGTAGTAAAATATACACATCAGTTGGTTCCAATAAGAAATTCATCGGTGGTATATAAAGTTGACCACCAATAAATCCTTTAGATTCCTCTTAAACTCATCGTTATTAGTAGTTAAACTTTTTATGGCTGCTGTCAGGTTATAGAAAATGGGTGCTCCTGAACAATCGACAAATTTTTAGACCAAAGTAACTATCTGACTTTAAATCTTTGTGAAGATTATTCTAGTTTCTAGTACTGAGTCCATGAATTGAGATATTGGTTTTAAAATGAATACATTTTAATGAAAAATTAGGTTAAGGAATGAACATATTGGGAAGCAGTCGTTAATATCCCTAGCTCCCTAAGCAGGCCTCTGCAGGCTGTGCTTGAGTTCACACCACAGATAATTCTTATTACACTTTTTTGAAACCGGAAAACTTCAGCTTGTTTTATGAGATACCAAAAAAATAATCCCTAACGAGATTGTGAAACGAAAATAAGCATAATGTGCCACATGTTTTATTTTTGTATCACTTTCCCAGCGGAACTTTCGCAGCGTAGTCGAAACATGGGAGTGGACCCCACATGTTGCCAAGGTTGTTTCGAGTGCGCTACAGAACTTTCGCTGGGATTCCCTTACACTTCCTCCATGCAGCTGTGATCTCTCTCCATGCGATTTCCATATTTTGGAGAACTGAAGAAAGACATTCGTGACAGTAGGTTTGCTTCAAACAAAGAGGTGCAAGCCTGCGTAGGATCATGGTTCCATAAGCAACGGTAGACATATTTCCATGAAAGCACTGAGCGTATTGTATCAGTTGAATAAATTTATTGACACGTATGGGGATTTCTTTTGAAATAATAAACAGTTAACTTACTTTTCATCCATCCGTCTCGTTTTCATTTGACTGTACCTTGTATGATCTTTAATATTTTGCGATATATTTTGGGATGTGCTATAACATCAACATCATGGCTATTTGTGACTGACAGATAAATTTTCCTTTTTGTTTTACAAGATACCTTTATTTTCCAGGTAATCTATGGCTTTGTAGACTTCGGTCTAACCTGGGTTAGTTCTGGTGGAAAACAGTATTCAAATAAGATTTGCACTGTTTAATAAAAGTGTTGTATTTTTCATTCATGCCATGAGCACTGTATACGTCACTCCAGTTCACACCTTCGAGGGATGTCCCAAAATAATCCACTTTTGGCTTACTGACTATCCTCTTGAACTCTTATGTAATACGTTTCATATCCTGTCCAGTATTAACCTATACACTGATGAGCCAAAACATTATGACCACCTGCTCAATAGCTCGTTTGCCCATCTTTGAACAAAATACATCTCTGATTTTGTGGATAAGGGATCTGACAGTTTGTTGATATGTTTGTAGAGGTATGCGGCATTAGATGTCTACACACAGGTCATCCAATTCGCGTAAATAACGGACCGTTGATTTGCGATCTAGATGGCTGGCTCTGAGCGCTATGGGACTTAACATCTGAGGTCATCAGTCCCCTAGAACTTAGAACTACTTAAACCTAACTAACCTAAGGACATCACATACATCCATCCTTGAGGCAAGATTCGAACCTGCGACCGTAGCAGTCGGGGGGTTCCAGAATGAAGCGTCTAGAACCGCACGGCCGACCTAGATGGATTCCATGGGATTTACATCAGGCGAATTTGGTCTCCGAGACATCAACGTGAGTTCACTATAATGCTCCTCAAATCACTGTAGCACGGTTCTGGCTCCGAAACACGGCAATTATACTGCTGAAAAATGACATCTCCATCGTGAAAGCCATCGAGCATGAACGGATGCAGGTGGTTCGTAACTGTCAACGTGCCTTCGATTACTACCACAGGTCCCATGCAAGCATAGAAGAATGGCTCCCATAGCATAATATTGCTCCCACCAGCTTGCGTCCATGACGCTCTGCACGTTTCGAGCCGCTTGATCCCGATGATGGCGTTTGTGGAGACTACCAGCGACCTAGTGTAGCAAACATGTGATTGACTCGAAGAGTTTACACGTTTCCACTGATCGACGGTTGAATCCCTATGGTCCCGTGCCTGCTGCAGTTGTAATGGACTATGTCGTTGGGTCAATATTCAACATGTACGGGTGGTCTGCTGCGGAGCTCCTTATTCAATACTTTACGATGAACGGTGTGCTCCGAAACACTTGTGCGTGCACCAGCATGGTTTTCTTTCGGTTGAGATGCCACAGGTCACCACATATCCTTCTTTACTGAGCAGACGATCACGTTCTCTGAAGAGTCGTGGACGTGCAACCCTTTTCCACCTCTTTCCGTTGATGCTCACGACAGTAGCACGTGCTCATTCGACCAGCTTCACCGTTTCCGAGACACTCGTTCACAGGCTGTACGTAATAATAATCTGCCCTTTGTCAAAGCACATTTCTTAATGGATTTCCCTCTTTGCAGCCATTATCTTCGCTAGGGTGATACTCCGTCCGTGCCTGTTCCTCTTACATACTTTGGTTAGCACGTCGCGTGCCCAACGCCACCTGCATCCCTTCATGCTTGATGTCTTCCACAACGGCGATGTCATTTTTTAGCAGTATAATTGCAGTGCTTCGCAAGCAGAACCGTGATTGGCAGTGGTCATAATGTTTTGGCTTATCAGTGTAAAGTTAATGTAATCTGTTTATTAGAACTTTGTATACATATATTATCGGTGCTTGTTTGTGATCAGTTAGCTAATCTGGGAAGTTTATGGTAGGAATTAAGTTGAGTGATAGTGTTAGTCACTGTAATAAATAGTTACTGGAAGAGTGTTAAGATAATCTACATTAAAATCACCAGCAACAACCATTTTTTTAAGCTAGCCAGTAGAGCTTCAAGGTGGTTTACGAACAGACGGAATTTACCTGCTGCTGCTCGGTACTCTCTTACTATTACGAAGGATTTTTTATGAAATTCCACTTCTGCCGCACATCGTTCCACATGATGCACTAGGCAAAATTTATGATGTCTATGTTCTTAAATTTTTTACAGTTTCTAATGAATGTGGCTTCTCCTCTTTCCTTGTTTTTGCTCTACAGAAGTGATATGCTAAGCTAAAGCACTTAATATAACTCTACTAGTGGTCACACGATGTTCAGAAAGGTACATTATTCCAGCTGGATTTGATGACTAATTCATCCACGCGGGTAGATAGTTCATTAATATTAGATCTCAGTCCTCGAATATTCTGCGCATAAAGATAGCTGACATTTTACCCTGACTGGGTTAAAATTTGTGGGAAACAAAATTTGTGCTATTTGATAAAAAAGTTTAACGAACAGCTATTTGTGATAATGCGTTATGTCATAATAATGTTGTTTGGCTTCTATCTCAGACTGAAGGTTTGTTTCAATCCTAAACTCTCTTAAAACTTGGTTCCTTTCTGTCCTACCTCAGAATACAGTATTCAGAATCGGGACAGGTAGGGAACGATAAGGTAAATATTAGGGTACTGGAAATCCCAGGACGCTTCTGATGTAAAATCATTATGAAAATTAATAAAATTGATCAATTAATTACCCCCAACACCACCACTGGATGATATCATGTGTTCTCCTCAGCCAGAACGTGGGTCCCCGCTCCCGCCCCCTTCCTACCCCTCCCCCTCCTCCATCTACTCTATTGGCGGGAATTTTGAATTTTGGAGGAAATATCGAATTTTGGTGAGAATTTCTTTGTCCCGAGGCTGTGCTAGTGTGCCACCCCACTCCCATCTGTGAATTGGCGGGAAAGTCAAAATGGCGGTGCCCCTTCTGAGACTCGAGCCCTAGTTCTTCTCCGCCACACACCGTCAGGTGGCTTGCGGAGTATGGATGTAGATGTAGATGTAGATGGAAACCCCAAGTGACTAATTTGCAGACGATGTGCCACTTCGTCAATAGTTAATCGTCGGTCTTAGAGAATAATTTCACGTGAACGCTCAATGGTTTCTTCATTTGTGGCGGTAAACGGTCTTCCGGCTCCTTCATCGTGCGTAACATTTGTGCGACCATTTAGGAATTTTTCAATCAATTCATGAACACTCCGTTGGGGTAAAACACTGTTCCCGTACTGTACCGAAAGACCGATGGATTTCGTCCCCTGATACGCCTTCCGATCACAAAAAACGGATCACTGAACGTTGCTATTCTTTGGTGCAAATAGACATCGGAACAACCATGATTAATAGCACGCAGCGATAACGAAACTAACTTTACAGCTTGAAAATTGCAAAGATGTACCAACAAATAAACAATGCATACGTCATCCCCCGTCTTCTTAACCTTATTTTCCTAAGACCCACACAAACTATAAATTATTCGTCTAAAGATCTGGAAATGCATCGTGAAATATTGCTTTTGACTGATGTGTATAATATTGCAAAAAGCCGAAGCAGTGTGAAATACAAATCCATTACGAAACCATTGCCGGCCGGTGTGGCCTTGCGGTTCTAGGCGCTTCAGTCTGGAAACGCGTGACCACTACGGTCGCAGGTTCGAATCCTGCCTCGGGCATGGATGTGTGTGATGTCCTTAGGTTAGTTAGGTTTAATTAGTTCTACGTTCTAGGCGACTGATGACACAGAAGTTAAGTCGCATAGTGCTCAGAGCCATTTGAACCATTTTTTACGAAACCATTATTGGATGGTGAAACAAATAACAGTGATGATGGTGTTGACATTCAGTATAAAAGAGCGATCAATCGACTCCCGCAGTATATCTATTACGACGACCCTAATGAACTAATAGGTCGGCTACGATTGCTCATTGCATCATCTGCCGATGGTAATACAGCTGATATGAATGAACTAGTTTCAATAATTTCTGAGTTTAGACTATGTACGAGAACTGCACAAACCAGCAACCAAAACGTACCATCGAAAATATGTTATGATTAAAGGTTTGGACGAACCGTGGCAGGCGGAACTTGTCGACATAAGGGAATATTCACGTGTGAATAACGGCTTCAAATATATTTCAATGGTCATTAATACTTATTCTAAATTTGACTGGGCATTACCCATGAGAGCGGAAGCAGGGAAAGATGTCACATATGTGTTTGAGCGATTGCTGCACACGGGGACGGTTCGAAGCCCAGACAACCTACAAACAGATGATGGCATCGAGATTTACGAAAGATATTTCAAGACCGTAATGGAGCGGTATAGAATACATCACTACGCGACATTTACTCACCTGGCCCCCTGGCTCAGCAGCTGTTGTGGCTGAGCACATGAAGGATAAATTGGAAAATATTTTTAGTAGATTTCCCCACGATGTTACAGTTCTGGGTGGAGATTTCAATTTGCCGGATATAGACTGGGAGACTCAAACGTTCATAACGGGTGGCAGGAACAAAGAATTCAGTGAAATTTTTTAAAGTGCTTTATCTGAAAACTACCTTGAGCAGTTAAACAGAGAACCGACTCGTGGCGATAACATATTACACCTTCTGGTGACAAACAGACCCAAACTACTTGAAACAGTTAACGCAGAACAGGGAATTAGCGATCATAAAGCGGTTACGGCATCGATGAGTTCAGCCGTAAATAGAAATATTAAAAAAGGTAGGAAGATTTTTCTGTTAAGCAAAAGTGACAAAAGGCAGATTACAGAGTACCTGACGGCTCAACACAAAAGTTTTGTCTCAAGTACAGATAGTGTTGAGGATCAGTGGACAAAGTTCAAAACCATCGTACAATATGCGTTAGATGAATATGTGCCAAGCAAGATCGTAAGAGATGGAAAAGAGCCACCGTGGTACAACAACCGAGTTAGAAAACTGCTGCGGAAGCAAAGGGAACTTCACAGCAAACATAAACATAGCCAAAGCCCTGCAGACAAACAAAAATTACGCGAAGCGAAATGTAGTGTGAGGAGAGCTATGCAAGAGGCGTTCAATGAATTCGAAAGTAAAGTTCTATGTACTGACTTGGCAGAAAATTTTAAGAAATTTTGGTCTTATGTCAAAGTGGTAGGTGGATCAAAGCAAAATGTCCAGACACTCTGTGACCAAAATGATACTGAAACAGAGGATGACAGATAAAGGCCGAAATACTAAATGTCTTTTTCCAAAGCTGTTTCACAGAGGAAGACTGCACTGTAAAAAACAATGCATGGTAAAGTTAAGTCGGGCTTAGGTCTGACGAGGTTCAGCCAAGCTATGAGTGTTGCACGTAGGGCGCTAAGGAAGAAGATGACAAACAAAGGTGCATAAGAAACTGCATCCTGAGAGCGATGTATGCAGCTAAAAGCGCTCTGAAGCAGAAAGGAGCTATAAAAAAGAAGACTGATTAAACCACACAGGGTTCTACCAATACCCAAGACGTCAGGTGGAATTATTTCCTTCCTCCTTCCCGGCCTAGCCTGTCTCTCGGCAATGCGTTCACTGGCTGGATGTGCTGCGGTTATTGCCACGACAGTCAAAAACGCACAAAACTCTCAGGAGCAACTACAGGAGGCACGACGAAGACATAACAGCGTGATTGAGGCAATAGTCATCGGGAAAGGGCTGTACTTGATACCATACAAGGAAGGACTAGGTCTCATTATAACTAAAGAAAAAGAGTCCCCTAGCAGTCTTACCAGACAGGGCGTTTACGAATACACATTTGCTTAAGTTTATTAAGAAGATTCCAAGCTTTGTTTATGCTGAATACATCACCGAAGACTACGTGGAAATCAGATGAAGAATCAGGAGAATGTAGAATTGCGAATCGTGATGTAGCAGGAGGACTTGGAACTCACTGGATAGCATATGTTGAAAAACGAAACACATATAACGTCTACTGTGTCGACTTATTCAATGACCTGCAACCCCCAGAAGAATTATAAATTCACAGGGAGAAGGCATGTGTTCTACAATTTTCGACGCTACCAAGACTTCAATACATTCCTGTGTAGTCATCTATGCATCATGTTACTCGTGACGTTTACTAATGAAATGTAAGGATGGGTATTAATCACCCATTCATCAGTCGATGTTTGGATGCAATGTCATACACTCTGACTTTAAAAGAACGCTCGTGTGTATTACGTGGGAATTACTTTCTACCAATTGATTTAAGCACTGATGATTGGAATATCGCGCTGATTAGACTGGAGACATACAACACCATCCCAAATGTCACAAAGGCTAACATAAACAGCATCTGGAAGTAAAAGGAAATTGTGTAAACTGAACGTGGTGTACACGGTATTAAAGATTTAAACGAAGTTTTAAAACAGTCTGGAAAGGGAATTGAGCTACTTGCAAACATCAGTACACTTAAATCTGAAATAAGGACAGTGAATGCATCAACTGCCTTAAAGCAGAAAGGTTCAATAGTCCCATGACTGGGTTTCACAAACGGACAGGTTTTGAAGATGGATTCCAGAAAATTTTACAAATCTGATCAGACAGTGGTTATTCTCCCTGTTAGTACAATCTGTGTCGAATGTAACGTTTCAACAAACTCATATCTCAACAATAGATTGATTCATTCAGTTTACGAATTCTTCCCATTATCTGGAAAAAGGTATAAGATTTTTGAGACTCCTACCAACGCTATATACCTTCCAGTGACAGTTCAGACACTTAAATACCTGAAGCTGTGTATAATGGACAAGAATAACCAACTTACTGGCTGTTGTAGTCAGGAAATCATTATACGACAGAATGGTCGTAAGGTATAATACCAGCGCACACAGCGCACAGCACAGCACTTCGCAACAGAACCGCAAGGTGATAACACGTGGAAACTACGATTTCGTAAAATAAGTAGGCTTGATACTTCGCAATGACGTCGTCTCTCAATTTATCTCACCCAGTTGAATATGATGAATTAATCATACGCCAGAAATATTCGCGTAAACCTTATACTTCAACGACACTTAACAAGAACGATGAAATTAGGATTGTCATCCAGCACCAAGACGCTTTACCTCTTCCATGCAAGAGTTCCATTGTTTGGATGAATCATTTAAGAAACAGGATGGTAGTCATACAGTGGGATAAAAGCGTACACTTAATGCTTTGGCATTTCTGTTCTAAGAAATACGATATGAGCGTAATGGAGTAGAGATTGAACGTATACATAATGTTGGCATAGTATTAGCCCTTAAAATATGTCTCAACATCACCCTCGGATTTGAATGGTTTGGAAAATGCAGGATGGTTCATAGACGAGCTGTGGGCAGAACAGCAGAAGAGTACCACCGATTTACTACATGCACACCTCTTAAAATGCTTTGGTGTACTTTGAGGACATACAGCGAATTATTATGAATGCTAAGCAGGAACTTATTCTGTTACGGACTGAAACCGATAGCCACTCATACATATAACGAGCTCAAGAGGACAATTAGATCAAAAATGTTCAAATGTGTGTGAAGTCTTATGGGACTTAACTGCTAAGGTCATCAATCCCTAGGCTTGCACACTATTTAACCTAAGAAACTCCGCCGGGAGCAGCCGCACAGTCCATGACCTCAGCGCCCTAGACCGCTCGGCTAATCGCGCGCGGCACAATTAGATCATCATCAATAAAATTATATAGAAAATTCCACACATCACAGTGGCAGACTAGGAGCGTTCTAAGCTTTTAAAAGTTCTGAATAGCGACACAAATCTCTCATTAACTTTCCGTTCATGGGAGGTTTTTGAGTATCCAGTGCTGCCGTCAGAGAGCAGACAGACATGGGCTACTAAAACCTTCGTGCAACTGGAAATTCCGAGATTCATCATAATTGCATTTCATACCAATAGAAGGGGGAATTTGGTAAATTATTCGCCGTATTTGACAACTGTAATTTTACTAACGCCAGAGTGTGCTTGAATTCAGAATTCTATCCATCTGACAACTTACTTCTACAGTGGGACCGGGATGTCTACAGTCTAGCATTTGACATATATGTAAGGATCTGTGCTTTTTACTATGAAGCTGTTGAAGGATGACTACTCAGTCCATTGAAAGTCAAATAGCTGGCATCACTGTAATAGACTGTTGTAAGCACAATGCGATAATTAAATCAGGACCAATAGATGTACATATCCAATTTGAATCTTCATCAAATTTCCCAGAATACACTGCACCATATGCTATTATTCTACTTAACTGTGTGATTATCTACTAGTGTTGTGCAACGTGGTGTATTAATGCCCAAGTGTTGTGTCATACTGCAGCGGGGCGGGGACGGTCGTCCGCGTTTTTGTTAACGCTATCGTTCAGTCCACATACCTCGATAGGATTCTTGCCGATGTCCCTTCACTCTGTGGTATCAGATACGTGCTAGGCAGTGGAAAGCAGCGTTGATGAAAACACTACCTAATACCCACCACACAGAGGCCGCATAACTCTAGTTGAAATTCAGTTCCTGAAAGTTCGTGAGTAAAAAATCGGGCGTTCGGGATCTTCCGTCTACTTGCAGAAAAGCGTTTAAAATTTGATTAACTCAGCTTTTTATTTATATTGAAACTCATGAAATGGCTATCAAGTCCATATTTAATATGATAAAACGTTATCATTCAAACTTCACTGTCTGTATAACGAATATTCACTCAAAAAGCAGCCAGAATTTTAGTAAATCTGACCCGACTAAATTTGACGTTCTAATAGTCACAGACCCACAACTATTCGCGAGTTAAACATTCGGTCGTTTCAGTGGTCTTCTTCATAAGTGGTGCTCGCCCAAAATATTTCGTACAGAGCACGAAACACGCCACACGGAGTTGTTACTATGACCAGAAAGTTCTATCGCTCATATCTCTCAAACTATTTAATTTAGAAACACCAAACTTTCATTAAAATGTTCGTAACTCCACTCGCTTGAGTCACGATATTTTCGAACCGAAATTATGTCACTATTTCCTCATCTTACAGAGTATTTTTAAGTAGTGATCTGACATCGTGATATCCGTAGACCCGCTAGCAAACGACTCTTCCCGAGGTACTTTCCTATATGAGCACTCCTCTATTCGCGAGGGAACAGCTTAATTCTAATTGGCTGTTGATCTGAATGACCAATCAGAACATTCCTTCCAGATCATTCTCACGGCAAAGCTTGCCTTTACTAATTTTTTAGTAATTAATGCCAGCAAAATTTTAATTTCTTGTATTTTGTTTAATCAAAATAAACGAAGTGCGAAATGTTCTTCAAATTGATAAATAAACTTATTACGCTTCTAACTTCCATCCTGGGTACTTTTGTACAAAAGCAAGCACACACCGACATACGTCACCTGAATCGTGGATGCAACATAACATTCCCACGGTTCGTTAGTTCAAGGTTTTACGTAAAATGAAATATTAAATTTTAACGTATATCCCACATACACTCTCTCAATCATTCTCACGCACTCACAGCTCAAAATATAATCAAATAATAATTTTGACCGATTTTTGTATTACGTAATGTACAGTGACTAAATTTTTAAAAATAAAATTATAATTAATTGATTTTTATGCACTGGTAACTTTAGAATGGCTTCAAATGATAATGTAAGTCAATATGTTATTGTTCCTAACTTGGTTTTAAAAACCAGGCGTGGGTTTTAAGACTTTGAGGTCCAGAACTATAATAAATCAAAATCTGAAATTTTGACAGCATCATTCTATTAATAACAAAAAGCTGCAGCCACCGTAAAAGACGGCTGCGTGTCTTACTGCAACGAATGTCATCTCGTAATAACGTGCTGCGTTACAATACCTACAGCATTTCACAATGAGTTGTGGTGTAAACGTCGCTGCCGACATTCAAGGTTTGTATGATGATGAGTGTGAACAGTTCATATTTAAAGATGCATATACAGAAGATGGTGATATGATAGAGATATTCTCTGCAAACGTTGCATCACCGAGGCCTTTCAAGGACGTGAATTATGCTAAAACACGGAGGAGTGCAAAGAGGTTAACACGTTTCTCCCGTGGATTCCACTGGGACGATCTTGGTATATCTTATAAAGATATGGTGACGTCACTTCGAATATTCGATCATCCTGAGACAATCATCTATGTCAAAAACGAGGAAAAGATCACATGGACGCAGCGAATCTTCTAGTTTGCATCTATTCAGGACCTGGAATTTTACGGGTGCCCTGCTATCCATCAGCCGAAGAAAAATCTGTTTGAAAATACTGTTGGGTCTGCTTATGGAAATGTAAAATTACTTTTAATTTGGATTAATGAAACTAAATTAATTTTTTAACTCACATTCTGTGTATTTTCTTTCTTTCTACCTAGGTCCTAATAGATAGTATGTAGCTTTGCCCAGATCCTTCATCTGTGGCTTTGTTCAGGCATAGGAGATACAATTTGAGACTAGTTTGGTATATGTCTTTGGAAGTGGACGCGATCATGCGCCACCTCTTCCCAAAATCCTATGTATGCAGCGCGGTAGGCGAAATCCCAAGCAATCACTAGATATATTTTGTTTTCCTTCATCTTACACGTTATCTACCTTATGCTTCGAACTAATACCTTGTGCATCTTACACAGTCCTTATATACATACATTTGTAAGTATACGGATTTGTGAAATAACAACAAAGAAGTATGGTAACAAATAACTATTTTTTATTCAGACATGAATGTTCAGAGTGGTAATACACTCCATTCTTCATAGCTTCCGACATTCAACTGTTTCATATTGTTAGGAATTGAAACGGTGAAGATAATACAAGCAATTGGGTAAGTAACACTGAGCAGATTCTGCAGAAATTGCAGATACCGTAACGCAGACTCGAATAAGGTGACAGTCTACATTCAGTGTACCAATGAGTTCAGTATTAATCAAAGTGCACTGTATGTCAACTAGAGAAATGATGCTGCAGATGGACAATCGAACACAAGCAGCAAGCAGTTGATTTACAATCGTCTGCAACGTTCCAATTCGTAGAGGAGGTTTGGTATTTCCCTTAAGCGATTTAGGGAAATCACGGAAAACGTAAATCAGTATGGCCGGCCGAGGGTGTATGACCCGTCGTCCTCCAGAATGAGAGTTCAATATGCTAACTACTGGGCTACCCCATTCGGTACTCCGATTCGTGACAGTTTGAAACAGTTGTACAGTCTAAAAGCACCGTAATAGAAAATATATTTATACAGTATTTTTGCCTTCTGAAAAATCGATCTTATTTATTTTCATCTATAGTCAGAAGCTATGTTAAGACTGTTACGCATGAATGTTCGGTTATTCGTTTTATCATGCAGGTGAGTCCACATTTTGTTGTTACCGACACTTTATTTGTAAATGTTTATAATACAATGTATAATTCAGCACAATCACAAAAGCCGTTAGGACTCAATTTTCCCATTACGTGAGATTAGCTTAACCCACTCCTAATTAACCACGTTATATTAAGCCTCAAAAAATGAGTGAAAATGAAACAAATTAATATTTTACCCATTATTTTTAAGCGTTTCAGTCCGAAAATTGGCTGTGAGGATTTGGCAGCTTCGCTGTATACTACAGAGGTAAAAGAAGATTTAAGCACAATTATTCTTTTCATGAATTTCAATGTAGATTCAATTTTCACCTAAAGTTTCGTGCTTTTAATAATTCCCGGTGCGAGCTGGATATGGTGTACAATTAGGCATGGATGCAAAAATCGCAATAACGCAGTTAGAATATCCCTGTTCAGAGAAGTATATTTCCGCTACATCTTAAGCTGAAAAATGCACAATTAAACTTTCAATGAAGAAGTAAGATAAGAAGTAAGAAAACTTTTTAACTGTAGTGTAATTCATCCAAATAGCTGTTGTACGTCCACTCTCTTAGAAGTCTCTACATCGCCCATTAAATTATTCTATTCCCAAATCATGCACACACAAAATTGCATGCCGCACAATTATTTCTTGTGTAGGAAAGTGTCTTTAGACAGAACACGATTCTCTCGCTAATTCCCGCAAAGGTTGTTCATAAAGCATAATTCTACATAGTCATACTGGAGTGGCTTGAAAGACAACAAAACGTCAAGTAGAAGTGCGATATTTTCTCCCCAATACACATTCGTCCTTTCCTCTTCATACGAGGTCCTGCTGCAAAGCAATGCCTCCGAATTTTTTACGTGAAAACACTTTAAGCTCTTTAAAGGAAACAAACGTTATTAAAATTCTGCATCTTTATTTCTCATGTCTATGGTCAGCGTAGTGATGAATACGTTTCTCCCAATGAGAGATCAGCTTTTTGACACCGTCACAGTAGAATGTTTGTTTTTGTTGACAGTGCGACAACCTCACCTCTACTTGGACTTCTTTCCAGTCGATTTTCATCTATCCCCAAAACTTACAGAACAACTTCGAGGACTTCACTTTGACAGCGATTTTGAACATTAATTTTGAACAACACTTTTTAGATATTGTATAAACTATATAACGTAGGGATATAACAATGTTTAGACCCCAGTTAAAGAAAACAAACCTCTTTTTATTACTTTTGGAGCTTTTATTGTCATTACCACATCTTCAGATGTATACAACAAAACATCCTTATTTTTTGGCCACCTCCAGGCTTTTAGTGTAGGCTCCATGCAGTCGATTCTAACACCTTCTGCTTCTATAGCGAGGATGGCTCCTGCGTATTTCTTCGCGTTCCATTTTACCAGAACAAACTTGCCTATTTTTAGGTCATCTTTCGTTACTGGCGTTGCTGATGGTTTTGATTTGCCTTTGGTTCGGCAAGAAGTCATAGACAAGTGTCCTATATGTTCCTCATCACTATTTTGGAAGCTGATGTCGCTGTGACCTTCTGATCTTCTTCTGACGTGGAGTCATCCAATTTTTGTTTTCCTTTTCGTATGGTGGTCTTGGTTGTTTTTGAAGATGCTTTCATTGTTGGACTTTCTTCCTGGTATTGGGTGTTTTCCACAGAGGCACTGGTATTACTGGTAGAGCAGAAATCAGACACACGTACGCTCTGTCCAGGTGGCACTTGGAGATTTTACCTCTTAGTAGAGCGAATTGTAACAAACTCGGCCCTCTTCTCTTGAAGTCGTTGAAGAAATTCATCCTCAATCATAGACAAGTCTACATTTGCCTTGGATTTGTCTTGATGTGGAAAACGGCGTATGATCTGATTTCATCTAGAGGCACCAATCCAGCTTTCTTGAAACTTGCCTTTAGGTTGCTTTTCATGTTTGGACCAATTTCTTCTAAAACAGTTCGCAACCGCATTGGGAACTGATCCCTTGGAAGCACACCGATTCTTTTACCTGCAACTAACTGCTTCCAACGGCCAAGAACATCCTTCCACCTCATTTTGAGAGGCCTAAAAAATGCCACATCCAGTGGCTGAGTGAGGTGGGGAGAATTATGTGGAAGACAAACAAAGTGCACATCGTTTTCTTCACAGAGATGAATCACATTGATGCTGAGGCGTGAAATAAGATTGTCACCAATTACAATCTTCTTACGTTCTTGTTTCTTAAGAACTGGAAGCAGATGACTGGTAAACCAGTCCTCAAAAATTGTTAGGTGGATCCTCCCATGCTTACTGCGGTTATATATCTAGCCCCAGGTCGGCGTCCTTCCGTCCAAGTTGACCACAGATTTTCGGCCTTATATATATATTATATAAGGCGGAATGGATTGTCGGGCTACACTACCACAAAACATTACACTTATGCTGAATTTCGTTGTGTTTATAACCTGCTCGGGGTATTTAGTACCCTTTCGGCAAATTACTTTTTTCCTACCTGGATCATCACTCATATTACTTTCATCATAGTTGTAGACATTTTCTGGGGTGGTGTCCTTGAGCAGTTTTCCCACATTTTGAATGTATTCAGTGATGATCTTTTCATCGACAGCCGCTCTTGTTCTTTTTATGTCAGCTGCAAATCGAACTGAATGACTGGGATGCCTGCGTAGGAAGGACTTAATGCAATCTCTTCCAGGCAAGTTATTCTTTAAACAACTAATGATACGTCCCTGTCGACCTAAGTAAGCTTTTATGACAAATCTAAAATCAAGTTCGTCGCAAGGAATCACAAAGTCACACAGCATGTGGAGGTGTGTAGCAAACGTAAGCTCCTCTTCATTCGTAAAAACTCTCGGGTGCTCAGCTTCCCTGGATGTTGAGTTTTTAGTTTCCTCTTGATAGTGGCCCTGCAAATACTATAAAAACTCTCTGTTTATCGCTGTGTCATCCTCCTACTCCTTACAGCTTCCAGGCATTCTTCCAACTTTTTGGGATTAAAGTCAGCATATGTCCGGTTTCCAGGCAGTCTTATATATTTATAAGGAATTGCGTCAGATAATCCTGAAAGAAAACAACCACAAAATTAGGATTTCCAATGCAGAACCTTAATTCTTCTGGGCAACTGGAGCCCAAACGTATTAATACATTTAACAGCAAGAAATGTTGTTAGGGGTTACTTGAGCCCATGTATTTGCAGGTAACGTGTGCCAGTTGTACTTAACCACATATTGTACAATTAATGAGTTATTCTGGACATGAACTGCCGTCAGTTGGCTTTCATAATAAACTAAATATGAAATATATGCACTTACCTCCAGTTTTAGGCCATTCCTGATATCTCTACAGACGAAAGTTTGCGGAGTGGAATAAACAACAAACATGTATCTAGGTAGCATAACCAGTGCTGCTACTAGTGGCGACTTCCCAAACCTCCTAGAATCACGCTATGGTCTGCTTAGTGCTGCCGCCTACCAGCAAAGCAGTAAACTACATCGTTTACTGATGTTGAGAGTGCGCAGAGAACAAAACCAAATTTTTCTGTTTTGGATTCAAGTTAGCCTCCAGGGCTCAAGTAGCAAGCGTTTACTATATGTAGATGGTACTTTTTGTTGTTGGCCCCATGGCAGTGAGAATTTGAGCGACGTTTCAGAACACCTGAATTCAGTCCACCCGAATATCCATTTCACGACGGAGGCGGAAATGGATGGCTGTCTTCCCTTCCAGGATGAAGGTGGATGGTACGTTGGTACATGTTGTATATATGACAACCCAAAGATTCTGGCACGCACTTCCAGCTATTGGGATAGCGTTATTAAGGAAACAGTTGGAGTTGAATTAGCAAGTAACATTATATATCTAAAAACAAAAATGGTGTAACTTACCAATAGAGACAATAAAAAACACACAAACACACACACAAATTTCAAACTTTCTTAACCCAACGTTGCTTCATCAGGAAAGAGGGAAGGAGAATGTGTAATATCTCTTTATATTCGATGAATTATTCTGATACAATTCTACCCTTGAATGACGTTTACAAAATTTCTATCCTCATACTCGCAGAATCCATGCGCAAAATACACTCCTGGAAATGGAAAAAAGAACACATTGACACCGGTGTGTCAGTCCCACCATACTTGCTCTGGACACTGCCAGAGGGCTGTACAAGCAATGATCACACGCACGGCACAGCGGACACACCAGGAACCGCGGTGTTGGCCGTCGAATGGCGCTAGCTGCGCAGCATTTGTGCACCGCCGCCGTCAGTGTCAGCCAGTTTGCCGTGGCATACGGAGATCCATCGCAGTCTTTAACACTGGTAGCATGCCGCGACAGCGTGGACGTGAACCGTATGTGCAGTTGACGGACTTTGGGCGAGGGCGTATAGTGGGCATGCGGGAGGCCGGGTGGACGTACCGCCGAATTGCTCAACACGTGGGGCGTGAGGTCTCCACAGTACATCGATGTTGTCGCCAGTGGTCGGCGGAAGGTGCACGTGCCCGTCGACCTGGGACCGGACCGCAGCGACGCACGGATGCACGCCAAGACCGTAGGATCCTACGCAGTGCCGTAGGGGACCGCACCGCCACTTCCCAGCAAATTAGGGACACTGTTGCTCCTGGGGTATCGGGAGGACCATTCGCAACCGTCTCCATGAAGCTGGGCACGTGCCCGTCGACCTGGGACCGGACCGCAGCGACGCACGGATGCACGCCAAGACCGTAGGATCCTACACAGTGCCGTAGGGGACCGCACCGCTACTTCCCAGCAAATTAGGGACACTGTTGCTCCTGGGGTATCGGCGAGGACCATTCGCAACCGTCTCCATGAAGCTGGGCTACGTTCCCGCACACCGTTAGGCCGTCTTCCGCTCACGCCCCAACATCGTGCAGACCGCCTCCGTGGTGTCGCGACAGGTGTGAATGGAGGGACGAATGGAGACGTGTCGTCTTCAGCGATTAGAGTCGCTTTTGCCTTGGTGCCAATGATGGTCGTATGTGTGTTTGGCGCCGTGCAGGTGAGCGCCACAATCAGGACTGCATACGACCGAGGCACACAGGGCCAACACCCGGCATCATGGTGTGGGGAGCGATCTCCTACACTGGCCATACACCTCTGGTGATCGTCGAGGGGACACTGAATAGTGCACGGTACATCCAAACCGTCATCGAACCCATCGTTCTACCATTCCTAGACCGGCAAGGGAACTTGCTGTTCCAACAGGACAATGCACGTCCGCATGTATCCCGTGCCCCCCTAACATGCTGTAGAAGGTGTAAGTCAACTACTCTGGCCAGCAAGATCTCCGGATCTGTCCCCCATTGAGCATGTTTGAGACTTGATAAAGCGTCGTCTCACGCGGTCTGCACGTCCAGCACGAACGCTGGTCCAACTGAGGCGCCAGGTGGAAATGGAATGGCAAGCCGTTCCACAGGACTACATCCAGCATCTCTACGATCGTCTCCATGGGAGAATAGCAGCCTGCATTGCTGCGAAAGGTGGATATACACTGTACTAGTGCCGACATTGTGCATGATCTGTTGCCTGTGTCTATGTGCCTGTGGTTCTGTCAGTGTGATCATGTGATGTATCTGACCCCAGGAATGTGTCAATAAAGCTTCCCCTTCCTGGGACAATGAATTCACGGTGTTCTTATTTCAATTTCCAGGAGTGTAGTTTCATACAATAGCTATGCCGTGAGCGCATAATTATTCATTGTAGTACTCTCTATGGTGGTTGTTAGAAGAAAAAAGCTTCCGAGATTGTCTTCGTACCGATTACCCTTAATTTCTGTTTTGAAGAATTGTAATCTGATTATTGAGATTTATGACAGAAGATAACTAATACGAACTGTACGATTAAAAGGGAAATATATATATATATTGCTCCTTCATACAAAGGTGTGTATTTGACAATTGAGAATTAATGATATTCATCGATATATTGCGTGGTTGTTAATCAGAAGGGAACTTCCGAAAGTGTGGATACGAACCTGCATTTAATAATCCAAGAGCTCCTTACTTCTTCAGGAGGTTAACCTTCATCAAAGCCAAATACCCGCTTGATCTGAGGTTTCCCGACTGATTATACAACGCTCCCAAAATTACGAGACATTTTATTTGTACAGATTAGCAGACTGCCGCAAAGCACCAGCCTGCACAGAAGAAGAATCATCGCCTGATTTCATTCTAACAAGTAAAATTTCTGAATTATTTTGAGTGACTGTGTTTCCTATCATGAATGACTGATTGCTCGAACGAATTGAGAACTACATAGATAGGAGGAAAAATTACAAAAAGGAAAGACGAAAGGTTGTGGGTTTTAAGGGAGAGGGGAAGGAATTATTCCAATCCCGGGAGTGGAAAGACTTACCTTAGGGGGAAAAAAGGACAGGCACACACACACACACACACACACACACACACACACACACACACACATCCATCCGCACATATACAGACACAGGCAGACATATGTAAATGCAAAGAGGTTGGGCAGAGATGTCAGTCGAGGCGGAAGTACAAAGGCAAAGATATTGCGAATGACAGGTGAGGTACGAGCGGCGGCAACTTGAAATTAGCGAAGGTTGAGGCCTGTTGGGTAACGGGAAGAGAGAATATATTGAAGGTCAAGTTCCCATCTCCTGAGTTCTGATAGTTTGGTGTCAGTGTGAAGTATCCAGATAACCCAGACGGTGTAACACTGTGCCAAGATGTGCTGTCCGTGCACCAAGGCATGTTTAGCCACAGGGTGATCCTCATTACCAACAAACACTGTCTACCTGTGTAACATTATAATTAGAGATGGTGGTTTTTGTATAAATTCTGCATGGAATCCTGCTCTCTCACTTGTCAAAAAGCAGAGGGACAAGGTTTATGCAACCTCACCCTGTGATTAATAATTTCACTATCGATAACTACCGACGTCGATCATCTTTCGGTCTGTGATGACGCTAGTGCGTACAGTGAGTGTGTGTGTGTGTGTGAGAGAGAGAGAGAGAGAGAGAGAGAGAGAGAGAGAGAGAGAGAGAGAGAGAGACTTATCTTTGCAAGGTCTCTCTGAAAACGGAGGTTTTAAATTCGCTTGCACAGTGCTTACTTGCTGCAGTTTTGCCTTAAAAATGGTAGGGTGTGCTCCGGTTGAAATATCGGCGGTTGACGAAGACGTCAGCCGACTGCATTCCCACCACAGTACATCGTAACTGCTCGCTGATTAACACACACTGTCATTTCCTATTCTTCCAATTGCCACGTGTTGGGGGGCCAGCGTCCCACGAGAAATACGGGCCCTGCAAAGAACTTGTGACATCACACTGGTCGCCCTGCCGAAAATACATCGCGAACGCTCAGCTCCTTGTAGGGTAATCGGAAATCAATACGTAAATAAAACGGTAACCACGAACTCTGTCGTGTGTTATAGAGAGCTTTCATGTATTTAAACGAGCAGTTAAATTTATTAATCTGGTCTGCAATAGAATCTCGCTCCCTGCCAGAGATGGTCGCTGGCATTCATAAAACCTGTAGGGTCACGTGCAGTGACGCACGCCGCGAGGCCCATTTATCTCATTGCCCCGCCTCATGCCATGTGATGTCCAGTTTTCTGTGGGCGACCAGGAGGCCTCTGGCAGCATGCTCCACACTTCCATTCATTTCCATCGAGTAGTTAATAGATGATGTTACTTTATTTAGCTCATCCTTCAGTTTTTCAGAGCAGTGTATATTATAATTTTGTTTTCTGGATATTTATTGCTGTGTATAAAACAACGAGAGGTTTGTGAGACAAACGTGGAAATATTGCCCCTATCAGTATTCCCCAGCTGAGTCAGCAAGCTGTGGGGCGGAATCAGCAAGTGGTTGTGGGGAAGGGCGTTCCTCTACGAATTTCGTATTTCGTGCGAAACGCCCCCAGTTTCCCAGCAAGTGGCGAAAATTCCATAAATCTTCCTCTTTCTTTTTCTTATTTCCAGAATTTTATCTTACGGAAAATTAATTGCAATGAACTAGAAAAAAGCATTAACATTTATTTGTATTATATGCAAACCGCATGAAATCCGACGCTCTCACATGACATGAAGAACTGCATAGACAATGACTTCATCAAGATGATGTACCACATGTTGTGACACCAAGATTATCACTAAAGGTGTTTGGAAAAGTAAATAATGTTGCTGTTTTCCTGCGTAAAGTTGTTAAACCTGACAACTGACCATCGTTTACGATGGTAAGTGTAACTATATTTAAGATGCCTAGTGCAAGTTCTCTTTTCAGGTTTTGTTTGGGCGTCCACCGAGTAAGAATGCTTGCTGTAAGGAAAATGTTAGTACAGTTCACAATTAATTGCCTTCTGCTAACATACTATAAATTACATGTTATCAAGGTAAGCCCTACTTTTAGTCACATACTTCCTTATTAAGGATTTTAAACGCATGGAATAATGGAACTCAGCTTGTAAAGTGACAATCATTCTCGTTTGATCATAATTCTCCACTGATCATAATACTCCAGTGAACATAATTCTTCACTGGCCGTTATTCTCTCCTCTACCATCATTCTCCACTGATCATAATTCACCATTGACAATAATTCTCTACTGACCATCATTCTCTCCACTGATCATCATTCTCTCCACTAATCATCATTCTCTCAATGGACCATAATACCGAACTGACAACAATTCCCCATTGACCATTTTCTTTTTTCCTCCCTAAAATCGTTTATCGTTATACTGTACGAGTGTGGTGTTTTAAATTGCGTATTTTGTTATATGTTAGTGTTATTTACCAATTTATTCGTATTACATGAAATATAGTCTGTAAACTTTTAAGAGGCCTTAGTTAAGATTGGTAAACTTTCCAAGGAGACTTGACAACACAGTTCCGATTTCAGCAGTTCGTTTTGTATTTAACGTAGGCTAGGACCACTCGTCTTTAATAAATGACTACCAATATCATCGATTACATTTTTCTAGTAATAAATCATCCTCCGAAATTGGTGGTGGAAAACATTAGGTCGTGATAGTAAACACAATCATAATGAACAACTTTCACTTATATAGACATAGTTGTAGCATTTAATATTTAATATTAGTATGTTTCAAAACATGTGTTGGGTTGGTTAGTCTAGCATCGTGCGCCTACCCATGTGGCGGATAGGAGAATGTTTACTAAATATGGCGGGCATTCTGGAAATAAAATATCCCGGATGAACCAATTCTAGCAGAACGGGAGGACAGATCTCGAGGCCGTGGAGAAGGCAATCTCTCTATGACAGATAAAGTCTGAAATAAAATCACCTGGGACGGAACCGTCAAGATTGAAGCCCCACCACTGTCAATAACCAGCCCAGCGTTTGCGACGAGACCAGGAGACATTCGAATTGCTAAAAATCCTAAGAAAATTTCATGTTAGTCTCATCATTATATGCAGACCTATGAAAGAGACAAGATAAAGAGTAAGGAGAAATCACATAGCGTTGGTAGGCAATGAAAACCTCATAACTCCATTCCGGTTAAGTTTACAGGAGAAGCAAAACCTATTTCATAAAAAAATTATCAAGTGTTACAGATAAAGTTGCTTCACGTGGAACTACACAGTACATGTATAGTTACTGACACAACAGAAAAATCCATGCACTTTCAAATCTCTCTTCTATACCGCTAATGATGTTACTGGTTACTGGATTTACGAGGTTTTCACAGAGAGATGGAGTTATGAGGTTTTCATTGCCGACGATAGATATATTAGAATCGCTTAAACTTTCAATATGAAATGTTGAGGAGAGTTCTGGCATATAAAGAAACAGAACTGTAACACGAACTAATCAATGTTAAAATAGATATTGCGACCATAACCGAAACAAAAGATAAAATAATGGGGAAAGATTGAATTTGATAATTATGTGACCATGTATTGCGGAGTATTGCAAGAACAAAAAGTTGTTACTGGAGGCTCCATCTGGGTGTAAAAGCGTTAAAAAACGGAATACTTTCGTAGCCATACATAAACGAAAGAATACTAGTTGTATATCTTAAAAATGAGGGGCGATATGTCTCCATATTGTCTTTGCTTTGTATGCGCCAGAAGAAGGAAAAATTCAAAATTCTATTGAATTTCATAACACATTACAAACGCAATAGGAAAAATAACTAAAAATGGTTATATACTTCTGATGCGAGATTA
Source organism: Schistocerca gregaria (assembly GCF_023897955.1). Classification (NCBI taxonomy): domain Eukaryota; kingdom Metazoa; phylum Arthropoda; class Insecta; order Orthoptera; family Acrididae; genus Schistocerca; species Schistocerca gregaria. The sequence goes on along the minus strand of NC_064931.1, from coordinate 501,457,744 downwards.
CAACGCCCAAATGTGTAACAGATCCATTCAAAACGTTGTAGGCACCGAGGGTGAAAACACACAGAATGACAGTGTAAAGAAGCTACTCGAGTTTTCCACAAACGATGAATTACCAATAACAAACACTTTTTAAACATTGTGACATTCATAAACTTATATGAGCAACTCTAAACACACCTTCGATAATTGACCTTACTCTAGCAAATAAAAAGGTATGATTAAGAACACAACACGTAAGAGTTTACAGAACCGACTGAGGACCTTTGGTGCGGAGCCGGGTGGAGGGTCTGAATCAGAGGCTCAGACGGTTTTGCGACCGTGTTGGCTGCAGATTCCTTGACTTGCGCCATAGGGTGGTGGGGTTTCGGGTTCCGCTGAATAGGTCAGGAGTTCACTACACTCAGCTGGCGGCTACACGGGTAGCGGAGGCTGTGTATCGTGGACTGGGGGTTTTTTTAGGTTAGAAGGCCTCGGGAAAGTACGGGGTGGGCTGCAATGTCAAAGGGTGCATGGCAAATACAGGACGTGCTTGGATCAAGGAACAGTCGGAATTATAGTTGTAAATTGTTGTAGTTGCGCTGGAAAAGTCCCTAAGCTTCAAGCGCTAATAGAAAGCACAGAAGTTGATATCGTTATAGGTACAGAAAGCTGGCTAAGGCCTGAAATAAGTTCTGCAGAAACTTTTACGAAGTCTCAGACGGTGTTCAGGATAGACAGATTAGGCAGAATTGGTGGTGGAGTGTTTGTGTCTGTCAGTAGTGGTTTATCTTGTAGTGAAGTCGAAGTAGATACTCCGTGCGAATTGGTATGGGTGGAGGTTATACTTAACAGCCGAATTAAGTTAATAATTAGCTACTTCTACCGACCCCCAGACTCCGATGATAGAGTTGCGTAACAGTTCAGAGAAAGTTTGAGTCTCGTAACAAATAAATACCCCACTCATACGGTTATAGTTGGTGGGGACTTCAACCTACCCTCGGTATGTTGGCAAAAATACACTCCTGGAAATTGAAATAAGAACACCGTGAATTCATTGTCCCAGGAAGGGGAAACTTTATTGACACATTCCTGGGGTCAGATACATCACATGATCACACTGACAGAACCACAGGCACATAGACACAGGCAACAGAGCATGCACAATGTCGGCACTAGTACAGTGTATATCCACCTTTCGCAGCAATGCAGGCTGCTATTCTCCCATGGCGACGATCGTAGAGATGCTGGATGTAGTCCTGTGGAACGGCTTGCCATGCCATTTCCACCTGGCGCCTCAGTTGGACCAGCGTCCGTGCTGGACGTGCAGACCGAGTGAGACGACGCTTCATCCAGTCCCAAACATGCTCAATGGGGGACAGATCCGGAGATCTTGCTGGCCAGGGTAGTTGACTTACACCTTCTAGAGCACGTTGGGTGGCACGGGATACATGCGGACGTGCATTGTCCTGTTGGAACAGCAAGTTCCCTTGCCGGTCTAGGAATGGTAGAACGATGGGTTCGATGACGGTTTGGATGTACCGTGCACTATTCAGTGTCTCCTCGACGATCACCAGAAGTGTACGGCCAGTGTAGGAGATCGCGCCCCACACCGTGATGCCGGGTGTTGGCCCTGTGTGCCTCGGTCGTATGCAGTCCTGATTGTGGCGCTCACCTGCACGGCGCCAAACACGCATACGACCATCATTGGCACCAAGGCAGAAGCGACTCTCATCGCTGAAGACGACACGTCTCCATTCGTCCCTCCATTCACGCCTGTCGCGACACCACTGGAGGCGGGCTGCACGATGTTGGGGCGTGAGGGGAAGACGGCCTAACGGTGTGCGGGACCGTAGCCCAGCTTCATGGAGACGGTTGCGAATGGTCCTCGCCGATACCCCAGGAGCAACAGTGTCCCTCATTTTCTGTGAAGTAGCGGTGCGGTCCCCTACGGCACTGCGTAGGATCCTACGGTCTTGGCGTGCATCAGTGCGTCGCTGCTGTCCGGTCCCAGGTCGACGGGCATGTGCACCTTCCGCCGACCACTGGCGACAACATCGATGTACTGTGGAGACCTCACGCCCCACGTATTGAGCAATTTGGCGGTACGTCTACCCGGCCTCCCGCATGCCCACTATACGCCCTCGCTCAAAGTCCGTCAACTGCACATACGGTTCACGTCCACGCTGTCGCGGCATGCTACCAGTGTTAAAGACTGGGATGGAGCTCCGTATGCCACGGCAAACTGGCTGACACTGACGGCGGCGGCGCACAAATGCTGCGCAGCTAGCGCCATTCGACGGCCAACACCGCGGTTCCTGGTGTGTCCGCTATGCAGTGCGTGTGATCATTGCAAGCAAGCAACTCAAATCGCTTTATACGGGCAAGTCTTCAAGTCCAGATTGTATACCGATTAGGTTCCTTTCAGATTACGCTGATACTATAGCTCCCTACTTAGCACTCATACACAACCGCTCGCTCACCAATAGAACTGTACCTACAGATTGGAAAATTGCGCAGGTCGCACCAGTGTTTAAGAAGGGTAGTAGAAGTAATCCATTTAACTACAGACCTATACCATTGACGTCAGTTTGCAGTAGGGTTTTGGAGCATATACTGTATTCAAACATTATGAATCACCTCGAAGGGAACGATCTATTGACACGTAATCAGCATGGCTTCAGAAAACATCGCTCTTGTGCAACGCAGCTAGCTCTTTATTCTCACGAAGTAATGGCCGCTATCGACAGGGGATCTCAAGTTGATTCCGTATTTCTAGATTTCCGGAAAGCTTTTGACACCGTTCCTCACAAGCGACTTCTAATCAAGCTGCGGAACTATGGGGTGTCGTCTCAGTTGTGCGACTGGATTCGTGATTTCCTGTCAGGAAGATCGCAGTTTCGCAGTTCGTAGTAATAGACGGCAAATCATCGAGTAAAACTGAAGTGATATCAGGTGTTCCCCAGGGAAGCGTCCTGGGACCTCTGCTGTTCCTGATCTATATAAATGACCTGGGTGACAATCTGAGCAGTTCTCTTACATTGTTCGCAGATGATGCTGTAATTTACCGTCTAGTAAGGTCATCCGAAGACCAGTATCAGTTGCAAAGCGATTTAGAAAAGATTGCTGTATGGTGTGTCAGGTGGCAGTTGACGCTAAATAACGAAAAGTGTGAGATGATCCACATGAGTTCCAAAAGAAATCCGTTGGAATTCGATTACTCGATAAATATTACAATTCTCAAGGCTGTCAATTCAACTAAGTACCTGGGTGTTAAAATTACGAACAACTTCAGTTGGAAGGACCACATAGATAATATTGTGGGGAAGGCGAGTCAAAGGTTGCGTTTCAGTGGCAGGACACTTAGAAGATGCAACAAGTCCACTAAAGAGACAGCTTACACTACACTCGTTCGTCCTCTGTTAGAATATTGGTGCGCGGTGTGGGATCCTTACCAGGTGGGATTGACGGAGGACATCGAAAGGGTGCAAAAAAGGGCAGCTCGTTTTGTATTATCACGTAACAGGGGAGAGAGTGTGGCAGGTATGATACACGAGTTGGGATGGAAGTCATTACAGCAAAGACGTTTTTCGTCACGACGAGACCTTTTTACGAAATTTCAGTCACCAACTTTCTCTTCCGAATGCGAAAATATTTTGTTGAGCCCAACCTACATAGGTAGGAATGATCATCAAAATAAAATAAGAGAAATCAGAGCTCGAACTGAAAGGTTTAGGTGTTCGTTTTTCCCGCGCGCTGTTCGGGAGTGAAATAGTAGAGAGATAGTATGATTGTGGTTCGATGAACCCTCTGCCAAGCACTTAAATGTGAATTGCAGAGTAGTCAAGTAGATGTAGATGTAGATGTAGATGTAGACGCTTCGGTGTATTATCAGATCACTTTTTGGTAAGAAGTGACATAACATGAGAATCTCAAGAGATAATACAAACGTGATGACATTTCCTGGACTGAATTCGTAAGAGCCAAATGTGTTATAGCGAGACAAATAATTGAACATGTAAGAGAGGTTAAATATTTAGGGTGCAATTTCAGATTTCCAAGTCAGAGGGTGCAGATCTAAAATTGGTCAAATTCAAACATTTCTGTGGAACTATACAACCTACATTAAAATGTAACGAACGGAAAGAAACATTAATTAAACTCTACAAAGCACTAGCGTTATCTTGTTAGCTTTGCTTCACTATGGTGGCGAATGTAGGACCTTAGCATCTGGTCAATTACGACGAATCGAATCCTCAGAGATAAAGTTCCTCCGCTCTGTAGCGGAATTTTCATTGTTGGACCTTAAAAGAAATGCCGATATTAAACAAGAACAAAATGTTGAACCTGTTACAGCCGGCCGCTGTGGCCGAGCGGTTCTAGGCGCTTCAGTTCGGAACCGCGCTGCTGCTACGGTGGCAGGTTCTAATCCTGCCTCGGACATGGATTTACGTGATGTCCTTAGGTTAGTTAGGTTTAAGTAATTCTAAGTCTAGGGGACTGATGACCTCCGATGTTAAGTCCCATAGTGCTTAGAGCCATTTGAACCATTTGAACCTGTTGCAAAGATAGCTGAAAAACACCAACAGAACTGAAAAGACCATGTCCAGCGTATTACCAATGACAGACTAACTAAAGCGAGAATGCAATATAACCCAACAGACAATTCCACAGCCTTCCTGCTGCAGACCTTGTCAGATGCTATCTCCGCCCACATCCCTGCTAAAGCCATATATTTTCATCGCTCCACTCTCCCACCATAAACTGTACTCCTTCTCCATGAATCCTGTCACTTACGTTCCTCCTTTCTATGGACCCGTGGCCGGAATACACTCACACACCACCGCCAAATACAGTGAAACATTAGAAATTCACTCAGTGCCAAAAATGAGTGGGACTGGCGCCAGAAATGCGTTATATTTAATGTTACACTCCCAACTAGCACTCACAAGTACTGGAAAGCATTTCATCGACTTACTGGCATCCATCCCATCCGTCACTACCCATTCCTTCACAACAACCATTCCTTTCCTGACGAACAGAGCAAAGTTGATAAGTTTGTATACTCATCTGCGTCACAGTTGATCCTCACTTTAACGACTCCAAATTCCCCATTGTCCGTGAATCCACAGATACCACAGTTCCCTGGCGCCCAGCCTTTGGTACTTCAACAACATACCCGAAACAGAACTAAACACTCCAATCCCAGCACAGGACATAAGTCAAGTACTTCACAGAAAGTGTAACATATCTCTGGTCCCGACAGTAGTACATATTGCCACCTCAAAGAATGCTTTATCTCTTTTCCCATCACCTTTGAGACCCTTTATACCACTCTCCTGTCCACAGGCTACTTCCCCGACATGGGGGAAACCTACAGAATCATACTTTTCCTCAAACTGAACAAACCCCCTCTGATACCCACTCACACCATCCCATCTACCTCACCTCAGTGTTTACCAAGATCTGTGAATCCATCCTCTCCCTATGCATCCACAGCCATCTGCTCCAACAATACTTACATTCTATTACTCAGTGTGGTTCCTGTCCCACTTCCCTGCTGATAAACACCTGACCTCACCCATCTCTTGTCCCAAAAGCTCAATAACCATAAATCCGCCGCGTTTGTCTCCTTTGACCTAGAGAGAGAAAGCATACAATCACTTATGCCAGTCAAGCCTCCTTTTCAAACTCCAGACATATGCACTCCAATCAACTACATCCGCCTTATTGCATCCTTCCCTTCCAGTCACCCATCCTATTTCATTGTCAACAACACCATTACCCATATCTTCCACCCCACTGCAGGAGTGCCCCAAGTTTCCGTTCTCTCCCCTATCATTTACCTCTTGTACAGTGCCAATAAACCCAAACTTCCTATTTCACTACGCTGATGACACCATTTTCCTAGCTCTGTATCCTACGCTCCAGAAATCCTAACGATCCCTCAGAATCCACCTTAGTCAGTTTATCACCTAGTGTAACCAATGGTTCCTTAAGATTAACCCCTCCAAAACATAGGCAATAATTATAGGACGCACCACCACACCTTCCATCTCCATGATTTCTATCTCATCATTTATGACTGTCCCATCAAACTAACTAACACACAAAAATACCTTGGCCTAACCTTCAACCAGCAACTAATGTGGAAATCTCACATACTAACCATCCAACAAAGAGCCCAAATTAGATGGGGACTGGACTTCTTCACTGTCCTTCACACATACAAATCCCTGACCTGCCCCACTCCTTACTATGAAAAATTATGCATGGGCATGCACCCCACCCAAGTTCTATAAGTCCCTCCAGAACCTCGAACAACATGCTTTCCACCTTCCTTTCTACCTCTGTTTTCCTTCCCCTCCAAGGATCCTTTACCAACTTATCAAATTTCTGCCTCTCTTCACTCGCATTGAACACATCTGAATAACCTACACCATCCACAAAGTCTACCCCAACAGTCGCATTTTGTCGTCTCACTTTTCCAATTCTAGTGTGCTGTCGCACCTCTACATACACATCTTACCAACCCTCCACCTGCACACCCTCCATGTCCCCAAAACAAATTTCAGTCGCCTCCCTCTATTGGAACATTAACTCTGTCCTGACATATACCCATCCTACCAAGTCTGAATACATCCTATTCTATCCACCCTCACAAGGGCTACCTCCTCAACCTCTGTCCATACCACACCGCCTCCTTTTCCCCTTCCCTGTGGCCACTCACCCGTCATCTCTTTCAAATTAGTAGTTCCAAGTACTGCTCTCTCCTTGTCCCCTACAACCACCCCTCTCTCATTACCACCTCTTACCTGTCCTCAACCGTCATAACCATCACTCTTTTGCCTACACCCATACTCACCTTTCTTTTCATCAACACTCCGCTATCCCAGGGCAGATCCTTTTTCAATTTTAGTGAAAGCGTACGGTGCTTCGTTTTTAATGGTCACTGTCTCTTCTGTGGTGTTCAGCGTTTCTCAAGTGTTTTTCAACTGTTAGCGTTCTTCAAGTGTTTTTCAAGTGTTTTTAGCTGTGCTGTCTGTCCACTTTTTTATCACCATTTTTTAAACTACTCATGAAGACAGCATCATTTCTTACATTCTCCCATTAACATCACATTTTAAAATAATTTTAAATTTAGGATTTACTATGTCTCCTTGCTTTTTTGTTTTAGCATCTAAGTTAGTAAAATTTGTCTACTGCCTGAAGAGCAGGTTGTTTATACCGCTGTCGCCAGCCCACCCTTCCCCCCCCCCCCCCCCCGCCCCCCGAAAAAAAAAAGATATATGACTGGTGAGCTAGTCTATAAACGACCGTTTGTAGTCAGTAATGGAAACACAGCTGACAGTATTTTTGGTGTCATTTAATGTAATTCAGGTATTTTATTGTGTGTGTGAGCATTATGATGACGTATTTTATATGCGAAACATTTCGAACGTAATTTTTTTATAGATAATATTTTTGGGCACAGCCAAGATGGTGCTACATTGCGACTGGCTGTTTCATTGGAGTGGCTGCTAAAATACTAGATTCTGATTGGAGTAGTGAGGACGTGGTACAAAGCACAACTGCACTAGTTGGGGTTTTTCATATTTCTTATAAGCTTAGTAACCGGCGAGGCACGGGTGTGGATTTATTTCAGTCTTATATGTCTTATATTAGTCCATCTCCAGATTCCCAGTCTCTCCTCCCCATATACTCATCTCCTTCTCTCCATCCGTGTCCATTTCTTCCTCCCCCTCCATCTCCTCCTCTTCCCCTATCTCTGTCCACATCCTTCTCCCCTCTCTATGTCACCTCCTCTTCTTCCCTTTCTCTGTCCACTTCGTCTCCCCTATCTTTGTCCATCTCCTCCTCTGCCCTCTCTCTGTCCCTATCCTATTTCCGATTATTTCACATCCTCCTTCCCCTACTGTCTGCCCGTCTCCTCTTAGTCCCTTTATGTCCATTTCCCATTAGCCCTCTCTCTGTCCACCTTCTTCTCTCCTCTATCTGCATCCATCTCCTCCTTTCCCCTCTCTGTCTGTCCATCTGCTCCTTCCCTCTTCTCTCTCTGCATTACCTCCACAATATTAGTTCCCAGATAGTAAGCAAAATTTGACTGAAAGCAGTCCACGTGTTTAGGAGGAGCTTTTTACTCGTAGCTTTGCCGTAGAAACGCTGTCACATATATTTCACACAAATTAAACTTATTTCACACATATTTATACACACACTCTTATCAGCCAGAGCATTATGACCATCGACCTACTATCGATATAAACCCATCCTTGCGATGGCAGCATTACCTGCCGAGGAATGACTGCTAGGCAGACATGTAGAATATAGTATCAGTGAGCGTGCTGTCCGTGTGTAGAATGAGGAAGCCTCGCAATCTATCTGAGGTTGACCGAGGACAGACCTTGATGGCCCAGAGGTCGGCACGACTTGTCAGGTGTTCTAGGAGTAGAAAGAGTCTTCAGCACGTAGAGAAATGAAGGTGAAACTACGTCCAGACATCGTAGTGTGGGGCGCACCCCCCCCCCATTACAGGTTTCCGATATCGTAGGCTGGGCAGACTGGTAAAACAGGACAGCAGGCGATCTGTGTTAGAAGGCGGAACTGGCCGAGTACAAGGGTGTCTGAACACACAGAGTACCAAACACTCTTAACGGCGGGCCTTCGCAACCGACAACACACGCATGTGCACATGTTAACACCACGACACCAGCAACTACCATTGAAATGGGCACGTGACCATTGACATTGGACGTTGACATAGTGGCAGAGCATTGCATGGTCTGATGAATCCCGATACCTTCTTTATCATGTCGATGGGAGTGCGCTGAGTCCGCAGCTCGTGGTCGTGCGGTAGCGTTCTCGCTTCCCGCGCCCGGTTTCCCGGGTTCGATTCCCGGCAGGATCATGGATTTTCTCTGCCTCGTGATGACTGGGTGTTGTGTGCTGTCCTTAGGTTAGTTAGGTTTAAGTAGTTCCAACTTCTATGGGACTGATGACCATAGATGTTAAGTCCCATAGTGATCAGAGCCGGGAGTGCGCGAATCTTTCGCCCTCCAGGTGAACAGCTCCTTGACACCTGCACTGCGGGATTGTTGCAGGATATGTACACCCTTTCATGACGATCATGTTTCCTGACTGAAGGGGCGTTTTCAGTAAGATAGTGCGCCTTGTCACAAGACCAGGAGTGGGATGGAGAGGTTCGAGAAACACAGTGGCGAGTTCAAATTGATGTGCTGGCCTCCCAACTCACCACATCCGAAAACGATCGAACACATCTGGGATGCGATTGAACGTGGTGTCAGAGCTCATCGCCCCCTCCCCTGAATTTATAGGAATTAGGGGACTTGTGTGAGCAGATGCGGTGCCAACTACGTACATGGGGCTACCAAAGCCTCATTGCTTCAATAGCACGATGCGTCACCGCTGTTATCTGTGCCAGGTTTTTGGTTTTCAGGCCGCTTGTTGTTTATGACGTCATGTCTCCTGAACTATGTATCGTGCAATTATATAAGTTTGCAAGTCCAGTCAGTGGTATATGTGAAGACTGTCTGCAAATGGTGTTGGAAACTAAAGAAGTAATATATTAAAATTCATGCCTGATGCGGCAGTTTTACTGAATGAACAGCAAAAATGTAGTAAGTGATAAACATTTTTGCTTTAATCATTTTGAGGGGCGTATCAGCGATAGAAAGCCTCGTAAACGTTTGAAACATGTGTCAAGTTGGCTGCAAGTCGCTAAGCGACCTTATTCTCAAACAATGGATGAATGCAGTGTGGTTATTCACGCACCTGCAGCCCAAAGCAACACACCAAAAGAGATTGTAGTTGCAAGCGCAAGCACGAGGGTCGTTCCGGAAGCAATTCCTCCTATTTTTATTCATAAAAACTACATGAAGTACATAAATCACAACGGCACAGCTAAATAGAGCAACATTTCTGCTACAGACTGTCATTTTTCCATGTAGTCATCACCATTCGTTATGCACTTTTGCCAACGACTAACCAGAGCCTGCATGCTACGCTTGTAAAAGTCGGGACAGCTGCAGCTAACCACTTCTTTACAGCTTTGACAACAGCATCCGAGTGTTGAAAATGTTCGCCACGTAGTCCATCTTTCAGAGGCCCAAAGAGATGGAAGCCTGAAGGCCCTAAATCTGGACTGTACGGTGGACAGTCCAGACGAATTTTGCCATAAGTTGCGTGGGTACAAAACTGGTTTGGCGCTTCGCGTTATCATGTGCAGGTGAAAGTTGGCCTTCTTCTCTGGCCTTACCCTGGAACTCTGGCTTTCAGCTTAGTCAGCATCGTCCAGTAGCATGCTGAATTGACAGTTTCTCCGGGCACCAGGGCATCTAAAAAAGACACACCCTGGCTATCCCAGAAGACTGCGCACATCACTTTGCCTGCAGATGGCTATGTCTTGGTTTTCTTCTTTGATGGAAAATTCGCATGTAGCCAGTCGGGGGACTGTCTTTTGGATTCCAGCTCGTAGTGGTGACATCATGTCTCATCTCCGGTGACGATGCTATTCAGAAAATTGTCGCCTTTAGCTTCATATTGGTCCAGCAGGTTCCGAAAAAATTTCATCCGATGAATTTTTTGTTCCGCGGGACCCATCTCGCGCAGACTTAGCAATAACCAAGATGTTCCAACATTATTGTGAAGGCACTACAGTCTACATTCAGTTTTGCACACAATTCTCTGGTCGTTATCCTCCGATCAGCGCGGAAGAGTTAATCAAGACGCTCTTCATTACAAGTGATGACAGCTGTGCAGCGGCGACGGGGACATAGCTTGTCATGCAAAACCTTTTCACCACCTTGAATATGCAGTACCCATCGCCTCACATTGCCCACGTCTATTGTATCGTCTCCATACACCTTTAACAAATGTCGATTGATTTGAATCGTCACAATTGGTTCAGCAGTGAGTTCAGTCACACATAGCCGTTTTATATGCGCTTCCATATCAGACTCCATTTTGAACACTCCTCCGCTGGCGCCAACTACCACAGAACAACGGAACCACCTGCGAATGAAAGCGGGTGGTTCAAGCATTAGCACTACACCAAGATCTAGCGCGGACATCCAAAGTCACCGCAGAAAATAGGAGGCATTACTTTAGGAACGCCCTTGCAGTTCGAGTTCTCCTCAAGGCCTCCAGAAATACATGCAATCGTTGAAAATTCTCAAAGGAGAATTGCATTTGCTTCAAAAGGTAGAAGTAACAGATGATCCTCGCTTGTGACTGTAATTTCCCGAACATGTTAGTCTACCCTTTCCTATAATGATAGTTCTTACTGGAATTCTCAGATGAGTTTTTAATATCATATTTGAAATCCACGGGTACAGGATGAAGTAATTATGTTACATAATAAGTGAATAGCAAAACTGAATAACATTCTTTCCAAAGACACTGTTATGGTTCTTTGTAAGATACTATACTGTTTTTATAATGCAGACGTCAATCTCTAATAACATGAATTATATCCAGGACTTTCAGACCATGATGCACAAATTTTAACACTAAAAGGTTTTGTACTCAAACCAATGTCATATTTAATTACCAACTTTGTAGGAAAGTTAATCCAACAGCAATGGAGAGTTTTTTAAACCTTGTCAAGGAACAAGAGTGGCAGGATGTTTATATTGTCGATAACATAGATGATAAATACAATGATTTCCTTAACACATTTCTCGTGCTGCGTAAGATTTACTTTCCATCAGAACGTTCTGAACGGGGTACTAGCAGTAACAGGCATCCCGAGTGGTTGACTAGTGGGATAAAGATATCATGTAGAACAAAGCGGGAATTATATCAAAATGTTAGAAGTAGTCACAATCAAGCTACAGTAGGATATTACAAACAGTATTATAAGGTGCTCAAAAATGTTATTAGGAAGGCAAAGAGTATGTGATATGCAAATACAATAGCTAATTCACAGGATAAAATTAAAATCTTATGGTCAGTTCTGAAGGAAAAGTCTGGTCAGTAGCACAAGGTCGACGATATAAAGTCAGTTCGCAGTAAAAATATTTCTGTTATTGATAAATCAGATATGCGTACAGTATTTAACAATCATTTTCTGAGCATTGCTGGCGAATTAAATAAAAATTTAGTTTCTACAGGAAATCATATAACTTTCTTGGCAAATGCCTTTCCGAGATTCATGTCTAAAATACTCCTCTGTGACACAGACATAGGGAGACTGAGTCAATAATTAAATCAATGAAGGCTAAGAACTCTCATGGTTATGATGGAGTGTCTAGCACATGTTAGCCCTGTATTTAGCCATATTTGTAATTTTTCCTTTAGGAATGGTCAGTTCCCTGAGCGATTTAAGTACTCAGTAGTAAAGCCGCTTTATAAAAATGGAAGAAGGGATAATGTAGATAATTTTAAACCTATTTCTATACCAGCAGTGTTTGCAAAAGTTATTGGCTCTGAGCCCAATGGTACTTAACATTTGAGGTCATCAGTCCCCTAGACTTAGAACTACTTAAACCTAACTAACCTAAGGACATCACACACATCCATGACCGAGGCAGGATTCGAAACTGCGACCGTAGCAGCAGCGCTGTTCCGGACGGAAGTGCCTCGAACCTCTCGGCCACAGCTGCCGGCTCAAAAGTTATTGAAAAGGCTGTGTATGTAAGGATAATTGATCGTGTTATATCACACGATTTGCTATCAAATGAGCAGTTGGGCTTTAGAAGTCGTTTAACAACTGAAAATGCTATATTCTCTTTTCTCTGTTAGGTACTGGATGGGCAAAACAAAAGGTTACAAACGCTTGGCATATTTTTTTGATTTAACTAAGGCATCTGATTTTGTTGGTCACAAAATACTGCTCCAGAAACTGGACCATTGCAGAACACGGGGAGTAGCTCACAATTGGTTCTCCCCATGTGGGGCCTGAGTGGGGTACTGTCAAGTGGGGGGGGGGGGGGGTGCTACAGGAATCAGTGTTGGGGCCACTCCTGTTCCTTATTTATATAAATGATATGCCCTCTAGTATTACGGGTAACTCCAAAATATTTCTGTTTGCTCATGACACTAGCTTGGTAGTAAAGGATATCTTGTGCAACAATGGCTCGGTTTCAAATAGTGCAGTACATGACCTAAGTTCATGGCTTGCAGAAAAAAAAACTAACGCTAAATCAGAGTAAGACCCAGCTCTTACAGTTTTTTGTTCACATAGATAGTAAGCTGTCGTGGAAAGCCCACGTTCACGATCTTGTTCAAACACTTAATACTGTCATTTTTACTCTTCGAACGGTATCAGAAGTGAGTGATCGTTCGACACGAAAATTAGACTACTTTGCTTATTTTCATTCGCTTATGTCGTATGGTATTATATTTTGGGGTAACTCTTCCCATTGTAAAAGGATATTTTTGGCTCACAAACTGGCGGTTCAAGCAATAAGTGGTGTAAGTTCACGAACCTCTTGTTGACCCCTGTTCACGAGTCTGGGTGTTTTGACATTGGTCGCTCAATATGTATATATTCCTTACTGTCGTTTCTTATTAACAATATTAGCTTATTCCCAAGAATAAGCAGCTTTCACTCGGTTAATACTCGGCAGAAATCAAACCTGCGTTTGGATCAGACTTTCTTAAATATTGTGCAAAAAGGTATGCAGTATACGGCTGCATCCATTTTCGATAAGCTACCACTCGAATTTAAAAATCTTATCAGTAATCCACGCGATTTCAAATCGAAACTGAAGAGTTTCCTCATGGGTCACTCCGTCTATTCTGTCTAGGAGTTCCTTGAAAAATTAATCTGCTTCTTATTGTATTGTTGATTTCGTTTACTTAAACTTATGGACTAACTTTTTTCGGGTTCATAAACATGCATTGTTATTTGTTATTACTTTTGTGTTGTAATTGAAATGTAAATGAACCTAGATACCAAGAATGGTTTCATAAAACGGAGAAGCCCCTTGGCTTTGATTACGACGTAGGAGATATGAAACTGCAGCCTAAACTGTTGCAGGAACTTCGAAGTCTGAAATGTGCGATTCTTTTAACTTCCCTCATACGTAAACATGTTGACCATCAGGGAACAGTGATCACTGAATCTTCGTCCTAGCATTCGCCTAGTTTCAAGAGAACTGTGAATAAGAATCTTGAGTTGTTATACCCGTCCCACAGGTATAATAGATTCATTGTTCTCCAGACATACGGGGTGCCTTTCTTAATAGTCGTCAGGTGCATTATCTGTGGTGTTTCGGCAGATGTTTGCAATTTCCTTTATGCAATGTGTAACTGGAGGTAGCACAAACAAATACCGCTCATCAAGTCTTCCATGCGACACTGAGTGCCAAGAGAGAGCGTTGGCTTGTTTCCCATTACGAGCAATATGATTTTTAAAGCGGAATTTTACGCCGTGGCTGTCCTTTGACGTCTCGCCTTTCAAAGCCTGGAGACCGAAAACTGCTCGGGAAGCTGTAATACGCTCCCCTGTGGCAAAAGGACAAAGCGAAATAATATGACGCTGTTCAAACCTGCCACGAAGAGTAAAGCCCTGAATAAAGAAAGTACCGCAACTCGGTGGCGGCCGCCGTTACGGACCCAAACGACTATAACAGAACTGCTGACGGAACTGTCAAATTCTCATTTATGAAGAAGTGAACGGAACTATCTGTGCATGTAATATGTTAATACGTAAAGTAAACAATGAACTGCAGTTTTCAATTTTTGTTGGTGATAATTTTCGTAAGTCTGTCACTGAAATGGTGGTATTTTATTTTCTTCATAGTACCGGTAAGCCTGCCTCGCTGTTCCTTTCGTGATAAGTAATATACGCTCTAGATAAAAAAGCATTTAATATGATGCCCATTCCGTTTGCTTGAGGGAGGTATCTGAGAACTGCAAACTATACTGAAAAACAAATGCATACCTCTGTTCGGAAGTTAATGTTTTTAATCTTTCTGCGTATTTTTCAGATTATAGCTCTTTTCCATTTTACGTAACCACCAACACAACCGAAAGCAAAGAAAGTAAATTATCTGCCTAATTAATGACACTTAAAGTAACCTTATCGCATTTCTCATGCCTATACTCTAACTGCCACGTTTTGCAGTG
The DNA here is from genome assembly GCF_023897955.1 of Schistocerca gregaria. Classification (NCBI taxonomy): domain Eukaryota; kingdom Metazoa; phylum Arthropoda; class Insecta; order Orthoptera; family Acrididae; genus Schistocerca; species Schistocerca gregaria. The sequence goes on along the minus strand of NC_064931.1, from coordinate 501,442,675 downwards.
GCGTGTGTCTGCCTGGCGGTTATATTTCCTCGTAGGAATCTGCAGTATTTTGGTTAAAAGTACCGTCACTGCTTTCTCTGTCACCGAGTGACAAGAAGGAAAACGGTGAGGGAGTTTCTTGCCTGTCTTACATGCATCACTCCCCAGTACACGAAGCAACGCGGTAGCCACTCCGTCTGGGGCGCCTTGCCATGATTCGCACGGTTTCCCCCGTCCGAGGTTCGAGTCCTCCCTCGAGCATGAATGTATGTGTTGTCCTTAGCTAAGTTAGTTTAATTTACAGTAAGTAGTGTTTACGTCTAGGGACCAATAATCTCAGCAGTTTGGTTCCATAGGAGCTTACAACAAATTTCCAAATTCCTCTATATGAAGAGACGACATCGATTCCAAGATTTGTTTCTAGTATAAACTTTGTAGTTTGTTCTAATTTACTGAGCACGAACATAGAATCTAAAGTTTCATTCTATAACATAAAGAGTATCACTATTCTGCTATGCTGATTAGGCAGTTTTAATGTAAGAGGTATGCTGTAATGTTAGTATACTGAACAGAATCAGTATTGAACATGAGCATTAGATGACTGATACCGTGAGCAATACAAAATGACAATAAGATAATTTTACCATTGTATCAAAAACATGACTTTGAACATCTAATCTAAGCTGCTTTTCGCGTTATATATAGTTACATGAAATGTTTAACTGATTGGCCAGTTATAATGTAACAGATATCCTGTAACTGTGTTGTATTTTTATGTATAATGTAATGTTTTATATACAGACTATGAATGTCATACAAATATGAATTTTACAGTAAAGGTATAGATAGTTTATATAGCATTCGTGTGAAATTGGTAAATGAGATTCATAAAGATAAGAACGACCCCTCCAATCTAATTCTGAACGTGCAAACAGAGACGTCGAACACATTGCTTATCTTTTAGATTTTTAAATGATTTCATTGCTTTGATAAAGACATATTTTGCTGTGCCCTTACATTCCATAAAACATCTGTTGCTAAACATCTTTACTACTCTAAAATTTTTGAAACTATTGTTTTTGATACTCGTGTGAAGCTGGGTAATGTTTTATATAAGCTGAGCGTATGTGCCGGCATAAAACATATATTGGTGTGTATTAAAGCAGTTTCTAGAGAAAACTGAAAGGCAGTCACATAGTCTATGTTCCAAAAACGTGTAAACTTTAAAAGGCATGACACAAATACAGGACGAATTTGTCGCACACAAAGATACACCAGGTAATTTTTCTCCATATTTCATGTATCATTAACTTTAAAATCATCTCATGAACGTTTCAATCAAAGTTAAAACTAATACAATCTCCCGTGAGTTTACCGAACATTGAAGGAAAAACTTCCTGCTTATCTTAGTACAAAGCGATGCCCCTACTCGTATGCAAGGAAAGCCGTAAGAACTATCTGAAGATGGATTTGTAATAAATCAAATTCTGCTGATGGTCTGATTTAAATAAACTTTCATAAACCATACGGGTGGCTTGTTGTTGTTGTTGACAGTATAAACCTTGTAATTATACTACAACAGTGATTCTCAGTATGTGAAGTTTTGATAAGATAACGTATATTATTCATGTATAGCACGTTACTCCCTTATTATCAACCGCATAAGTTGACAGTTTGCACAGGGCTACGCCACGTAATTAACTTACGGCGATGAAGCTCATGAAACACGGAGGGGGATAATTACGCGGTACTAATGGGCGCAGATATTCAAACCAAAAAAGAAATAAAAATCATAACTATATCTCAGATGCACAGTGGAAAACATTAAGTCGATGTGAATTGAGGAGTGTGAAAAAATCTGTTTTTTTTCACAGTGTAATAGTTATAATTTTGTGGTACTACCGCGTCTCAGCAGACTACAGCTTCTCTTGAGGAAAGAAGTAATGTTTATATGCCTAGATGCAGTAGTATTGTCGACGTACTGGAAGAATTTAAAAAAAAAGGGCCTGAAAATGTTTCGTATTTGCAGTATTTACAGTATTCATAGACCAAGAATGTAATTCGCGCTTTAATGCATACTGCAAATCGAGTGAGGTGGCGCATTCCCAAGGATTAAGCTTGTAATCCCAGTGCTATTGTAGTTTCTGGTCCTACTTTATGATCGTCGTCAACCTACTTCATGATTGTCATCAACAGGACGTTAAACCTTAATCTTCCTTCCTTATACTGAAAGAACAAAAGAAAGTCAATGACCAGAAATAGGGCGAATTTTTTTTCATGTGACTTTTAGTGTTCCCTGGCTGTACTAGCAAGAAAAGCGTATATGCCTTAGACAAAAATTGGCTGCATTATTTGCCATGTAGATGTGGGAAATTATAAGCACGAAGTACATTAGCAATTAAATGTTACGCGTGCTATTATTTCACGGTTGTAGAGAGGATTGCAGGAGGATGAAAAGGAACAGTTGTAGCCCCGAAGCCAGATGCTTATCATGTCTTATATTCCCAAAGACGTCCCATCTGCACAAAACTGATGTCATGGCTAGAGTCCTGTTGGCTGCCTCTTGGACGCTTGCCAACACAATACCGTGTAGCATCTGTTTGCAGCGAGGTATGCCCGAACGCTCGGCGACTTGCCAGATGCATTTCCCTCACACAAAGGACGTATCTCAGAGGATATGATGTCTTACCGAAGATCAATGACTCGAGAAGTAGTGGGGAGTGACCTGTTTACAGAGCAGTCGCGGTTCGTTCTGCAACATGCTTCACAACACCTATTTTTCTGGCGGAGCCTGGTTACATGTAAAAAGCTGCCAATATTCAGGAAAGAGACAGGTATAATGACAATAATGATCTCGTCTGTGGTGGCATCACCTATGGAGAATCTCGTCAAAGTATGTTTTTCCTGAGCGTACTGTGACGAATGTTGTCTATACCACTGACATCCTCGTTTTAATTTTTGCCTTTAAACTAGCGTGACTAGGACTTCATTCTGTATTATGAATGATGAGTCTCAAACACAGAAGGCTGACCTAGAGAACGAATACCTGCAACATGAGGACATCAGGTGTCTGTAATGACCAACTGGCTGCCTGGCCAACGTTTCATTTTACATGTATGAGGCGTCCTAAGCCGAAGAATTACGGGGTAACACCCCTAACACAGACCAGTATTGATCGGGAGAGAATGTTCGTCCAGTAGCGGGAAGCGGTACGGTAATCTACGCTGGATTACTTGATTCATAACATGAAAGGGGTACAGCATCCCGCATATTCTTCCAAGAACGTCATGTTCCTGGTGGTATCGTGTGTGACACGACATAAAGCACACCGCATATGGGTTCAAGTAGTACGCATGAGCGATTTTTCAGCACACTTTAAAACTGTAAGCTTGTGTCATGTATCTAAATTCGTTTTGGTTTTCCAACATGGAGAACTTTTTTTCCTTTATTGAGTTTCGATTCCCCCCAAAGGGGGCTGGCTGGCAGCAGCTTAGTACGCCGCTCTTCAGTCAACAGAATTTTTAAACCAGAAGAACAAGATAATAAACAATGAAAACAAGCTATAAATACGGAGACTTAAATTGTAAAGTGGCGGAAAATTGAGGAAGGTAAAACATAAAACAAAGGAGGGATGCTAATAAAATACACAGGAAGCAGACAGGTAAAATAGTAGACAGATAATTAAAAAAAACACGGCGACAGTCTGGTTTCTGTTCGCAAGAGATATAAAAATCACACCCAGCGACTTTATGATTTCTGTTCGCAACACTTCGGAAAAGACGTACAACACTGATTGCTCACTTAAAACACTGCACTAAAACGTTGGCACGAAGATGTCACAAAGGCAGATGGGGGGGGGGGGGGGGGGAGGGACCTGGGCAGATGAAGGGAAAAAAAGGGGGAAGGAGAGGAAAAACGAAGTAGGGGGAGGAGTCGAATGAGGGAGTGGACTCATAAGGGGGGGGGGGGGGGGCTGGGGGTAGGGCAGAGGCGAGAGGGAATGGGGAAAGGCAGAGGAGGGGAATGCAAAAGGACTCGGGGGACAACATGGAGAAATGTATTTCCATGATTAAATTACCCAAGACACTAATAATTTCTGTGGCCTCTTAGTTAAGTTAAAGATAGTAAGATTTTGTAAAGCCTTTCTCATTATTTAGACGACTTACTAAATCCCAAAATTCGAGCAAGAAGCTCGTTAGTTTTGCAATTTGGGTTATGGAGTAACATGTTTTCTATTTATTGAAAGAATTAAACTCATGTCATGAAAGAGACTTACCCTGCCACCTATCGACAAAACTTGAAACGTCTGACTAAAAGAAACGGTGTGCTGAAAATTATTGATATTTTCTAGCCTTCAGCTAACGTAGAAAACAATTAAGCCACGAAGGAGCGACAGTTCCACTCTTCTTGGTACAACTGATTTTCCCGAGTCTCTTGGAGAATGCGCGATATAGGCACAGAATAAAGGTGTAGGAAAAGAGAAAATTATAATACAGCTGCATTTAACATACCTATTTACTCATTAAAGCTATCGAAGGCACTGCGAAAATCCTTTCATGTATATTTAATTACCATGTGTGATGTAGATGTTTTTTGTGTTGATATTTAAACAAGAAACAAGCTTGAGACTGTGTTTCATTTCATATCTACAATATGGTCGGCTACCAGTCGACGGTATACGACGTAGGAAAGTAAGTTATGTATTTACTATGTGCAATAGTGAACACCAACCAAATTCTCATTCATCCAGCAAAATAAATTATAACAACTGAGGTTTACAACAACGAAAATTCCTGTAATTTTCGAATACACACAATAGAACAGTGACTCGTCATTATTCAGCAGAGCGCAAACTTTATTGGGTTTGTGAAAGAATAATAGGTTGCAGTACGAACCTCCAATCAAATTAACGTGCAGCTGCGTATTGCAGGCCCAGCAGTACTCCAAAATGCGAAACAGCTAAATGAACGCTCGCCAACTGAATCGACAATTCTATTGGCACCGGTCGCTACATTTCGTTAACTTAACGGTCATTTCCTTTTCCCTATTACAATGCTAATAGAGGGACTCGGAAATTGCACTTGTTAAAGAAGCGCATAGGAATATTCATTCACTTATATTGGTGAAACGGTGCACAAGCTCAATAAGGATGGCGAGCAGAATAGAGCTCGCACATGAGCGACGTTATCTTGTCACTTTGCTTCAGGTAATATTTGTGCTAATGCCCTTTGATCAAGAACAGCATTATTTTATTGCCTGCCAGTACCGCTGTCATCACAATTCAAAGGATGAAACAACAGTACACATGCAAGAAGCTCTGCTAGGACAAATACATAAAGTCAAATCACCATTACTACAGCCTCTTGCAAAGAAATTACGAATCTAATTAATTACACCAAACGCAAAGGAACTTACGTAGTTGATAATATCTCAAGTAGAGGGACAAACTCTTGTTCTTAACATATATGCAATGTATTCAGTTACTTGTGGAATATGTCACTGTCACAGATATATATATATATATATATATATATATATATATATATATATATATATAGTCTAAAATATATGATTATATGACACCGTTACAAGAAAGGTAATAAGACAATATATTAATAACTTCCGACTAGTCTCATGCTTATCTCCTTCCCGAAGGTAGTGGAACAGATTTATGTGCACAAGAACAATAACACACGTACCAAAGAGTACGATATGTTTTCTCAATTTGAATTTCAAAAGGGCTTCGTAAAAGACGAATCATTTCTCGTTTCATGAATCAGGTTATACAATTTTAAAATTATGAAATACTGCCAACCGGTAATTTCGGTGACTTGCGAAAAAAAATTGATTGTACTGTTCCCAGTATTCTCCCACAGAAACTCAAATACTGTGGCATCAGAGACCTTCTGGAAACTAGTTACCATGCTGTTTAGCTAAAAAGTAGATGAATGTCTGAGTAAGAGACCTAGTGAATATACACGACGAAACGGCTTCTTCAGAATGATGAGTAGTCATATAGGCGTACCACAGGTATCGATATTGGTTACCCTCTGGTTCTTATTGCTTATACATAACCTGCTACCACATATCCAAGGACAGGGACAGTTACCCTCACTAACAATTTAAGTATTACAGTCTAGACTAAAGGAGAAATTTCACCACTTGAAACTGTAATCAAAAACTGGTTCTCTTCAAATGTACTGACACTGAACTTCGACGAGAATAAGTGCAAATTTATATTGCACGATAAATGAAACCGAATATTCTAAATCCTTACATGTCTATATTGAACTCGAAGTCACATGTTATAGATGTTCTTAAACGTCTACAGACGGATAATAGCCGATTTTGGAGGTTAAAATATCAAGACCTTAAGTTACATTACCTACTTTCTTATGGTAACATATTCTGAGTTAATTCGTCTTTGAGGAAGAAAATAATGTGCAGAAGCGAGCAATAAGGGTAATATGTGATGTCCTCTCCAAGACATATTGAACAAAGCTCTTTAAGCAACTAGCACATTCACTCACTTACTGTACTTTGTTCTGGACAGTCAATTATAGCTCTAAAACAAGTTACTTTAGTAAAAGTAATACTGGAAGAGAAATGTCCAACACTGGTCTTCAATCAGCCTTAGAGTGGCACCAAAATGGTTGAAACATTCAGCTAAAAAAGTCTTTGGCCCTTACTGAGAGATGTAAATAATGTAACAGAGAGATGGAGATAAATACAGGGTGAAGCGAAATTCACGCACTCCCGCTTCGCAGCGCGACTCCCCACATGCCAGCGATAAAAAAATGTCTGTCACAAAATTTCGTCCTGCTAGTACATCCGGCAGGAAAAGGACGTTAAAGAGTGGCACTCTGGCAACACTGTAATCACATGTATGGTAACTACTTCTGTCAGCAAGTCATTCACATACAGTTACAGTTGGTGCAGTTGCTATAGTGGTGGGTTAACATGCAGGAGGTCTACGGTTCGATCGTGGGTTAAGACATATGGTTTTTATTTGGTAAATGTAGTACAGATGGTACAGTATCTGGCATCATAACCGTCAACAGTGATCGCAGCAGGTCCTCTAGAAAACATTTGCACTTACATACAACAATCGTGGAAACGGAATGTTGGCCAGCAGTGAAAGAAGCCCTTTCCACGTCGTGGGCGTCAATTTTGCACCACGTCATCTACTAGATGTGAAATTGTTTTTTGTGCCCTCCTCCAGTGGTCCCATAGATTAGTACCAACTATTATCCTTGGCTCGTTCAGGCCCATTACATTTTGTTAGAGCCTTACATTACCAGTAGGACTAGCAACGTGCTTTGCAAATATTATCCAAACTCGGTTACTATTTGTATTTGTTATCACCATGGTCCCGCTAATTATGCCTTTGAACACTGAGTCTGGTAACCGCATACTGTTTAGTATGTACCTCAATGCATTATTATTATTATTCTATCAGTGGGATTCTGGAAACATCATGTCTGTTACCATTAGGGAAACAGTGTATTTCGAAGCCGAACACTTCATAATTAGCGGTGTTGGGATGACTCCTGCAGAACGATATCTGTCAGAGGGGTAATGCGCGTTAGGTGGAACAGCAAGCTGGACTGACGCCGTGCTTACATTGTATGCACTGTCCATCAGACAGGGACTAGTCGCGAGTGGGATAATGCGCCCGTGACAGACTCCAATGTTCATGCATAACCGTATCGAATTTTCTCATTGTAAATCTCTAAACCAGTCTGGCAGACGTATGGCATACACCAACGATGAATATGTGGATATGATTCTGGTGCTTGGTGCACCTGATACTGGGATGGTGTTGCTCCTCGTGAATATGCTTCTAGATAGCCTCGTCGACGCCATCCAGATAAAAATGGGTTTCGTCGTCTTGAGGTCCGCCTTTAGGAGTCAGGTTCTCTCCTTCCACTATCTCGTGACAGAGGTTGTCCATGGACTCGCCATATTCCAGCTATTGAGGAAGCTATTCTGGAGGTCATACACCAAGAAACTTAGAAAAGTACACGTAGCGTAGAAAGACAGCTGCGTGTCTCGCAACTAACAGTCGTTAAAATGCTGCACAAGCATGGGCTGCACCCCTATCATTATGCTTTCATGCAACTCTTACTTCCAGCAGATCACCATCTGTGGATGCCATTCTGGGAATCGTTCCAACAGCAACAGGAAGACAATGATGACCTTGTGAAGACCATAATGTAGTCGAATGAAGCACCCTTCACTCATGAGGGTGTCTTCAATATGCACAATGCCCACCATTGGTGTGGAGTTAACCCACACATCACCCGCGACCGTGAAAATCAAGTTCGCTTTGGTATCAAAGTCTGGGCCAGAATATTGGGCGACAGGTGTTTGGGCCCTTACATGTTGCCTGACCAGTTGACTGCACAAAGGTATCATGCATTCCTCTCGCACTATCTGCTTGATGTTTGGGAAGATGTTCCACTACATGTTCGACAGAGGAAATGATTCCAACATGATGGCGTACCTCCACACTCTGGAATGAATATGCGACAGGAACCGCGCGACTGCTACGGTCGCAGGTTCGAATCCTGCCTCGGGCATGGATGTGTGTGATATCCTTAGGTTAGTTAGGTTTAAGTAGTTCTATGTTCTAGGGGACTTATGACCACAGATGTTGAGTCCCATCTTTTTCTGTCGGAGGTACTCCCCAGACGAAATTTTGTGGCAGATATTTTTTTATCGCTAGCATGTGAGGAGTTCCTCCGTGAAGCCCGAGTGCGCGAATTTCGCTTCAGCATATATATATATATATATATATATATATATATATATATATATATATATATATACTCCTGGAAATGGAAAAAAGAACACATTGACACCGGTGTGTCAGACCCACCATACTTGCTCCGGACACTGCGAGAGGGCTGTACAAGCAATGATCACACGCACGCCACAGCGGACACACCAGGAACCGCGGTGTTGGCCGTCGAATGGCACTAGCTGCGCAGCATTTGTGCACTGCCGCCGTCACGGTGTTCTTATTTCAATTTCCAGGAGTATATATATATATATATATATATATATATATATATATATATATGTGTGTGTGTGTGTGTGTGTGTGTGTGTGTGTGTATACTCCTGGAAATTGAAATAAGAACACCGTGAATTCATTGTCCCAGGAAGGGGAAACTTTATTGACCCATTCCTGGGGTCAGATACATCACATGATCACACTGACAGAACCACAGGAACATAGACACAGGCAACAGAGCATGCACAATGTCGGCACTAGTACAGTGTATATCCACCTTTCGCAGCAATGCAAGCTTATTCTCCCAAGGAGACGATCGTAGAGATGCTGGATGTAGTCCTGTGGAACGGCTTGCCATGTCATTTCCACCTGGCTCCTCAGTTGGACCAGCGTTCGTGCTGGACGTGCAGACCACGTGAGACGACGCTTCATCCAGTCCCAAATATGCTCAATGGGGGACAGATCCGGAGATCTTGCTGGCCAGGGTAGTTGACTTACACGTTCAAGAGCACGTTGGGTGGCAAGGGGGTACATCCGGACGTGCATTGTCCTGTTGGAACAGCAAGTTCCCTTGCCGGTCTAGGAATGGTAGAACGATGGGTTCGATGACTGTTTGGATGTACCGTGCACTATTCAGTGTCCCCTCGACGATCACCAGAGGTGTACGGCCAATGTAGGAGATCGCTCCCCACACCATGCTGCCGGGTGTTGGCCCTGTGTTCCTCGGTCGTATGCAGTCCTGATTGTGGCGCTCACCTGCACGGCGCCAAACACGCATACGACCATCATTGGCACCAAGGCAGAAGCGACTCTCATCGCTGAAGACGACACGTCTCCATTCGTCCCTCCATTCACGCCTGTCGCGACACCACTGGAGGCGGGCTGCACGATGTTGGGGCGTGAGCGGAAGACGGCCTAACGGTGTGCGGGACCGAAGCCCAGCTTTATGGAGACGGTTGCGAATGGTCCTCGCCGATACCCCAGGAGCAACAGTGTCCCTAATTTGCTGGGAAGTGGCGGTGCGGTTCACTACGGCACTGCGTAGGATCCTACGGTCTTGGCGTGCATCCGTGCGTCGCTGCGGTCCGGTCCCAGGTCGACGGGCACGTGCACCTTCCGCCGACCACTGGCGACAACATCGATGTCCTGTGGAGACCTCACGCCCCACGTGTTGAGCAATTCGGCGGTACGTCCACCTGGCCTCCCGCATGCCCACTATACGCCCTCGCTCAAAGTCCGTCAACTGCACATACGGTTCACGTCCACGCTATCGCGGCATGCTACCAGTGTTAAAGACTGCGATGGAGCTCCGTATGCCACGGCAAACTGGCTGACACTGACGGCGGCGGTGCACAAATGCTGCGCAGCTAGCGCCATTCGACGGCCAACCCCGCGGTTCCTGGTGTGTCCGCTGTGCCGTGCGTGTGATCATTGCTTGTACAGCCCTCTCGCAGTGTCCGGAGCAAGTATGGTGGGTCTGACACACCGGTGTCAATGTGTTCTTTTTTCCATTTCCAGGAGTATATATATATATATATATATATATATATATATATATATATATATATATATATATATATATATATATAGTGGCAGAAGAGCCAACACCGTGTTACGAGAGGAGGCCGAAATGCACTCGTTTTAGCTCACGCAGGCTGGCGTGGTGAGGGAAGAACTATACTGACTTGAGGTCTGGAACATTACAAGGAATTAGACTTCAGAAAGCGGACGTAATTAGTTTCATACTTAACTTTAATCCATTAATGATGAACGTCGCTCTTGACGGCAAATGAGTCACAATATTATCTGTTCAGGAGACAACTGGGCGAGTGGTACGGAGTCTCTCTACACTAGACCTGCCATGTGGCGGCGCTCTGTCTGCAATCACTGATAGTGGCGACACGCGGGTCCGACGTATACTAACGGACCGCATCTGATTTAAGGGCTACCACCTAGCAAGTGTGGTATCTGGCGGTGACACCACAAAATATATATGAGTCCATATGAGTCCAACCAGCCACTGACTGCACACAGCACAGTCAGCGATTTTAATAGAGAAACCTAAACAGCATACTTACACCTGTTGTAGTACGCTAACATCTATTTGCTCTTGTAATCTGCTTCTATTTGTCTCTTTGCTTTGTTCAGTAAGCAGTTAAGTTATGGTATTTTAGTGCCTCAATGCTGTATATTTTGCTATTGTTTTTGTAGATTTCCTATCGTTCGTGAGTCGGATGTCACATGAAACGGAGTCGGAGCTGACTGCGTTAATATTAACGCATGGTAATAGACATACGTAATACTATATTCCCGACCTTAGTACATCTATATTTGTACTACGCAAAGCATGGCACAGGGTACATAGTCTACCGGAACAATTTCCCATTCCTATTTTGTTAGCAGTTACTACAGGGGATGCAAGAGTGTCGCAATCCTACTGACCCGGAATTTCTATATTTCACAGCATCGTTGCCATACCACCAGGCGTATGTTGTAGGAGCAGTATATTTATTGGCTTGTTTCCGAACGTATTTTCCCTAAATATTCGGATTCCTCTAGCGTGTTTCACTCCAGTATGTTGCGAATATCTGTAGCACTCACGCTGACTAAACGAACACATGACAAGTTGTGCACCTCTGATTTCAATCTTCTCTATTACTTTCATTAATTTGACCTGGTAAAGGGCCCAGACAGACGAACAATGATCGATAATTGGTCTGACAAGGGTTTTGCAAGCGACTCGTTCTGTGGCTGAAGTACAGTTCATTAGAATTCGGCCAACATATTTGCCACAGGCATTTGCCCTTCCCATCTCTATATTTATGTAGCTGTTTTACCTTAAACTGCTCCGAACAGACTCTCTTAAATACATGGAAGTCGTGAATGACTGCTGATCGTGTACTCAGTATAAGAGTTCTTCGTCTATATACACTCATTACAGGACATTTCCTTATGTTTCGAGTCAGCTAGAAACTTCACACCAAAGACTGATCATTTACAAGTCGCTCTGCATTTGATAAAATGTTTATAATAATGTCATCTCGTACAAATTTTGTTGAATTGTTATCAACCACTTAGATTCCTTTTTGGAACTTAATTTCTTTAACCAGTATTCAATCTGAGCATTTCCAGTGCATCTTCTGATGATTTGCAGTCTACGTTCCATACCGATGGTGCACAAATCGGTTGCAATTAATTGTTGAATAATCTATTACTACTTCGAGGACGTATTGCAAAAGTAATGTTTCCAAATTTTTTATAGGAAATCTTTTAAAGATTTTTAAACAAAACAAACGTTAATATCACTCTACGTCTTTATTCTTCATATCTGCATATTTGTTTCTCAACACAGTCACCCTGGTGACGAACACGTTTTTCACAGCGAGAGACCAGCTGGTTGATACCGTCACTGTAGAATGTTGAATTGTTGACGGAGCCACAACCTCATTCCTGCTAGCACCGCTTCATCACTATCAAAGTGAAGTTCTCGAAGGTGACGTTTAATCTTTGGAAAGAGATGAAAATTGGATGGGGCCAACTCGGGACTGTACGACAAACGCAACGCTTGTGAGTGGTCTGGAATTGTCACGCTGAAGTCTCGAGGGTAGAGCAGGTGTGGGCGAACTCTTGTAATCCGTGCTTTCAGTTTTCTGACGGTCCGTCACGCACCGAAATAGCTACGTTATTCACCGGCAGGCGGGGCCAACGAGATATGCGGACCCTGCAACCAAATTGTGACGTCTCACTAGTCGGCTTGTCCGCTTCACACGGCTCCCTGCAGGGCCCAATGGAAATCAATATTTACTGGAAAGATACTCACTAAAGGTTTTAGTTCTGTAGTGTACTATCGAAAAGTTGTATGCACTTCAACACGCAGTCAAGAATTATTAAAATCGTCTGAAATAGGTGCTCATTCCCCGACACGGCTGCTGGCATTCGTAAGCCTGAGTGTCACGTACTGTGACGTACACGCCACGGCTTGTCTTTCTCTGGGCCTGTCCGCCACGTTACGCGCCCTCTAGTGACAGAGGGTTTTAACTTGACCCAGCGAAGCCAGAAAGTTGACGAAGTAGTATTCATGACATGTAAAGCTAAGTTGATAATGAGAATAGAATAAAAAATTCGTGGCCATTACTTTTCAGCTCGCCCTCGTAGTTTTCCTCCCTGTGTATTTTGGTTATTTAAATTTTGTAGGGTAGTGTCTGACATGAAGTTGTAAAAAAGTTTCAAATGGACATTAACTGGTTATGAACATTCAGCTGAAGTAAGTACAAGTTACGAGGTTTAGTAGTGATTTCCTACGTCAGGAGAAATTTGACTGAAATAAGCAAAAATCCGTAATAATGTTACTTAGTTAAACCTTTGAAAAGAACAGGACTAAAACAAAGGGTTGGTTTACCTTTAGGGAAACATTCATTACACGTACAGTAAACGCTGTTCAGCTCTATATGTGCACAATTCACATGGGCCCAAACCTCACCGAGCGAGGTGACGCAGTGGTTTGCACACTGGACTCGCATTCGGGAGGACGACGATTCAATCCCGTATCCGGCCATCCCGATTTAGGTTTTCCGTAATTTCCCTAAATCGCTCCAGGCAAATGCCGGGATGGTTCCTTTGAAAGGACACGGCCGACTTCCTTACCCGTCCTCCCTAATCCGATGAGACCGATGACCTCGCTGTTTGGTCTCTTCCCTCAAAACAATCCAATCCAGTCCCAAACCTCACAAATATGGCACTGAATCCACTGTTTTCAGAAACTTTAGTGATCGTGCAATATTGTTTCTGTTATGTCTGCCCGCTCGTCATGAAATATGGGGTGTCTAGGAAACGTGCATACTTGGATCGATAGACGACATTCAAACAAATCTTATTAATGAATTTTATTACAAAATGAAAAGAGACAATACTTAACATTGCACATACACAGATTTGTCGCAAGTAAAGGGCGACATACAAAATAAGCAATCTCTCCAGTATAAACAATCACAAGTCTGTGTTACACAGAGAGTACAAGCCAAGTAACTAGAGCTGACGCTGCTATCCAAATGCCTAGTCTTGAAACTGCTATTGAACTGGGGCGTCGCCACTCGGTCGCGACGCTTGTGTCCTATTCACATAGGGGCCGCTGCTGGCGCGTTGTCGTCCTGGAGAGGGGTCAGTCAGCGTGCGACCGGCTGACCTCTTCTCACAGCCATGTCTTCACTATCCTTCCCGAATGGCTTGCCGGCGCTTGACGTTACGCCGTAACAACTTCCTGTTCATCACAGAACTTCCTCAGAAAAAAATGGTTCAAATGGCTCTGAGCTCTATGGGACTTAACATCTATGGTCATCAACCCCTTAGAACTACTTAAACCTAACTAACCTAAAGACATCACACAACACCCAGTCTTCACGAGGCAGAGAAAATCCCTGACCCCGCCGGGAATCGAACTCGGGAACTCGGGGGTGGGATGCGCGAACGCTACCGCACGACCACGAGCTGCGGAAACTTCCTCAGAAAAAATACTTACTTCCTCTAACAGGTTTCATGACCACCTCCTTTTTTCCCCGTAAATCTTTAAGTCTGTCCCTTAACGTACTTCTTGGATCTGAGAATTTCTCGCTCACTTCCCTGATCGTCATCTGAAGAAGTCTGCCTTTTTCTAAGAGTTCATTCACGTTATTTCCCATTTATATCGTATCTTCTGTTAAAGAAAAATAAGATAAAATATTAGTTTTTATGCTATCTGTGTTGTCCGGTACGACACGAAATAGCTTTGTACGACTCCACCTGAACTTACCGCTGTGGTAGTTTAATATTCCCAATGTTATTACTTGCCGGCCGGGGTGGCCGAGCGTTTCTAGGCGCTACAGTCTGGAACTGCGAGACCGCTATGGTCGCAGGTTAGAATCCTGCCTCGGGCATGGATGTGTGTGATGTCCTTAGGTTAGTTAGGTTTAAGTAGTTCTAAGTTCTAGGGGACTGATGACCTCAGAAGTTAAGTCCCATAGTGTTCAGAGTCATTTGCCCCATTATATTTTGTTATTACTTGACTAGACATAGTCGCAGCCTACAATACAGAGAATAAACATTAGTTTTATTTAAAGATGCAGTAAGTATGTAACATTTCTCAATTGCAAGCGAAACACAACGCTACAAAGTGCATTTAGTACACCGAAGAACTCACTAGAAATAGATAACTTGTTGCCACTCGGAAAGGCACTGTTGTTTTGATTCTAAATCCAGCGAGTGGTCTCATTTCTCCATATTTCAAACTGCAATGCTTCCACTAGCGCTATAGTTTAGAAACAGCTCTTGCCCGAAACAATCCGCATCGTTTCTCGCATAAATTATTCTGCTTACGCGAGATTCCACTAGTGAACAAATTTCGCTCTAGAAGATGAAAAAGTTTCCTACAGCTCCAGAAATTCGGGACCATGTAAGCAAACAGCGAGAAATTTTGCCAGGAAGTATCATTTAACATTGGTTTCCTTGAGCAGTAATTATTCATTATAGTATTCGTAACAACATTTTTCGGTAGCTAATGGCCAAATCACATAAGATCCAGATCATCTAAACCGGAGTGATGTGAGTACCTCTGAAAAGCTCAAAATGACAGAGGTAAGCTGTAGAGATGTGAATAACGAATTTTATGTGACTTTGAGCCCCGTATTTTATCAGTAATTAACTTCCAATAATGACAGACTGATTCCCAAGCCCACATTAGTATCAAACGAAGAAACAAAAGTTTGGAATGATGAGACATGGTTCATATTCCGTAGTCTGTGTAACAGACAACGATAAGAACGCAGCGAGCGATAGAATATGAGCTGGTGAATGCCTTAAAGCGGCCCGAGTCCCTCCGCTGCACGCATAATGAGACATCCGCTTCTGGCAGCGGACGGAGGCCGCCTCAGTATTGTGGGGGAGATTTCCTTTGAGATGGGTATTTCTGTTCTGTCGATTCAGCTCCGAAGGCGAGCTCGCAAGAGTGCTTCTGGAGCAGGAATTACGACTTGGCTTGATCAATAACCGCCGGATTCACGTTTCGAACGTGCCGAACGCCTGATTTGCTCATGCGCTACTGGCCCTCAGCCAGTCGCAACGACGAGTGTATTCGTGGACGAGTGAATCGCTGCCTCGCAGAAATGAAACCTGTGCACAAAGAAAGACCCTGCAGCCTTACGCGCAACTACCTACTTCTACAAAGGATGCCCATAAAGTCTCTTTACAATATTTATATAATTTATTAAAATAGGTGAGATATGCACTCAGTAGTTATCAAACTCTTAAATCACACTGGATTTGTGTGTTTCGCGTATCCTGTTGATACTGTTGACTTACAAGATACTGTGAAATGAACTCTATGCAAAATAGCTACCCCTGAAGAGAAGGCAAGCTGTGTATCATGGTTTATTGAAACAAAAGCGGACCTGCAGATTCGCTGAAACTTCAGAAGTAAAAGCCGAAGAGATCCACCATCATGTCCACTAATTAGTGCTTGGTACAAGAAATTTATGGAGACGGGGATATGTTTGATAAAGGGAGACGTGGATGATCAAGAACATCTGAGGAATATGAAATTTCTTGGCAGATTAAAACTGTGTACAGGATCGAGACTTGATCTTCGGACGTTTAGCTTTCACGGGCAAGTGCTCTACCTACTATTTATTTTGGATGTGAAAATAATTCTAACTGTCGTTAAGAAAATTTATACGATAGCTGCAGAAAAGCCAAACAAAAATATATCTTCTTTGTTTACATTAGGAAGATGGAAAAGACAAGGAACTTAAACGTTTTCTCCCTCCAAAAGGGCATACAACTACCCATCTATATACCAGGTGTCTTCTTCTTTGGAAAGAAAAAATCTTTTCTCTTACTAAAAATTAAAATCAAATCTCTTTCTGTAAAAAGTAAAACAATAAAGTTATAATGTCCTTTCTTTAATAAAATATATCTAACAGCGCAAGAAATATGTATATAAAAAAGAAATGATCCTTAGATTAGATTACATTACATTACATTAATACTAGTTCCATGGATCATGAATACGATATTTCGTAATGATGTGGAACGAGTCAAATTTTCCAATACATGACATAATTAAGTTAGTTTGACAACATAATTCAGTTAATATAATTATTTTTATATTTTTGTTTTTTTTTCTTTTTCTTTCTTAATTTATGTCTAAAAATTCCTCTATGGAGTAGAAGGAGTTGGCATTCAGAAATTCTTTTAATTTCTTCTTAAATACTTGTTGGTAATCTGTCAGACTTTAGATACTGTTTGATAAGTGACCAAAGACTTTAGTGGCAGTATAATTCACCCCTGTCTGTGCCAAAGTTAGATTTAATCTTGAATAGTGAAGATAATCCTTTCTACCAGTATTGTAGTTATGCACACTGCTATTACTTTTGAATTGGGTTTGGTTGTTAATAACAAATTTCGTAAGAGAGTATATATACTGAGAAGCTACTGTGAATATCCCTAGATCCTTAAATAAATGTCTGCAGGATGATCTTGGGTGGACTCCAGCTATTATTCTGATTAAACGCTTTTGTGCAATAAATACTTTATTCCTCAGTGATGAATTACCCCAAAATATGATGCCATATGCAAGCAATGAGTGAATATAGGCGTAGTAAGCTAATTTACTAAGATGTTTATCACCAAAATTTGCAATGACCGTTATTGCATAAGTAGCTGAACGCAAACGTTTCAGCAGATCATCAATGTGTTTCTTCCAATTTAATCTCTCATCAACGGACACACCTAAAAATTTTGAATATTCTACCTTAGCTATATGCTTCTGATTAAGGTCTATATTTATTAATGGCTTCATACCATTTACTGTATAGAACTGTATGTACTGTGTCTTATCCAAATTCAGTGAGAGTTCGTTTACAAGGAACCACTTAGTAATTTTCTGAAAGACATTATTGACAATTTCATCAGTCAATTCTTGTTTGTCAGGTGTGATTACTATACTTTTATCATCAGCAAAGAGAACTAACTTTTCCTCTTCATGAATACAGAATGGCAAGTCATATATTGAGAACAACAAAGGACCCAAGACCGACCTTTGTGGAACCCCATTCTTGATAGTTCCCCAGTTTGAGGAATGTGCTGCACTCTTCCAATTAGGTACGAATTAAACCATTTTGCACTGTCCCACTCATGCCACAATACTTGAGCTTGTCTAGCAGAATTTCATGATTTACACAATCAAAAGCCCTTGAGAGGTCACAAAAAATCCCAATGGGTGGTGTTCGGTTATTCAGGTTATTCAAAATTTGATTGGTGAAAGCATATATGCCATTTTCTGTTCAAAACCTTTCTGGAAACCAAACTGACATTTTGTTAGTACTTCATTTTTACAGACATGTGAAGCTACTCTTGGATACATTACGTTCTGAAATATTTTGGATAAAGCTGTTTGAAGGGAGATAGGACGGTAATTGTTGACATCAGGTCTATCCCCTTTTTTATGCAAAGGTATAACAATAGCATATTTCAGTCTATCAGGGAAAATGACCTGTTCCAGAGAGCTATTACACAGGTGGCTGAGAATCTTACTTATCTGTTGATAACAAGCTTTTAGTATTTTGCTGAAAATGCCATCAATTCCATGTGAGTTTTTGCTTTTAAGCAAGTTTATTATTTTCCTATTTTCAGAGGGAGAAGTGGGTGAGATTTCAATTGTATCAAATTGCATAGGTATGGCCTCTTCCATTAACAGCCTAGCATTATCTAATGAACACCTGGATCCTACTATATCCACAACATTTAGAAAATGATTATTAAAAATATTTTCAACTTATGACTTTTTGTTCGTGAAGTTTTCATTCAATTTGATGGTAATACTGTCTTCCTGTGCTCTTGGTTGACCTGTTTCCCTTTTAATAATATTCCAAATTGTTTTAATTTTATTATCATTGTTGCTGATTTCAGACATGATACACATACTTCTAGATTTTTAATAACTTTTCTTAATATAGCACAGTAGTTTTTATAATTTTTGATAGTTTCTGGGTCAGTAATCTTTCTTGCTGTCAGATACATTTCCCTTTTCCAGTTACAAGATATTTTTATACCCTTAGTAAGCCATGGTTTGTTACGTGGTATGTTTAACTATTTTCTTGGGGAAGCAGTTTTCAAATGCATTTACAAAAGTGTCATGAAATAAATTATATTTTAAACTGGCATCAGGTTCACAGTACACCTCATTCCAGTCTAACTGCTGTAGGCTTTCCCTGAAATTTGCAATTGTTAAAACGTTGACTGAACGTACTACTTTGGAGGACAGTACTGCTGAATGGAGATATATCATATATTGTAACTAGCTGTACACCATGATCAGAAAGACCATTTTCAACAGGCTGAGCATTTATCTGGTTAAACTTATCTTGTCTATAAAGAAGTTATCTATCAGTGAGCTGCTATCCTTTACCACCCGAGTAGGAAAGTTAATAACGGGTGTCAAATTGAAAGAGCCGAGTAATACTTCAAGGTCATTTTTCCTTTTACCCTCTTTCGGAGAATCTACTTTGAAGTCCCTAGAAATAATAATTTGTTTCCCCCTGTCTGACAGATAGCACAACAAGGAGCCCAAATTTTACAGAAATAGATGAAAATTTCCCGATGGGGACCTATATACAGTTACAATTATAAATGTGCCTTTATTTAATTTAAGCTTACAGGCACATGCTTCTATATGTTTCTCTACACAAAACTTTTTTGTTTCTGTACTTTTTGCACAATGATAACTTTAGACATACATGGCAACTCCCCCTTTCTCCATATTTTCTCTAATTGCATGTGCAGAGAGCTTATATCCACTTACATTTACCATCATGCATAGAGTTCTTCTTCGTGGAATCATAATTTTCTCTTCTCAGCTGCAGAGCTTGATAGTACGTGTTACTTTATAGTTCTATTTAGGAAATTTTTCTTGTAGTTTTTAATACTAGTAAGGCTGTGATGTTGTGCGTTAAGCTACTCCCAGTAATCTTGTTTATTCTCGTTTCCTTCTTTGAATATGTAATACACGGTGTGCACTTTGATTCAACTTGTAGCGTTCCGTGTCGTCGTTGGATGCGGAACTGCCTCTGTGACCAGAAAATTTGTCGTAGTGAAGACGTTAGGAGAAATTCTGTTGATAAGTGCCAACTTCTCTCCAAGTAGATCCCAAATTTCTTTTACATTGGAACAGAAAAACCTGTATTCTTATTATCTGTTAACATGTATGTTGTCAAAATGAGTGAATCTGTGAGATGGATGTCGTTGTGTTTGGCGTTCGTCGGTATCTTCCTGTTTACTACTGTGTCCCAAGTCACTTTGATCACTGACAACAGATCTGCAATTTGCATGTTTTTTTCCCATGTGGCTTTCCAGTCTCAGTCTTTGTATTTTAATTCAATGATATTTCTGATCTCGCATTTCATCGTCTTTACATATATTTCCTTTGCCTTCATGATGTCTTTTTCTGAAAGTTTCAATTGCACATAACTGTCTTCGATGAGAAAGTGTTTTAGGTGATAGAGTCCGTTGGAAGAGTGTTGCACATATATAAGTGGATTACTGTCGGCCGGAACTATTTCATTAAGCAGCTGGGTTGTTAAGCTATGTGGTAGTTTCTTTCTACATTTTGTAGTATTGCATACAAATAGGGCTTGTGACTTATTGCAGACATTCGTGAGGCTTGGTCCTCCATTCTCAGTGGTGAGCGTAAGCGAGTCAGACTTAACTTTGAGCCTGCAGCCGGAGTACTTCAGGCTGTTCCTCGAGGAATCGGCGTGATTTGCGCCACGTAATTGATTTTTGATATCATATATACACTTGCGAGATTACCTTTTTGCATCTCGTCCAGTTTCCTTATACTATGTTCTTTAACGCTGGCTCTGATGGTTCTGAGGAGCTTCCGATAGGTTGCAGCTGCGGTTTGTTGAATGCTGTGTCTGAAATCAATTCCTAAGCATATCATAGTCATTATGACTGGTAACTGTCCACGTTGAGGATTGATGCCCTGTCCGATGTTCATAATGATGGATTTCCTTGTGTTGATTGTGGCGCCCGATAGACGTTCGCAGTGGCTTACAATCTGCATTGCCCTCTCGAGATCACTTGTATTTCCTACCAAACACACGATGTTATCTTCATAACCAACCCCAGAAGTTTCTGTGTGAGAGTTACAAGCAAAGGTTCGATGGAAACGGCAAAAATCTTCATCGATATCGAGCAACCTTGCCTCACTGAGTTCTTTATTTCTGTTTCCGTAGTTAGTTGACGATTAATGGTACTTTTGGATATGTTACTTTTTATTATCCTTCTTACTGTATTAGGGAATGGTCGTGGGAAACCCATTACTTGGATCGTGTCGACAAGGAAGGCATCATGATCCTCATAAAAGGTCTTCTCAAATTCTAAGGACACTATCGCATAATTTACCTTTCAGGCTTCTCCATATGAACACAGACCATATGAAAAATCGTTCTGTGTTTTGCGATGACTGGTACGTGCCGATGACGGCAGTGATCATGTTTTTAATCCTGTGAGCGAAAATGCGAGTAAAAGTCTTACAGCCAGTGTCGAGGAGAGTTAATTGGTCGCAGATGATCCGCTGCTTTACTACGCTGATATATAGCTATTAAAACAACCCTTCCATCTAAAAATTCCTTTAGGATGTCAAAGTTGCAAGTCATAATTTCTCACATATAGTTAGAAGGTCACATTTCATTAGCTGCAAGAATACTTATAACATTCTACGGAAATACCATCTGGGCCAGGAGTTTTGTTCTTGGGGTTCTGAAGAATACCACTTTCTAGCTCGTCTTCAGTGGCTGGAGTAATCAAAGTTTTAGTTTCCTGAGCACTGATTCATCCATATATGTTGTTTGTTGGCTCGTCTCGGTCTACGTCATACTGATAAAGCACTGCATTGATTTCGCTTTGTTTGATGAGAATTCTTCCATCAGTTGACTCTATTTTCGTTGTTATTATTCTAATTGCTCTCTTGTTGTCGCGGGTGACGTGATACACGGAGCTTCCTTCTTCATGTACTGTGTGGGAACTCTGGCTCGAATTTTACAACCTTCCAGTTGTTTGCCTTGCAAAGTTAAAAGTTTTGCTTTGAGTTACCTACTCTTCTCCTAGTTCGCAACAACCGATGGTCCAATTTGGTAAGTCCAGGACACAATGGAAATAAAACCCCACTGTCTTTTATACCAGTAGCTTCTTTCGTGGGGATAACTGATCAGAGTTCTCGCGATCTTTGGCTTGACCCATTTCAACCACCAGCTAACAGGAGGCATAGGAGGCATATTTCGTTTCACACATTCCACGTGTGAGTCACAGTTTCAGGACAGGCAGAGTCGCTTACATGAGTGGCATTTAATTTCCACAGGCCCCTGGCACGATAACATTTTTGCTTCTCCGTATTGTTTGTACAGTTATAAGCTTCGTGATCCACTCTTTTGCGTGGTTACCTTGGTTCTTGAGATGAGGCGATACATAAATCCTGTTTGAACGAATAGCTGAGCGTTTTGTTATGAGAGTGAAGCGAGGCAGGGTGCAAGGTTTGTGCTGCCATGCATCGGTTAGGTGTTGTTCCCTAATTACATGCCCCTGCTCCATAGATTTGTTAAAATGCGTGGTTTGGTCAGCGTGGCTGATTATACAGTTAAAACAACGTGCTAAAATGAGATGGTCATACATTGCTCTAAAAAGTGGAACAGTCTCATGCTTGAAAAATTCGCCTCTTCTGCTTCTATTACAACTTCCTGACGGTGCGTAAACATTTTAAATCTGATACTATACATGGTGTTACAAAAAGGTATGGCCAAACTTTCAGGAAACATTCCTCACACACAAATAAAGAAAAGATGCCATGTGGACATGTGTCCGGAAACGCTTAATTTCCATGTTAGAGCTCATTTTAGTTTCGTCAATATGTACTGTACTTCCTCGATTCACCGCCAGTTGGCCCAATTGAAGGAGGGTAATGTTGACTTCGGTGCTTGTGTTGACATGCGACTCATTGCTCTACAGTGCTAGCATGTAGCACATCATTACGTAGCATCAACAGGTTAGTGATCATCACGAACGTGGTTTTGCAGTCAGTGCAATGTTTACAAATGCGGAGTTGGCAGATGCCCATTTGATGTATGGATTAGCACGGGGCAATAGCCGTGGCGCGGTACGTTTGTATCGAGACAGATTTCCAGAACGAAGGTGTTCCGAGAGGAAGACGTTAGAAGCAATTGATCGGCTTCTTAGAGAGCACGGAACATTCCAGCCTATGACTCGTGACTGGGGAAGACCTAGAACGACGAGGACACCTGCAATGGACGAGGCAATTCTTCGTGCAGTTGACGATAACCCTAATGTCAGCGTCAGAGAAGTTGCTGCTGTACAAGGTAACGTTGACCACGTCACTGTATGGAGAATGCTACGGGAGAACCAGTTGTTTCCGTACCATGTACAGCGTGTGCAGGCACTATCAGCAGCTGATTGGCCTCCATGGGTAAACTTATGCAAATAGTTCATCCAACAATGTGTCAATACCCATTTCAGTGCAAAAGTTGTCTTTACGGATGAGGCTTCATTCCAACGTGATCAAGTTGTAAATTTTCACAATCAATATGAGTGGGCTGACGAGAATCTGCACACAACTGTGCAATCACGTCATCAACACAGATTTTCTGTGAACATTTAGGCAGGCATTGTTGTTGATGTCTTGATTGGTCCCCATGTTCTTCCACCTACGCTCAATGGAGCACGTCATCATGATTTCATACGGAATACTCTACCTGTGCTGCTAGAACATGTGCCTTTACAAGTACGACACAACATGTTGTTCATGCACAATGGAGCTCCTGCACATTTTAGTCGAAGTGTTCGTACGCTTCTTAACTACAGATTCGGTGACCGATGGATTGGTAGACGCGGACCAATTCCATGGCCTCCACGCTTTCCTGACCTCAACCCTCTTGACTTTAGACTGCTACAGTCGCAGGTTCGAATCCTGACTCGGGCATGGCTGTGTGTGATGTCCTTAGGTTAGTTAGGTTTAAGTAGTTCTAAGTTCTAGGAGACTGATGGCCACAGATGTTATGTCCCATAGTGCTCAGAGCCATTTGAACCATCTTGACTTTAACTGATGGAGCATATGAAAGCTCAAGTCTACGCAACCCCGGTACCAAATGTAGAGACTCTTCATGCTGGTATTGTTGACGGCTGTAATACACTCCTGGAAATTGAAATAAGAACACCGTGAATTCATTGTCCCAGGAAGGGGAAACTTTATTGACACATTCCTGGGGTCAGATACATCACATGATCACACTGACAGAACCACAGGCACATAGACACAGGCAACAGAGCATGCACAATGTCGGCACTAGTACAGTATATATATCCACCTTTCGCAGCAATGCAGGCTGCTATTCTCCCATGGAGACGATCGTAGAGATGCTGGATGTAGTCCTGTTGAACGGCTTGCCATGCCATTTCCACCTGGCGCCTCAGTTGGACCAGCGTTCGTGCTGGACGTGCAGACTGCGTGAGACGACGCTTCATCCAGTCCCAAACAGGCTCAATGGGGGACAGATCCGGAGATCTTGCTGGCCAGGGTAGTTGACTTACACCTTCTAGAGCACGTTGGGTGGCAAGGGATACATGCGGACGTGCATTGTCCTGTTGGAACAGCAAGTTCCCTTGCCGGTCTAGGAATGGTAGAACGATGGGTTCGATGACGGTTTGGATGTACCGTGCACTATTCAGTGTCCCCTCGACGATCACCAGAGGTGTACGGCCAGTGTAGGAGATCGCTCCCCACACCATGATGCCGGGTGTTGGCCCTGTGTGCCTCGGTCGTATGCAGTCCTGATTGTGGCGCTCACCTGCACGGCGCCAAACACGCATACGACCATCATTGGCACCAAGACAGAAGCGACTCTCATCGCTGAAGACGACACGTCTCCATTCGTCCCTCCATTCACGCCTGTCGCGACACCACTGGAGGCGGGCTGCACAATGTTGGGGCGTGAGCGGAAGACGGCCTAACGGTGTGGGGGACCGTAGCCCAGCTTCATGGAGACAGTTGCGAATGGTCCTCGCCGATACCCCAGGAGCAACAGTGTCCCTAATTTGCTGGGAAGTGGCGGTGCGGTCCCCTACGGCACTGCGTAGGATCCTACGGTCTTGGCGTGCATCCATGCGTCGCTGCGGTCCGGTTCCAGGTCGACGGGCACGTGCACCTTCCGCCAACCACTGGCGACAACACGGATGTACTGTGGAGACCTCACGCCCCACGTGTTGAGCAATTCGGCGGTACGTCCACCCGGCCTCCCGCATGCCCACTATACGCCCTCGCTCAAAGTCCGTCAGCTGCACATACGGTTCACGTCCACGCTGTCGCGGCATGCTACCAGTGTTAAAGACTGCGATGGAGCTCCGTATGCCACAGCAAACTGGCTGACACTGACGGCGGCGGTGCACAAATGCTGCGCAGCTAGCGCCATTCGACGGCCAACACCGCGGTTCCTGGTGTGTCCGCTGTGCCGTGCGTGTGATCATTGCTTGTACAGCCCTCTCGCAGTGTCCGGAGCAAGTATGGTGGGTCTGACACACCGGTGTCAATGTGTTCTTTTTTCCATTTCCAGGAGTGTACAATACTCCATTCTCCAGGGCTGCATCAGCGCATCAGGAATTCCATGCGACGGAGGGTGGATGCATGTATCCTCGCTAACGGAGGACATTTTGAACATTTCCTGTAACAAAGTATTTGAAGTCACGCTGGTACGTTCTGTTGCTGTGTTTCCATTCCATGATTAATATGATTTGAAGATAAGTAATAAAATGAGCTCTAACATGGAAACTAAGCGTTTTCGGACACATGTCCACATAACATATTTTCTTTCTTTGTGTGTGATGAATGTTTCCTGAAAGTTTGGCCGTTCCTTTTTGTAACACCCTGTAGATTTTACAGACGACCCCTTACAATTTGTTAACATGTTCCACAGGGATACCCTCCAGCATGAGAAATGCCTGGATTGGCTATGGTGTTGCAGCCGCCTATTCGTCTGAGTTCGATGTCAGTAACTTATTGTAGCATAATGATATCAATGTCTGCAGCGTACAAAACATCTCGTAATCTCGCGGCCTTTGCTTTTTACTGGCAAGTCCTGTACCAACTGAGCTACCCAAGCACAACTCACAACCCATCCCCACAGCTATACTTCTGTCAGTATTTTATCTTCTACATTTTGCTGCATAATAAAAATTCTGGAAACAATCCCCCAGGCTGCTACTAAGTCATTTATCCGCAATATCCTTCATTCCCGAAGTGCTAGTCTTGTAGGTTTCCCAGGAGAGCTTCTGTGAAGTCTGGAAGCTAGGAGTTGAGGTACTGACGGTAGGAAACCCGTGAAAACAGGCCTCGACTCGTGTGTGGGTAGCTCAGTTGGTACCGGCACGGTAGCTCAGCGTGTTGGAAAAAAAACACCTGAGGAAAGAGATCAACGATGAACTTCAACTGTTGTCATGTGACGTACACTACGACCAAATGCAACGAGCAATAACGAAAAAAAAACGTTGGAAGAGCACTTTCCCGTGAAAGTTAAAGGTCTCGAGTTTAAGTCTCGGTTGAGCACAAATTTTTAATTTGGTGGGAAGCTTCTTGTCAGTGCACATTCTACTACAGCGTGAAAATTCATTCTGGAGCTAAGGAATACATCGACGATGTAAGACAAGCCTTTGATCGTTCTCTCCGAAAGTCTATAAGTATTTCTGCCATACAGTTAATTACCACGTTCAAAAGTGTACAAGATTGTAAATTAAACTTTGTGATTTTACTCTGCAACGAGCAACTGTTAAAGGAACTGAATCGAAATGATAAACCAAAACAAATGAGTTTGCTGTTAAAATGCTGGATGGAGTGTCTGTGGATGAAACATTCTCACCCGAGTTCGCTTAAGTGACGGAGTAACCTTTCTCTTTTCAATGAAATTGAACACTCTCATTGTGAGTACCTGAGGGTCACAAAATCCCCATGTGAATAGGGAAGTTCAGTGAGACAGACTAAAGATGTGGGATATGTGTAAGTACAACATTGATCCAGTTCGCTTCAGCGAGACATCAGTCACTGAATATGTTTACGTGGATAAAAAAAAAATTGCTCTAAGCACTATGGGACTTAACATCTGAGGTTATCAGTTCCCTAGACTTAGAACTACTTAATCCTAACTAATCTAAGGACATCACACACATCTGTGCCCGAGGCAGGATTCAAATCTGCGACCGTAGCAGCAACGCGGTTCTGGACCGAAGCGGCTAGAACCGCTCAGCCACAGCGGCCGGCGTTTACGTGCATAGTTGGACGGGATACGTGGCAAGAAAAGTACATGACTTTCAACCGACCATCATCTTCTAGCAAGATGGTGCGCCACCACATAGGTACCTTCGTATTCGTAAGTTCCAGATCAAAATGTCCAATGTGTGTGAAATCTTATGGGACTTCACTGCTAAGGTCATCAGTCCCTAAGCTTACACACTACTTAACCTAAATTATGCTAAGGACAAACACACACACCCATGACCGAGGTTCGAACCTACGCTTGGACCAGCAGCACAGTCCATGACTGCAGCGCCCGAGACCGCTCGGCTAATCCCGCGCGGCAAAGTTCCAGAACGAAACATTTCCAGAAAGTTGCTTTGGAAGGGATAGGTCAAATCTCTGGCTATCTCTTTCATGAGATTACACACCCATCGCTTTCTTTCTATGGGATTATGTTAAATGAATCCTACATTGAACAAAATTACAGGAAATCCACTGAGTTCAAGCAGAAAATTACTGATGTCATTGCCATAAGCAGAGAGTCAGCTACAGTGAAAATGGCGAGAAATCTAGATTAGGTAAACAGGGTAGATAAGAGCCCTGATAACGATCTTATCTCAAAGTCACTGATAAGGACAGGTTTCACGCATGGGTAACTTATTTTCATGGTCATCACCTCCCCACTCCCCTCCCCAGGGAAACACTGGCAATTGTTCAATGTTGCACCCAACTGTCCCCTCCCCCTCCTTTCTCTCGTCCCCTCCCCACCCCTCTGAACAAATAGGAAGGCTATACCTACAGGAAACGTGATCTCCCCTACCCTTTATTATGTTACGAATTCAGCTGCCTGAGCCCCCTAATTCGATGTGTTATGTTCGCTGTGTGAGGATGACGAAGTGCCAGCAACTAGTACCAGCCAGCACCCACACATGCAACAGGAATAACACTGTTAGATTTGAAGGTAACTATCTAATAATAGTACAATTATTATTTTTATTATTATTAAATATTGCTATTAAGCAATATATTTTTAATTTTATTTGTGGTTTTTTACTGTTCCGGCACTGTAACTCGCCCGTGATCTGGTAGTAGTGGAACTGCTGGATGAAGACAACAAAATGCTATTGGCTGCACTGGCACAGCAGCCCAGATTTATCAGACCTGGTGTCAACCAACGAAATGTTCCACTATCGCCTCAGCCGCAGCAGCAGATGCCACTATTGGAACTACTACAGCTCACAGAACTGCACGATAATCCCCCGTCAAGAGTACTGCTGTTCGCCAGCACATATAATGTGACCAGATGTGGATCTAAACGACTAATGTGGGTTTATTACTAGTTCTTGACTTTTTCATGGTGACTGTATTTGAAAACATTCATGCGTCAGTACCAGAATTCAATATTCATGTTACAAGTGAGAATATTTGTATAATTTGGTGGATTATGTAAAGAATAAGATGAGGGACAAGTATGATCCATCTCATACACCAATAGGCGTTTATATGCATATGTGAAAAGGCTCAATAGTTGATATATACAGCGCGTACATGATCGAATTAAATTCATGGGATTCAAGACTATACTTAAAACATTCAACTTTTGTGAAATTAGAAGATCTGTTCTGTGCATTATCGAAAACCACAGAAAGACTGTGTTGCCGAGGACTTGTATGTAAAAGCAGTTTATTATGAGTTTGTAGACTATCTCAGCACTAACAGAGTTTCTGTGTACCAAGTGGAGCAACGTATCAATGCCTGTAGACCTCCCACAGCAAAGTGTGTAAGTGTAGAACCAGTCTATTTCGTAGAAGGTGGGTTTACTAAAGGAATTCCTGTACTAATAATGCTTCCCAATGGTCTAAATGCCATAGAGGCCGAACTTAAAACATGCAGACAACAGCCATTTTCAAAATTCTTTGCTGCCACTATTGATTGACATTTGTAGGTAACAAAAATTAATAAAGATCGGTGTGTTTCAAGAACTGTTGTTTATTTCACAGATTTCCATTTCCTGTCCAACTACCTATAAAAGAAATATGTAACTTCTTACCAGGAAACAGAGCCCTCACACCCCGCTGCCGCAGCCGCCCCTAACGCTTCCTGCGCTAAATCCGGCGTCTCGACGCCACAGCTGGCGCTGCCTCCACGGACGCCACTGCGTCCAACACTTGTGAATAACTGTATGATAGGTTGCGAGGGAGCTGACGGTCTGCGGCTTATCGGTGTCCAATAGACGGTCACTGGCGCCCATCCACAGGGGCTCATGTGGAACAAAGGAAACGCCCTGTCGGACCCCCCTCAGATTTAGTCGTAAGATCGCCCAGTAGATAGCCCGACAAAAACTCAACACAGATCAAGGATGAAAACATGGGAAGGTGTACTGAACTACGAAAAAATAGGAAAAATAGGTACAGTGAACAGTTCAGGCGTAAGATATGCAACATTGACCACATGTGGTAGTCGTGTGGTTGTGTAGTTACGGTGTTAGCTTGCGAAGGTAGGGATCTGTATTCAAACCTTCCTCGCGCCATTTTCTTTCCTCCCAAAGAATTATGAAGTCTCCGTCCGGTCATTCACCTGTCTGTTCGCTGTTTTCAAATTTGTGTCTGCGTCGTGGTGTAACGTCTGCTTGCAACAGTGAGGTATGACGAAGGGGCTTCCACACATATGTACCTTCTGTTTGTTCTACACAAGTAACACATGATATGACACTTTCGTTCCGTTTTGGAAGTTTTGGCTCTTAAATACCTTTGAGGTAACAGAGTTCACACCTATTTATTTGTTGTTTTCACTTCTCTGAGAGGTCTATAGGTATCTCGTCTGCTCTCACTATTTATCACATTTACTTGCGGCGGTAATATATTCTTACCACGTGACTCATGCTTCTGTAACCATTGTATTGTATGACCGTGGACAGGAATACAGAAGGAGAATAGATACGTCAATGACCCGACGGACAGTTCATAAATTCGTGGAAAAAAAGAAAAAAATTTGCTTCCGGAAGATTCGATGACCACGCCTTAAGCTTGGAGAGTTCACTGTTTCCATTTTGCTTCTTTTTTCACAGTTCAGTACATCTTCTTCTTGTTTTCTTGC
Source organism: Schistocerca gregaria (assembly GCF_023897955.1). Classification (NCBI taxonomy): domain Eukaryota; kingdom Metazoa; phylum Arthropoda; class Insecta; order Orthoptera; family Acrididae; genus Schistocerca; species Schistocerca gregaria. The sequence goes on along the minus strand of NC_064931.1, from coordinate 501,412,263 downwards.
TTCACCTGTGTTCAGGTTTTGACGGGCAATCAGGTGCGATGGGGAATTTCCCTTCTAAATAACAAATGGAGTGAGACTCTGGAGTCTCCATGAAATTTGAAATACGGTTCCTGAAAAGCAGTAGACGCTGTGGCTTAGCCGGTAGTGTATTACGTAGTGGCTAAAGCACTGTGTCTACACGCAGTTATACTATTATTTTAAAAAAATTGTGTAGGAGAAATCATTTATTACTTTCAATTTTAAAACGAACACAGTGCATTTTAGTGGGTGGAGACCCATCAATCTGGCATGATGCATTCACACAATAAAGTTTATAGCAGAGCTCCTATACACAAAGAAGAATATAATTTTAAAACACTTGAGAGGCAGTAAGTTAAATCCGTGTAAAATATCACATACTACTGGTGTAAGCCGTGTAGTAAACAAATAATAGTCTACAGTATTCAAATTGCGATCTCGTTCAGTAACTTTCCTATAAATGTCCAAAAGCAATTTATAAATATTTCTTTATTTTAGCCACTTGAATATTTAATAGGCAGTGGTGACTCACTCATCGTCATCTTTGAAGCCATAGTCCTCGAATGACCATAACATATTTGTGAATATGCAGAACATCTGGTTTAAGTTGTTTTCTTGAATACACCAAAGTTGCGCAGTTACTCTTCTCGATATATCGATGAGTAGTTCAGCCAGTCATGAGAAAACTGGCAAAGGGCGAAGATGTCGAGGTACATAGCAGGTGAAGTATAAATGCAGCAGCCACATGAGATGGTAAATAGCTATGTTGTTAAACTGTAGTTACAATTTAAACAACACAGAGTGTGAACCCGTCAGTATTGGTATGATATCGGACCAGGAAAAATATTCAGTGGTTCCATTTGAAAATTCACGGTTTTGTGATGCTTAAGTGATATTACCTGCGGATGAATGGTTTAAACGATATGATACATCAATGCATATTTGTACAGCAGAGTGTGCATGCGTCTGCAAGAACAGGCGTTTAATTATCTGATGTACACAATATTCATTTAAGTATTCTGCAGACTGTCGATTAAAGTAGCAACTGTACGTCCACCGATTCTACGAGATATTGTGGAATCTACTCGCCAAACTCTGTGCCTAGCAGAAGAAAGCCTCGATCAACTCTATGATTCATGTTGCGCTAGCATGGAAGTAGAAATGTGTGAGACACGCGTGCGAGGCACAGGTACATTATTGTGATGGTATTTAACTCTGTTCATATACCCTACAATATTTAAGTGTTTGTAAATAAAAAAATACCCTGTATGCTAATAAGAGTGCATAGTCCTCGTGTCCAAGTGGACGAAACATCCCTGTCGCAACTATTTTGCAGGAACCAACTGGTCCTTGCAGTGATGATGCTAGAAACCGGATGAAGAAGAAGGGCTCATTACTTCCCGATAACATATTCACCTTAAATATTACCCCTTCAAACTGAGAGGAGTTCTAACACTGTTAATACATCCCGCAGGGTTCTGCTTTGACCAAGTATATATTTTTCTCTACAACGCTGTTTAGCCAAATTATCAGGCGTTGCAGGAGATTTTGCACAGTATTGAGGGAGTCACATACCAGACGTTCAGCGAAAGCAGCGATATTACTTCATCTGAAAAAGTAAAGCTAATATTTTATGATATCCGAGTGGAAAACCAGGATGAGATCCGGAATTTCTTTTTACTTTGGCTGACATATACAAGTTGTTAAATTTTATTTGAGCAAGACATACATAAGGATCCAAAAGCAGTTGGTCCGGGATAATGAGAAGCTTATTATCGCTTTCAAACACGACATTCTAAATGTAAAACATACTTACCAAGCTCATGCAGGAACCGACATATCATTCATTGAATTCATCACTATATGCAGTGGTTACTGAAATAAATCGTAGTATCGATTCCTGGTTATTGATAAAAAGAATAAATTGATTGAAGGTCGATACATACAAAACTTCTATGAGAGTCTGCATAAAAGGCGTTATACGAAAACGTATCTGTGTCAGTATACTGTAGGCTGTAATTAAATCTACTTGTATGTCATGTGCTCATTCTGATCGGATGAAGCACAATCCAAGCATATGTTTATATATCAATGGGGAAATCGAGACAATAAACAAGTATTAGCGGAATTGGATAGTGGTGTGAAGGCTGTATCTGTGAAAGGTGAATCTCAGCCGAATGATAAAATCCAATGAAATGAGCAAGCGATTACGGCAAAGTTAACGGAATTGGATAGCATTATCAAGGTAACAACTATGAAATGTAAACCTAACGTAGGAAAATCCCCATCCCCCCCACCACCCCCTCCGATTTAATGGTAATATGGTCTACTGGACAGCCCGTCAAAAACTGAACAGAGATCAAGCATCAAAATAGGAAGAAGGTGAACTGAACTGTGGAAAAAAGCGAAATAGAAAATGAACGGTTCAAGATAAACAAGTGTAACATTAAGCGACTCTGAATGGCCTTGGTTGTGGTCATGTGGTCACGGTATTTGAGTGCGAGGGGCAGATCTGGGATTAAATCTCCCTAGTACCCCACTTTCTCTTTTCTCACAAAATTGTGAGCTGTCCGGTCATAGACGTGTTTCTTCGCTGTATTCAAATTTGTGTCAGTGTCGTGGTGTAACGTCCGTTGGCAACACCGACGTGGTACTCAAGGACCTCCAGATGTACGTACCTCCTATTTGTTCTACACAAGTATCACCAGCCTCTTGCGTTCCATTTTTCAAGTTTTGACTCTTGAATTCCTTCGTTGTAACATAGTTCAAACCCACTTATTTGTTGTCTTCATTTCTGTGAGAGGTCTATGAGCCATCTCACCTGCTCTCATAATTCATCACATTTACTTGCGCCAGCAATATATTCTTTCGAAGTGACTCATATTCTATAACCAATGTACAGTATGACAAATCCCAAGACTACAGAACGAGAGCAGACAGTCAACGGCCGGACGGATAGTTCATAAATTTGAGAAAAAAATTGGGGCGAGAGGGAAATTTGAATCTAGATCTCCCGCTTTGTGGTCTAACACCGTGAGCACACAGCCACGACACGGCAGTTCGTGGGAGTCGCTCGATGTTGCATATCTTGAGCTTGGACCGTTCACTGTATCTATTTTGCTTCTTTTTTCACAGTTCAGTACGCCTTCATCTAGCGTTCGTGATTGATCTGTGTTCAGTTTTTGACGGGCTGTCTACTTAGCCATTTTACCACTACATCTGAGGAAGGTGCGGACGGGAATTTCTTTTGTAAGCTGAGTGACAGAGTTCAGCGAAGTTAGAAAGCAATCAACACAAGGTTAGAGCAATTGAATAGCATTATGAAGGCGGTAGCTACAGAAGTTGTTTCTAAGGTAGAGGAGTTGAATGAAAGAATCCAACGATGTGAGCCATATGTGGAGGAAAAATCTGAGGTACTCAAAGGAAGTGTCAATGCAAGATTAAATGGAACTGTATGAGTCTGTGAACGGGATAACTATGAAAGCCTGAAGCGCGTATCCCTGATGGAGGAGGTCAATGAAAGAGTCCATTGACATGAATCTGAAATAGAAGAGTTAAGAAGACGAGCAACCCATCACCACAGGTATCCTCCCAGTGTATACAACAGGATTACGACCTCTACTGTTCCTGATCTATATAAATGACCTGGGTGACAATCTGAGCAGTTCTCTTAGACTGTTCGCAGATGATGCTGTAATTTACCGTCTAGTAAGGTCATCCGAAGACCAGTATCAGCTGCAAAGCGATTTAGAAAAGATTGCTGTATGGTGTGTCAGGTGGCAGTTGACGCTAAATAACGAAAAGTGTGAGATGATCCACATGAGTTCCAAAAGAAATCCGTTGGAATTCGATTACTCGATAAATAGTACAATTCTCAAGGCTGTCAATTCAACTAAGTACCTGGGTGTTAAAATTACGAACAACTTCAGTTGGAAGGACCACATAGATAATATTGTCGGGAGGCGAGCCAAAGGTTGCGTTTCATTGGCAGGACACTTAGCAGATGCAACAAGTCCACTAAAGAGACAGCTTACACTACCCTCGTTCGTCCTCTGTTAGAATATTGCTGCGCGGTGTGGGATCCTTACCAGGTGGGATTGACGGAGGACATCGAAAGGGTGCAAAAAAGGGCAGCTCGTTTTGTATTATCGCGTTATAGGGGAGAGAGTGTGGCAGATATGGTAAGCGAGTTGGGATGGAAGTCATTACAGCATAGACGTTTTTCGTCGCGGCGAGACCTTCTTACGAAATTTCAGTCACCAACTTTCTCTTCCGAATGCGAAAATATTTTGTTGAGCCCAACCTACATAGGTAGGAATGATCATCAAAATAAAATAAGAGAAATCAGAGCTCGAACAGAAAGGTTTAGGTGTTCGTTTTTCCCGCTCGCTGTTCGGGAGTGGAATAGTAGAGTGATAGTATGATTGTGGTTCGATGAACCCTCTGCCAAGCACTTAAATGTGAATTGCAGAGTAGTCATGTAGATGTAGATGTAGAAGTAGCTTTAGTCTGACGCACGTAATAGGGACACAGGAAGCCATTCATTGCAAACTGCGTCTCTTAAAACTGCGATAGATGGAGTGTGAATAGTGTCTCAAAAAGACACGTAACAGGCGGTATTAAGCAACAGAGGTAGAAGGCGAGAAGAATAATATGGCGAAGGAAAAGAGTAAGAAAGATAGACTATTACCTATTTGATCAAGTGTCACAGTGATAATGAATAAGATACGACGTAGGGGGTCAGTCGAGATCAGCCACATACGCTGGGAAAGCTACCTACACGCTTAACGAAGGACATCTTACACGTTGGAGGCAGGGAGTATCAACAGACACCTGGTTTAGTGGAGCAATTGTTCCTAAAATCTTCGAACCCAGAAAAACAGGCTTATAATTACAAACTATGTACGAAAGTTAATCAAACGGCAATAGAGAGTTTTTTAAACCTCGTCAAGGAACAAGAGTGACAGGATGTTTATAGTGCCAATAACATAGATGACAAATGTAATTCTTTCCTTAACACATTTCTCATGCTCTTTGAGAGTTGCTTTCCATTTGAACGTTCTAAACGAGGTACTAGCAGTAAAAGGTAGCCTGTGTGGCTGACTAGTGGGATAAGGATATCATGTAGAACGGGAGTTATATCAAAATGTTAGAAATAGTCACAGTCAAGCTACAGTTACCCAATACAAGCAGTATTCTAAAGTGCTGAAAAATTTTACTCAGTAGGCAAAGAGTATGTGGTGCGCAAATAGAATAGCTAATTCACATAATAAAATTAAAACCATACGGTCAGTTGTGAAGGAAGTGTCTGGTCAGCAGCACAAGGAGACGATATAAATTCAGTTCGAAGTAAAAATATTTCTGTTACTGATAAATTAGATATTTTTACAGTATTTAACAATCATTTTCAGAACATTTCTGGTGAATTAAACAAAAATTTAGTTTCTATAGGGAATCATATAACACTTGGCAAATGCCTTTCCGTGATTCATGTCTGAAACACTCCTCCGTGATACAGACAAGAGGGAGATTGAATCAATAATTAAATTAGTGAAGACTATGGACTCTCACTAATATGATGGAGTGCCTAGCAGAGTATTAAGATACTGTGCTGCACATGTTAGTCCTTTACTTAGCCATATTTGTAATTTTTCCTCTAGGAATGGTCAGTTTCCTGAATGATTAAAGTACTCAGTAGTGAAACTGCTTGAAAGGGAGAAAGGGATAATGTAGGCAATTTTAGACTTATCTCTATGCCATCAGTGTTTGCTAAAGTTATTGAAAAGGCTGTGTATGTAGAAATTTTATATCACATAATTTGCTATCAAACTTACAGTTCGGATTTAGAAGTCGTTTAATAACTGAAAATGCTATAGTCTCTTTTCTCTGTGGGGTATTGGATGGGTTAAACAAAAGGTTTCGAATGCTACACATATTTTTTATTTAACTAAGGCATTTGATTGTGTTAATCACAACAAAATTGCTCCAGAATTTGGACCATTACAGAATACAAGACAGACAGCAAAAGGTCGTTATTCACACTGTTGAGAATGGTTGTGATGTGGTGTCTGAGTGGGGTACAGTAAAATGGGGTGTGCCCCAGGCATCAGTGTTGGGGCCACTGCTGTTCGTTATTTATATAAATAATACGCCCTCTAGTATTATGGGTAACTTTAAAATATTTATGTTTGCTGATTACACTAGCTTGGTCGTGAAGGATGTTGTGTGTTACATTGGCTCAGTTTCAAATAGAGCAGTTCGTGACATAAGTTCATGGCTTGTAGAAAATAAAGTAACCTCAAATCACAGTACGACTCAGTTTTACAGTTTGTAACTCATAATTCAACAAAATCCGACGTTTTAATTCCACAGATTGGGCACATGATTAGTGAAACTAAACATTTCTAATTTTTAGGGTTCATTTAGATAGTAAACTGTCGTGGAAAGTCCAGGTTCAGCATCTTGTTCAAAGACTTAATGCTGTCATTTTTACTATTCGAACAGTATCTGAAGTAAATGATCGTTCGACACGACCATCAGTCTACTTTTCTTATTTTCGTTCTCTTATGTCGTATGGTATAATATTTTGGGGTAGCTCTTCCCATTATAAAAGAACTTTTTGGCTCAGAAACGGGTGGTTCGCGTAATAAGTGATGTTAAGTTCGAGAACTTCTTGTCGACCCCTGTTCACTAGTCTGGGTATTTTGACAATGCCCTCTCAATATATGTATTTTCTACTGTCGTTTCTTGTTAACAATATCAGCTTATTCCTAAGAATAAGCAGCTTTCACTCAGTTAATACTCCGCAGAAATCCAACCTTCATTTGGATCGGACTTCCTTAACTCTTGTACAGAAAGGTGTGCAGTATACTGCTCCAACAATTTTCAATAAGCTACCACAAGAACTCGAAAATCTTAGCAGTAATCCATGCGCTTTGAAATCGAAACTTAAGAGTTTCCTTATGGGTCACTCCTTCTATTCTTTTGAGGAGTTCCTTGGTAAGTTATGCTGATTCTTATGTTATATTGTTGACTGTGTTTACTTTTCCTGGGTTCATAAACATTTTATTTTTGTCTGTTATTACTTTTATGTTGTAATTTCATGCAATGACACGTTCCATGACCTTTGGAGATTTACTCCTCAATTTGGTGCTACGGAACATGACGTGTAATAAAATAAAATAAAATTTTGTATGATTAATGTTCATGAGTGATAAAACGCTAAACAACGACGGTTGGAAAGCCAAACAGTAGGAAACAGGAAACACAAACATTTTTAGATTACGAAGGCCAAGGTATTGATATTCAGTATAAAAAGCTGAACACTAACAAAATCACAGACCAACTACGACTACTAACAGCGTCAGCCACCGCAGGGAATACAGCTCAAACGAACAAAATAATATCAATCATTGTGGTGCTTTGGGAAGGCACATTATTGAATGATAGTGGAGATGGTAGTCTGTGAACTCTACAGGCCTGCTCGCAAAACATTCCAGCACAAACAAGTCATGAGAATTGGTTTAGATGAATTATAGCAGGCCTATTTCATGGATATGGGAGAATATTCATGACCGAATAAATGGTTCAAATATATTTTAATGATCATAGATACGTAACCCAAACTAGCCTGGGCCCATCCTGTGAAGCCAAAGACTGGGATGGACGTTGTTTAGGTGTTTGAACAGTTGCTGCAGATTGGGATGAACTGGAGTCCTGATAACTTGCAATCCGACACCGTACGTGAACTTTAAAATAAGTTTTCGAGTTGGTACTAGAGAAATATAGAAAAAACCAATACTCAACGTTCTCCCACATGAAAGCGAGTACTGTCGAATGTCTTGACAGAGCCATTAAAACCCATATTTAGATGCAATTTAATCTTCGTTGTTCGTACACATGGCTAGGTATTCTCCTTGAAATTATTGAGGATTGTAATTGGGCTGAACATCATTTGATTAAGGTGAGACCTACTGTTCTAGATGACAATGAATTTCCAAATAGACCATTCAGAGGATAATGACAGTGAAGAAATTGCAATGAGTTTTTATGAACAGGATATATAGAAAATTTCTGAACCAACATGTCATAAAGTGTCACAGAAGAGGACTTTAGTGAAATAGCTTGGCTTTCCAGCGTCCCAAAAAAGTTGAGCTAACACTCACGATACGATAGCTAACAAGTGTGCAAACATCATAAGTGCCGTGGTATACCATGACTGCTAGGAAGTGCATCAGAAGTTGTGGTGCCATTCTCCATAAAGTACCACTTCAGGTTCATTTTCCTGGATATAATTTCTGTGGACCTGGAACGAAAATGAGAAAGTGTCTGGATTGTGGTGATGTGGGGATTAATCTGCTTCATGAGGCCTGCAAGGTGCATGATGTAGCTTATGCAGCGAATCAAGGTTTGGCAGAACGTCATGCTACAAATAGAATTTTTGCCGATAAAGCCGAGGAAATACGTCGATGGTGAGATGATAGGTACAGGTCAATGTATTGTAGCATTAGCAGATAATAAAGTAATGTGTACCAAACATAAATTGGGCGCTGGAATAAATTTCAAAAAATTATGAATGCTGCTTGCTGTACATTGAGGAACGAGAAGTCTGTAGCATGGTTACAAAATTGTATCCAGTCCGTGGTGGTAACGGCAAAAGGGATCTTGAAGAAGAAGAAGAAGAAGAAAGGTGCAAGAAGACGTCCTGTTAAAATGCCTAAGTTCTGGTAATTCCTAAATTATCCTGTTTCTAATTCCAGCATTATTGAGACTATCGGCTATTGGGTGATTGGTGGGAGAAGCTGATGCCGTAGCCTGAAGAGTAAAGAAAGCACAAAACGCTCAGGAGCAACTACAGGAATCAGAAGGCGTAATTGGATGATGGAGACGATCACTGTTGGTAAAAGATTATATTTAACACCATACAAGAACGGCCTCGGACCTTTACCAAGAAAAGTCTCCTAACTATGCTAGAGACAGACCACTTACCGATACTTACCTCCTTAAACTCGTCAAGAAATTCGAAATCCCAAGTTTTCATGGTGCGTTTACGCGAAATAATTTTCCAAAGAGAATTTGGAAATGTAAGGAATGTGGGATCATAAATTTAGATGTAACAGGAGGATCTGGAATAAACTGGGTCGTGTAAGATAAGACAAAACAGAATAATGTGGTCTACTTTGAGACGTAATGGGTTTACCCCCTCCAGAAGCACTGCGCCACTACTTCGCCAATAGCCGTGTGGTCTACAAATTTCGATGATACCAAGATATCGATTCATACCACTGTGACGATTCGTGTCCAAGGTTTTCCCTGATGAATGCATAAAAACAAGTGGCATACACTTCTCCATGTCATTTGAGGCTAATATGTAATGTTGTACACTCGGACTTTAAAAGAGTGCTCCTCTTTGCTAACTGCAAATTACTTCCCCCGAAAACATCTAAAGATGAGCGAGTGGAGTATTGCATGGATTGGTCTGGAAACTTATAACACCACCGAGACAAACAATAAACTTCACCTAGGTGGTGGCAAATCTGTGGAGATTCCTCCTCGCTTATATGAAAGTGAGGATCTACATCCAATTATAAAACGATACATAAAAGCACATGACTTACATGCATATGTTATTACGTTTAAAACAGAGATAAAAAAGGCAAAACATAAAATAGATTTTACTGAGGAAGACTCAACAGGATCAGTACTCAGTTTCTCGAAGAGTCTAGTTTTGGCTAATAAAATCGAAAAAAATTACAAGTCTGGTTAAGGATTGAATTTCATTAGCGCACCCTGTCGACTGTTGTATCACAATGAATTCATACGTGAACGGTCTATAACTACACTCCTGGAAATGGAAAAAAGAACACATTGACACCGGTGTGTCAGAACCACCATACTTGCTCCGGACACTACGAGAGGGCTGTACAAGCAATGATCACACGCACGGCACAGTGGACACGCCAGGAACCGCGGAGTTGGCCGTCGAATGGCGCTAGCTGCGCAGCATTTGTGCACCGCCGCCGTCAGTGTCAGCCAGTTTGCCGTGGCATACGGAGCTCCATCGCAGTCTTTAACACTGGTAGCATGCCGCGACAGCGTGGACGTGAACCGTATGTGCAGTTGACGGACTTTGAGCGAGGGCGTATAGTGGGCATGCGGGAGGCCGGGTGGACGTACCGCCGAATTGCTCAACACGTGGGGCGTGAGGTCGCCACAGTACATCGATGTTGTTGCCAGTGGTCGGCGGAAGGTGCACGTGCCCGTCGACCTGGGACCGGACCGCAGCGACGCACGGATGCACGCCAAGACCGTAGGATCTTACGCAGTGCCGTAGGGGACCGCACTGCCACTTCCCAGCAAATCAGGGACACTGTTGCTCCTGGGGTATCGGCGAGGACCATTCGCAACCGTCTCCATGAAGCTGGGCTACGGTCCCGCACACCGTTAGGCCGTCTTCCGCTCACGCCCCAACATCGTGCAGCCCGCCTCCAGTGGTGTCGCGACAGGCGCGAATGCAGGGACGAATGGACACGTGTCGTCTTCAGCGATGAGAGTCGTTTCTGCCTTGGTGCCAATGATGGTCGTATGCGTGTTTGGCGCCGTGCAGGTGAGCGCCACAATCAGGACTGCATACGACCGTGGCACACAGGGCCAACACCCGGCATCATGGTGTGGGGAGCGATCTCCTACACTGGCCGTACACCTCTGGTGATCGTCGAGGGGACGCTGAATGGTGCACGGTACATCCAAACCGTCATCGAACCCATCGTTCTACCATTCCTAGACCGGCAAGGGAACTTGCTGTTCCAACAGGACAATGCACGTCTGCATGTATCCCGTGCCACCCAACGTGCTCTAGAAGGTGTAATTCAACTACCCTGGCCAGCAAGATCTCCGGATCTGTCCCCCATTGAGCATGTTTGGGACTGGATGAAGCGTCGTCTCACGCGGTCTGCACGTCCAGCACGAACGCTGGTCCAACTGAGGCGCCAGGTGGAAATGGCATGGCAAGCCGTTCCACAGGACTACATCCAGCACCTCTACGATCGTCTCCATGGGAGAATAGCAGCCTGCATTGCTGCGAAAGGTGGATATACACTGTACTAGTGCCGACATTGTGCATGCTCTGTTGCCTGTGTCTATGTGCCTGTGGTTCTGTCAATGTGATCATGTGATGTATCTGACCCCAGGAATGTGTCAATAAAGTTTCCCCCTCCTAGGACAATGAATTCACGGTGTTCTTATTTCAATTTCCAGGAGTGTATATACGTTCAACAAGTTCTTCCCTACAGTGGGAAGAGGATGTAAACTCATTGAGGTACCTAACAGGTCAATACACCTTAAAGTGACTGTTCAGTGATTAGACCACCTAAAAGTTGAACATCGTTGAGCAGGACAGGAATGTGGCTGAATTTTAAGGAGAGGAAATCGTGGTATGTCCTCGTCTGAAGCAGCATCACTATGGGCTTAAAGTATAAAACCAGCCCACTCACCAGTCATTACTCCACTCCGCTGTGGAAGGACGAAGTAATAATACATCAGAAATACAACTTCCTAAAGTCTATAGGATTGAACCCTCGTAATTGAATCACTCGAAATAACAACTCCATTTCAACATGGCGAACAAAGCATTCGCAAGGAATATACACTGAGCAGCCAGAAAAGTATAACCACCTACCTAATAACCCGTAAGTCCACCTTTGGCATGGATAACAGTGGCACCATACCTCCATAAACAAGTTGCCTTAGTCCTATAAATTCTGGAGTGGGGGCCGATAAGCTCTGACGCCAAGTTCAATCACATCCCAAATGTGTTCGATCGGGTTCGGGTTTAGTTCCGGCAAGTTGGGGGGGGGGGGGGAGTGGGGGCGGCTAGCACAATTGGAACTCGCCACTGGATTCCTCGAAACACTCCATCACACTCCTGACCTTGTGACAGGGTGCATTATCTTGCTGAAAAATGCCACTGCTGGCAGGAATGATGATCGTCTTGAATGGGTGTACATGGTCTGCAATCAGTGCACGATACTCCTTTGCCAGCATGGTGCCTTGCACGAGCTCCACTGTACCTATGGATGCACACGTGAATGTTCCCCAGAGCATGATAGAACCACCGCCAGCTTGTCTCCATCCCACAGCACAGGTATCAAGGAGTTGTTCCGCTGGAAGACGACGGATTCGCTCCCTCCCATTGGCATGATGAAGAATGTATCAGGATTCATCAGACCATACAACGCTCTACCATTGCACCAACGTCCGGTGCCGATGGTCACGTGCCCATTTCAGTCATAGTTCGAGATATGTCACTGTGTTAACATTGACACATGTATGTGTTGTCTTCTGTGGAGGCTCGTCGTTAGGAGTGTTCGATGCACTATGAGTTCATACAAACTTGTACTCTGCCCAATATTAAAGCCTGATGTTAGTTCCCCCACAGTTCGCTGCCTGTTCCGTTTTACTAGTCTGCCCAACCTATGACGTCCGACATCTGTAATGATGGGTGGCCGCCCAACCCCACGACGTCGGGAAGTGATTTCACATTGGTTTCATCACGTGTTGAAGACATTCACCACAGCACTCCTCGGACACCCAACAAGTCTTGCAGTTTTTGAAATGTTAGTACCGAGTCTCTGGGCTATCGCAAACTGCCCTAGGTCAAACTCACAAATATCCTACTCCTTTCCCATTTTACATACGGACTGCAAGCTCACTGATACAACGTACATAGTGCATGTATGTGACTAGCAATCATTCCTCGCCAAGTCCATTCGAAATGTACACAGAATAAGAGGCCCCAAAAGATGACTTACCCAACAAAATCTCAAACTCATTGCCAGCAGAACATTACAAAAGATGCTGCCGTAGGTTTCCAAGAATATCGTATGTGCAAAATAGGGAGTACGACTCTACAGTCAAAGAGAGAGAATAGAGAGGATCAAGTAAAGAAATTGAAGCAGCGATCAGTGACAACATAGTGCGTGTGGAGCTCTTGGTTAAGTGTCCACACATTCGCAGTCGCTCATACTTACAACGCTACCTGGACAACTGACACCAGATTAATGTTATTATTATAACAGCGACAGTGTGCTATTTTCCTTGGTTAATACTAACAGTGGCCCCGGAAGAAAAGCAAAGGTTCTTCAGTGAGAGCTGCACCTGCAGTACCGTATAGAAGTATGCAGTTAGCCATGGGGTACAGACGCGATGGTTTTTCCTTGGCCAAAACCCCTGGCATCTGCTCTGAAGACTTACCACTATATTTTTATATTCTATTCATTCTTTTCTCTTAAAACATTGTAGTTAGATTTGTTCAGTTTTCGGCATACCTAATTTTTTTTTTACATCAAGTAGTAATAGGCTGTACAAACCACTAATAGAACCCTTATTCATAGTATTACTTACTTTCAAACTACATGCTACAAGCAAAATGTAACTGAGCGCTTAATTGTGTATGATTGTCTGTTGAAAGTTAATGGAATGTACTTCCCATCATAGTATCTAGACAGTTTACGATAAAGTACTTGCAGCAAATAAATAAAATAAATATTCAGACATGCAGTATACTTCAGGACAGTTTGAGAATTGTTGCCTGCAGGGTGAGGACGAAATATTATTCTTACAGGGATGTTAATGTAGAATATACCCTACCTACACAGCCAAGATTGGTAACGCACGTCTGTGGCATGGGGATCGACTAGACGGTAAGTGCTTCGAATCTTGGGGGTGGTAGGTATTTTCACCACCAGGATTTGGCTGGCAAGGGGTGGAGACATGGTGGGGTAAGGTTCCTAATTACCAAACTTTGGCGCCATTGACTGGATTAAACCCGAAACATCTTCGCAGTATCTGCTGAAATGAAGGCATGTGACACTTTGAAGAAGGTCCGTAGGTCAGATGGAGACGTCAGGCCCGTTGTTCCCTTTGTGCTGTTCGAGAGAAATTGGCAATGTGTTGGCACCAGCTTCAACATCTCGTTTATCTCACCATCACACAAACATAAATTGAACACCACAATGTACACACAGCCATTACAGCCACAACATAGAAACTCCATTTAAGAAGCAACTGTCATTCACCGCCTGAGAAGAGCTCATTATGTGTGGAAGAACGAAGTCTTACCGATGAGGTGAATCATCATAGCTATTTCATAGTCTTTCCTTGAGTAGAACGCCATATGATGTAACTAAAAGAAAGCAAGTAAAATATGTTTACATGTTTAATTCTCTCCAAGATTTTCCAACGACTCGATGTGCAGTAGTGGCTGTTATTATTTAGTTGCTTAAGGAGTTCTTTTAGTTCTCATCATTTACACCCAATAATTCTGAAGTTTCTACTTCATTTGTTAACTGTTGCTCACAATTAAAATTTTCATTGGTATTGTTCCTTTTCATGTGCATGTCTTTCCTTTTTAATGAAGATAAAGGCCATTTGCAGAATTATAGTCACTAATTCTCTAAAATAATATTTCAAATTTTCTTTGTTCCTGTGTGGATTGATTATAAGAAGTGTTTCATTTGAAATACTATCAATTGTATGATCTTTTATTTTTCATGTAATTTACTCTTTCCTTAATTACAGATACGGAAATGGCTAAAAGTATTAGATGAATAAATCGCAGTGCGTTGAATTTTCAATACATTGCTTTGACTTTTCTGTTGAGCTCCATTCCCTACTGCCTTGACCACATTTAATATATGATGACTAAAATTACTTGCTGCCTGTGAATTATCATTTATAAACTTTTCTTTCAAATACCTAGATGTGCTTTCTTGCTATATGGTATGTCGTCCTGCCGTTGGAATCACAGAAAGACATCTGGCCGAAAGGTGTTCGTTGTAAGATGCTACGGGGTCAAAAGTAATTAAAGTCAATGGTCTTCGAAAGTGGAGACTTAATGAATGGCATGAATATTTTTTGCCAATTGAAAATTTGTGCTGGACAGGAATTTTCTTCTTTTCGTGATCAGTCACCGTAGCCATCAGCATATCTGAGCCCGCCTCTAGGACAGTCTCAGACTTTCATCGTCATTGACATTTTCACCTGTGTTTTCTGAACACTACAGCCACAGTTTCACTTAAATTGTATCTGGCATCAACAGAGTTCGGAGAACGGCTTTGGTGGCGGACCGAGGTTTACTCTCCCGCAAGAAGTATACAGACTGACTCAGCTAAGCAGCTCATCTCAAATATGTCTGGAATTGTTTAAGATAAAGTAATTCTTGGATAGAAAGTTCGCAGTTTACTTGACACTTCAAATTCGGAAGAATTCCGATCTTTCGATAATTACCACCATCATCGTCGTCATCAGCCCCTGATGACGATGACGCTGGCAATCATCGAAAGCTCTGGATTTTATCCGAATTTGACGTGGAAAGTAAACCGAGAACTTTTTACCCTAGAAATCCGTCGCGAAAGACCTTGAAGGCATATAATAGTTCTGTTTTCAACTAGTTGAATTGTGAGGAAGTCCTCACGATGGTCTCTTTTCCCAGCTATAATAATTGGCGACATCAGTATCAACTTCGCTTCTTCCAGCGGAACTATACTAACGTCTGTTACTAGTACCGTATTATGTACTTGCATGCCTGAATGAACAGACTGCAGTCCGAAATTAATTCGTTTGGCAGTTGTACCTAGTAAATGTATTTTGTTTTGATCTGAAGATGGTTTGTAGATAAGCCGATATTAGTAATTAAATAAAATTAAATTTGTCAGCTTGACTATCAAGAGTCTTTCTGAAACCACACGGTATAGGGATGTATACAGTGTGACATATAGAAGTTAGGGTCAGTACAAGAGGCGTGCAAGCATGGCCGAAGTGGTCAAGGTGACCGCTCGTGAGAAGCGGGAAATCCGGGTTCGAGACCTGGTCCACAACAAATTTTCATATGTCAATAACCGGTAGTAGGTCTATACGTAACACAGCTAATGCCAAGAATTCACAGTCAGCGAATTTATTTCGTGCTAGTATCTTGGTTCTAAAATATACATGCTCGACGTAGTTTCACAATTACAAATCCGATTACTAGCTTTGGAGTAATTACGATATTTATAACTTAGGATTTATGTGTTTTTTATGTGAAATCGATTGTTGTCTAACGTGGAAGTTCGTGATTTCATTCCCAAATAATGAAATACATCACGCCAGAGAAGGGAGGAGAGTGTTGCACTGCCACGATACCGGTATAAAAGAGACAGAGAGGAAATGTAGTTTTCATTCTGTCTTTGTCGTTCATATGTGCCAACTCTGAAAAATTAATATCTTTCAAAAACCAGGAGAAACTATATATGCTACTTCTTTAGGGAGAATGGAGGAGAGCGAAGAGAACAGCTGATTTATAAGCATAAATATATCCCGACAGACAGTGTACAACAAGAAAGAAAATTCAGCGAAAGTGAATAAAATTATTTTTGGAAGAGCACTGGAATACTACGCTATAGGTTCTTAATTCAGAAAATTCTCTTTACCCGTGTAGCTATCTTCACAAAACATGGAAAGCCGAATAAGAAATATGTACTAATGGCCCGCTGAGGATCCACTCTGGCTAAGGCAGGTTGAATATCAGAGCCACTGAAGAGTGATAATTTGCTGCGAGATTATTCGATACTATGTGATAGGTTCTTAACTGAAGAAATCTTACCGGGTAAAAGATATTTACATGGTTCTTAACCGAAGAAATCTCAACGGATAAAAGATGCGTAACGAAGTGCTACCGGCTCTCCTAGAAGAAGTACCACTTGAAATACGCAGAAGTATGTGGTTCCAGAACGATGAGCTTCCTGATGGATATTCACCTGTGGCTAGGACGTGGATCAGTAGCTCTTCCCTGGTAGGTGGATAGGACGCGAAGGCATTATAAGTTGTCCTTCAAGTCCGCCTCATTTGACGTAATTGGACCTTTTGCTGTTTCAAAAACTCAAGGATGAAGTCTATACACAAGTTCCGACGAAGCAACCGGATTTAAAGCATTGCATTGTTGCAGCAGTGGCAATGATATCGAAGGAATCTTATCAGTCGGTCTGTAAGAACTTGCGCTAGCGACGGTAGAAGTGTATTGCACTAGACGGTGGGCAGTTCGAACACTTGATGACATAAATGAAAAGATAGTCAAGCTGACCTAGCAGATAGTGTCTGAAGTTCCGTGCGCCTTTACGCGGATGATGCTGTAGTATACAGAGAAGTTGCAGCATTAGAAAATTGTAGCGAAATGCAGGAAGATCTGCAGCGGATAGGCACTTGGTGCAGAGAGTGGCAACTGACCCTTAACATAGACAAATGTAATGTATTGCGAATACATAGAAAGAAGGATCCTTTATTGTATGATTATATGATAGCGGAACAAACACTGGTAGCAGTTACTTCTGTAAAATATCTGGGAGAATGTGTGCGGAACGATTTGAAGTGGAATGATCATATAAAATTAATTGTTGGTAAGGCGGGTACCAGGTTGAGATTCATTGGGAGAGTCCTTAGAAAATGTAGTCCATCAACAAAGGAGGTGGCTTACAAAACACTCGTTCGACCTACACTTGAGTATTGCTCATCAGTGTGGGATCCGTACAACATCGGGTTGACGGAGGAGATAGAGAAGATCCAAAGAAGAGCGGCGTGTTTTGTCACAGGGTTATTTGGGAACCGTGATAGCGTTACGGTGATGTTTAACAAACTCAAGTGGCAGACTCTGCAAGAGAGGCGCTCTGCATCTCGGTGTAGCTTGCTCGCCAGGGTTCGAGTGGGTGCGTTTCTGGATGAGATATCGAATATATTGCTTCCCCCTACTTACACCTCCCGAGGAGATCACGAATGTAAAATTAGAGAGATTCGAGCGCGCACGGAGGCTTTCAGACAGTCGTTCTTCCCGCGAACCATACGCGACTGGAACAGGAAAGGGAGGTAATGACAGTGGCACGTAAACTGCCCTCCGCCACACACCGTTGGGTGGCTTGCAGAGTATAAATGTAGATGTAGATGTAGATGTAGATTTATGAACACGTTCTTTTATGATTTCAAAAAAAATTGTTCAAATGGCTCTGAGCACTATGTGACTTAACATCTGTGGTCATCAGTCCCTTAGAACGTAGAACTTCTTACACCTAACTGACCTAAGGATATCACATGCATCCATGCCCGAGGCAGGATTCGAACATGCGACCGTAGCGGTCACGCGGTTCCAGACTGAAGCGCCTAGAACCGCACGGCCACACCGGCCGGCTTTTATGATATAGTTTGGGTGCTTTTAGTGCTGTAATTCTGCAAAGTAAATGTGTATCTTGACATTAAACTGCTGATGCGAAGTTGTTATTTAACAATTTTCATGCCTTAAATCACTGTTTTACGCATGCGCCCATTTTTCGATGTGTGCCTTTCTTTCAAAGCTCTGACAGAAATTCCGTACTTAACTGGTGGATAATTCTCAGATGCCACGTCTTTTACCTTCCAGTTTATGTGACTGTGCAGCATCATGTAGCCAAGTGTTATTAGTATCTATCCACTATTCCGCTAATGTAACTAAACTCTCTTAGCTACGTGAACCTGGATCCCCCAATCAGTTAGACGTGAAAGGTACGTGTAACAAGATGAACTTCAGTATAATGCAGCAGTCGGTTTCACGTCAAAAACAAATAAATCCTAAGCTATAAATATTTCAGTTTCTCTGGAACTACTTATCGTACTATAAAAACTGAAATGCCCTTGAGCCCGTCTCTATTAAAACTAATTTCTATAGTCTCATTTGAAGAAGTGAATTTTACACCGACATGTGTATTATTAACATAGCCACGAAAAGAGAGTATATGTATTTCAGTGAAGACGTTTTCACAATTCATTTGACTCCTACAGTATCTTGAAAGGTTCAGGAAATGTGAACAGCTTAGTTGAATTACCCTGTATATGAATCCAATTACAGTCAGAGATATGACTGGCATCTTTTCCGACGGACATGTCCAACAAAACAGACACCGCTAGTTACAAAGCAGCAGAGACAAATACATGAATAACTACGATGAAATGAAATGATCTTATGGCCATGGTGGGCGGAAATCCCCACCTGGGGATGTCCGGCGGCCAAGTGGCAAGTCTTTTCAGCTGACTCCACATCGGGCTACTTGCTTGTCGATGATGAGGAAATGATAACGAGGAGAGCACAACTCACAGTCCACGAGCGGGAAAAAATCTCCGACCTGGATGTGAATTGAACTCGGGCCTGCTGCGTAGCAGTCAAACGTGACTCCTCAGCTAAGGAGGATTGGGGACTAGTTGGGATGAAAGGAACAGAAAAGAAACGGGATGGAAAAGAGAGAGGAAGGAAAATATGACTTCCATCCACACAGCCCGTTGTGGCAATGCTACGGCGAGAGTTGAAAATTTGTGTCGGACGGGGACTCGAACCCTGATGCTCTGCTTCTCCAAATCTGTTGACTGCGTGAGGTTGAGAATTTCGGTATGAGGAAAATCGTGTCCAGATGACCGAGACGATTAAGGCAACCGTTCTAAAGATGCGGAGCATACGGATTCGATTTCCGGTTCGGTAATTTTAGCGCCTATGGACAACTATATCGCTAACTTACGCGAAGGCTGCCAGTGAACAGAAACAGCCCATCCCAATTACGGCAACGCTCCCGAATGACTGCACTAGTTAAAGAGACATTCCAATTTACCAAGCGGAAATGTCCTTCAACAGACCGCAACCGACAGGACCTGTGATAAAAGCTCAAATTGCTAACGTCCTATAAAACTGTAATGTAGCGGTTGTCACTGGACAGGACCCAACCACCACTATTTAGGCAACACTCACGATTGTCAGTGTTAGTGCAAGTAAGTCTCCAACGGAGACAACAGACATAGCGGGGGCGTCCTTCGCCGACTCAATTGATAGAACCCGCGTCGAAAGGCCCAATCACCAACATCCCAGATAACTCTAAAGCTTCCAGGGAAGCATCTGCTGACGATAACGTTTCTGATCAGGACAAGGGAACTGCAGCGGACACTTCAGGGGCTCCTCGAGAACAAAAAAAAAGCGGAAGCTTGTACATCAAGGCTCCGAGCAAATTGCCCTGCTAGTGCGTGCAAAGGCTAACTAAGTAGCTAAAAAAATCAGCGAAGAATCCTTGGGAGGCTGTGTCCAAAATCCACCATGTTCAACAGTCAAAAATGTCTCCACAGCCGCCAAATTATGCCAAACTGAAACCACAGCCAATAACCACGACACAGAAGAAACCACTCGCAACTTTGGAATAACTGCAAACAGTCTTTCGACTAAAGGGAACTGGAGAGACGAACCAGCCAAGGACGAAGAGATGAACGAAATACCGACACCCACTGATGAAGGATCTGTTACGCAGTGAAAATGCGACTTTAACGAATCAGACAATGGGATTTGGGTATGTATCAAATACATACTAAAAGTGTCACAACAGGAGTATCATGGGAGCTCTTAAATCAATATCGCTCAAAAAATTATGAACACCTACCGAACTGCAACCTTCAATGCAAACAATATTCGAAGTTCACCGAAGATGAATAGCCATAGAGATTTTGTATATGCAGCCGATATCTACTTTTCCTTGCTTAAAGAGGTAAAAGATACTGAATAAAATGAGATAAATGAGTGCAATGTTATTTTTAATTTTGTATAATGAAGTGAACTAGCGACAGCGACACTATCGAAAAATGACTTGCCATTAACAACATTAACAACATTGAAACTCTCCCTAATGGAACACCTCTGAAACTCTCCCTAATGGAACACCTCTTCCCCAAGCGTTCTGTCACACGAGGATGATCAGTACATACGAGCTGTCAGGAAGTAGCAATCTACGCAATAGAGCAGAGTTTCTCAAACATGTAATTGTGCCCCTATTCGGTGTGCGCCATTACAATATCACAACTGCGATACACTTTAAGTGTGTTCTAAATCCCAAATATCAGGACTCCAGTTTTAACACGTACATGGAGTTTGCATACACACTGAAAGCGTTTAGACTATGTGGCACTTGGGAGCTTCAAAACGGTGATGCGCCTGGCTTTACTTTCATTACGGACACTTCAATGAGCTATCCAGGCAGGATATACGTCTTCAGCAACTTGAAGAACAGGCTAATGCAGACCGAATCGTGGCCTACAAGGGTCTTCGACCATGTCACTTACAGAACTACCTTAAATATGGAAAGACCCAAAAACCTACCGAGCAAGGGGATATTGGAAATTAAATGTCGCGCATCTAGGAAGTGCCGCACGTCACGAGTGTTTCAGCTGCACATGAGAGGACTGTGAGAGGAAGTTTAGTTGTTATAACTCTGCTTTCATATGGTGGCTTAAATATGCCAAATCGAAATTAATAGAAATTTTAATGGATTATTCGCACGAAAAATGTTTTTGGCATATGACAACAATTGAATATCATTATCAGTGTCTGCAGGATCTCCAGAAACTAGACGCTTTAGCGACCAGGGACTATATTTAGATCAACAACAGAAAATTTAAAAAATGTAGACTCTGAAGCACAAACAATTAGACGGACACATAGTACAGTCGACGAGGCAGGACACAAGAAGAGCAGTGAATGGAAAGTATTTACAGAAGTTAAAACGGATGATGGAACCGTTTTGACGAGCCAGAAGGAAATATACAGACTTTTTGCACAACTCAGGTCCAGCAACGCTTTTGATAATAATGCACAGGCAGAACTGTTACGAAGTCTTCAATGAAACCTGGTATTACAGCATCTCACGGTCTTACTGAACACATATATGAAGATGATACACATGCTGCAATAGCACCTATTCCGAAAAACAATCGTTTAGGCCAGATGGCATACATGCAGAGTTTTGCCAGGCCTTCTGGGCACAACTGACACCTTAATTATTACAAGTATATAACTAACTTAAGACTCCTGCCTTCCAAATGCCAAAAGATTTCTTAGAAGGAACGATTGTGCTCGTCTCGAAGAACCCACAAAGAGCGTCTCTAGGAAATCTACGACCCATCAGACTGCTTAATCATGGCCTGCATCATTGCATAAAGGCTCAAAAGGATAATACATGAGATCACCGTAGACTCACACTAGTACAGGGTAGGACGGATCAATCCTCCACGCTGTGTGTGATTAAAGATAAGTAATAGCTACAGAAGACGTTCTTCCATTTAGAAGTGCAATAATGTCACCATACTTTGCAAACGGTTTTGACATGGTCACCCATCAGTACCTTTTAGAGACAATGAGCGCAATGCCACAACGGTTTATCAATATCATACGTAGAATAGAAAGAAAAAGTCACGAAGAATTATGATCAACGGTCAGTTATCGAGGAGTTTTGAGTTCAGTAGTTTGCTGAGGAACGGCTGCCCAATGTCAATGGCCTTGTTTGCCTTCGCTGCTGAACCTCTGCTTGCCACTCTGCAGCAAAAGCTTCGAGAACTACACACACACACCCACACACACACACACACACACACACACACACACACACACACAAACACAAACACACAAACACAAACACACACACAGCCAGAACATTGTCTGCAAGGCATACGCTACTGATCGCGCCATAAACTATACGTAGATACGAACTAGCATCACGTGCAAAACTGAACAAGACAGAATCAAGTATAATAAACCTGAAACTAGGACTTCCCACGCAAAACACCTGAGAAATGAAAGTGGTTTCCCACGTTATGCATGGAGTATAGGTGTAACAAAGCACGCCTTCGCTTCCAACTATAAGTAAAATCTTAACGAAAGTACGTGCTGCGGTTCAAGCACACAGCATGGGAAAGCTGGATGAGGTTCAGTGGGTAGGACTTGCAAGTGCACACATACTATGTGGCCCACGTTTTACCAATACCTAAGAATGTAGCACCGAGAATAATGTCGGTATTGGGACGCTACATAAATTTGGCAATATTTTCGTAGTGAAATTTTACTGTCTCTGTCTCCCAGTAGAAGATGGAGGACTAAACCTCACTGATGTTAGTTTTAAATAGCATGCTTTATACGTGTGTAACACCTTCAAGCTGTGGACAAACTCTCTCAGAAGTTTAACGGCCCGTTTGCTGAAAGAGATCACTCCTGTTAATCTGAACCCATTCATAGATGTACAGCACATTCAGAATGATTTTTATAATTTAAGCAATTTTAATAGAATTTGGCTATAGCCAAATGAAATTCTCTGCAAAAGGTATGACAAAAGAGAAAGATACATGTTAAATATTAATAAAGGTAAAAACAGAAAAATGATAGAAGGGAAATCCCCACATAACGACTGGAAGGAGATTTGGAAAAACATTAGTCACCATAACTTACCATCGGATGTGAAAGCAAAGCGTTACAATACAGTGAATAGAAAAATACCTACCAACTCCAAATATCACGCCATCCACTTAACAGAGTCCCCAATGTGTGCTTCCTGTAGCTTAATGGATACTGAGGAACACAGATTAGTGTGTGTGTAAAAGTACAGGATATCTGGCAAATGATTAGGCAGAAGTTAGTTTGCATATCTAGGACAGCACCAAACAGTATGACACTAGCAGACTTTTTTACACCTACAAGCAGTTGCAGATACCTACATGCAAAGAAATGCCGTCAATGGCTGTATTTTACCACGCAGTATCACAGCCTAACCACGGCAAAGAAATGTAAGGAGACGTATGGAAACCTTTTAAAGTATACAGTTGTGTATATACAGGTTGAGTCACCATCAGTGTTACATAATGGAACAAGTGGTTTATCCAATATTTATTAATTTATTTATTCATTCATTATAATGTTAACAAAGAAAGTAAACAAGTAAATAATCACAGAACAGAAATGGTTAAGTTTAGTATTACGTTATTTAAAAAAAAGGAAATTGTAGACAACAGGAAAGATTGTACGTTTATTCATTTCATAACACGTACTTCACTCTCACAAATTGTTACGTCAAAAAGATGACATTTATTTATATTATATGAAGACTTTTCAGTTATAATTTATGTCTCCTTGATGTTGTTGTTGTTGTCTTCAGTCCTGAGACTGGTTTGATGCAGCTCTCCATGCTACTCTATCCTGTGCAAGCTGCTTCATCTCCCAGTACCTACTGCAACCAACATCCTTCTGAATCTGCTTAGTGTACTCATCTCTCGGTCTCCCTCTACGATTTTTACCCTCCACGCTGGCCTCCAATGCTAAATTTGTGATCCCTTGATGCCTCAAAACATGTCCTACCAACCGATCCCTTCTTCTAGTCAAGTTGTGCCACAAACTTCTCTTCTCCCCAATCCTATTCAATACCTCCTCATTAGTTACGTGATCTATCCACTTTATCTTCAGTATTCTTCTGTAGCACCACATTTCGAAAGCTTCTATTCTCTTCTTGTCCAAACTAGTTATCGTCCATGTTTCACTTCCATACATGGCTACACTCCAAACAAATACTTTCAGAAACGACTTCCTGATACATAAATCTATATTCGATGTTAACAAATTTTTCTTCTTCAGAAACTCTTTCCTTGCCATTGTCAGTCTACATTTTATATCCTCTCTACTTCGACCATCATCAGTTATTTTACTTCCTAAATAGCAAAACTCCTTTACTACTTTAAGTGTCTCATTTCCTAATCTAATTCCCTCAGCATCACCCGATTTAATTTGACTACATTCCATTATCCTCGTTTTGCTTTTGTTAATGTTCATCTTATATCCTCCTTTCAAGACACTGTCCATTCCGTTCAACTGCTCTTCCAAGTCCTTTGCCGTCTCTGACAGAATTACAATGTCATCGGCGAACCTCAAAGTTTTTACTTCGTCTCCATGAATTTTAATACCTACTCCAAATTTTTCTTTTGTTTCCTTTACTGCTTGCTCAATATACAGATTGAATAACATCGGGGAGAGGCTACAACCCTGTCTCACTCCTTTCCCAACCACTGCTTCCCTTTCATGCCCCTCGACTCTTATAACTGCCATCTGGTTTCTGTACAAATTATAAATAGCCTTTCGCTCCCTGTATTTTACCCCTGCCACCTTTAGAATTTAAAAAAGAGTATTCCAGTCAACATTGTTAAAAGCTTTCTCTAAGTCTACAAATGCTAGAAACGTAGGTTTGCCTTTTCTTAATCTTTCTTCTAAGATAAGTCGTAAGGTCAGTATTGCCTCACGTGTTCCAACATTTCGACGGAATCCAAACTGATCCTCCCCGAGGTCTGCATCTACCAGTTTTTCCATTCGTCTGTAAAGAATTCGCGTTAGTATTTTGCAGCCGTGGCTTATTAAACTGATAGTTCGGTAATTTTCACATCTGTCAGCACCTGCTTTCTTTGGGATTGGAATTATTATATTCTTCTTGAAGTCTGAGGGTATTTCGCCTGTCTCATACATCTTGCTCACCAGCTGGTAGAGTTTTGTCATGACTGGCTCTCCCAAGGCCGTCAGTAGTTCTAATGGAATGTTGTCTACTCCGGGGGCCTTGTTTCGACTCAGGTCTTTCAGTGCTCTGTCGAACTCTTCACGCAGTATCGTATCTCCCATTTCGTCTTCATCTACATCCTCTTCCATTTCCATAATATTGTCCTCAAGTACATCGCCCTTGTATAAACCTTCTATATACTCCTTCCACCTTTCTGCTTTCCCTTCTTTGCTTAGAACTGGGCTGCCATCTGAGCTCTTGATATTCATACACGTGGTTCTCTTCTCTCCAAAGGTCTCTTTAATTTTCCTGTAGGCAGTATCTATCTTACCCCTAGTGAGATAAGCTTCTACATCCTTACATTTGTCCTCTAGCCATCCCTGTTTAGCCATTTTGCACTTCCTGTCGATCTCATTTTTGAGACGTTTGTATTCCTTTTTGCCTGCTTCATTTACTGCATTTTTATACTTTCTCCTTTCATCAATTAAATTCAATATTTCTTCTGTTACCCAAGGATTTCTAGCAGCCCTCGTCTTTTTACCTACTTTATCCTCTGCTGCCTTCACTACTACATCCCTCAGAGCTACCCATTCTTCTTCTACTGTATTTCTTTCCCCTATTCCTGTCAATTGTTCCCTTATGCTCTCTCTGAAACTCTGTACAACCTCTGGTTCTTTCAGTTTATCCAGATCCCATCTCCTTAATTTCCCACCTTTTTGCAGTTTCTTCAGTTTTAATCTACAGGTCATAACCAATAGATTGTGGCCAGAGTCCACATCTGCCCCTGGAAATGTCTTACAACTTAAAACCTGGTTCCTAAATCTCTGTCTTACCATTATATAATCTATCTGATACCTTTTAGTATCTCCAGGGTTCTTCCACGTATTCAACCTTCTTTCATGATTCTTAAACCAAGTGTTAGCTATGATTAAGTTGTGCTCTGTGCAAAATTCTACTAGGCGGCTTCCTCTTTCATTTCTTAGCCCCAATCCATATTCACCTACTATGTTTCCTTCTCTCCCTTTTCCCACACTCGAATTCCAGTCACCCATTACTATTAAATTTTCGTCTCCCTTCACTATCTGAATAATTTCTTTTATTTCATCGTACATTTCTTCAATTTCTTCATCATCTGCAGAGCTAGTTGGCATATAAACTTGTACTACTGTAGTAGGTGTGGGCTTCGTATCTATCTTGGCCACAATAATGCGTTCACTATGCTGTTTGTAGTAGCTTACCCGCATTCCTATTTTCCTATTCATTATTAAACCTACTCCTGCATTACCCCTATTTGATTTTGTGTTTATAACCCTGTAGTCACCTGACCAAAAACCTTGTTCCTCCTGCCACCGAACTTCACTAATTCCCACTATATCTAACTTTAACCTATCCATTTCCCTTTTTAAATTTTCTAACCTACCTGCCCGATTAAGGGATCTGACATTCCACGCTCCGATCCGTAGAACGCCAGTTTTCTTTCTCCTGATAACGACATCCTCCTGAGCAGTCCCCGCCCGGAGATCCGAATGGGGGACTATTTTACCTCCGGAATATTTTACCCAAGAGGATGCCATCATCAATTAATCATACAGTAAAGCTGCATGTCCTCGGGAAAAATTACGGCTGTAGTTTCCCCTTGCTTTCAGCCGTTCGCAGTACCAGCACAGCAAGGCCGTTTTGGTTAATGTTGCAAGGCCAGATCAGTCAATCATCCAGACTGTTGCCCCTGCAACTACTGAAAAGGCTGCTGCCCCTCTTCAGGAACCACACGTTTGTCTGGCCTCTCAACAGATACCCCTCCGTTGTGGTTGCACCTACGGTTCGGCCATCTGTATCGCTGAGGCACGCAAGCCTCCCCACCAACGGCAAGGTCCATGGTTCATGGGGGGAAGGTCTCCTTGATATCTTTAGTAATGTGATGAATACAATAAGATCAATAGAAAATACACCGTCTCATAAGTGGTGGAGGAAATATTATATAGCAACAGAATACAAAAGAAGTTATTTCAGCTTCAAAGGCATATGAAGCCGATGCTAAGGAGGACGAATTTGAAGAGAGCGAGTCGGGGCTGAAGGAGAGAAAGGAAGCTGTTAAAAATTAAGTAACAAAGAAAACCTGTCTTGAGATTCAGGGGTGGTATGAATTGTCAGATTCAATAGCGGTGCACACCATTGCATTATAGGTTCTTACTTTTCGTTTTATTTAATGGAGCTGCGTATTGCTAGGAGAAATTGTTGAACTAAATCTGAAGACAACTTTTGCACGTTAAGTCTAATCACAATCTCGACTCAGTAAGATATGTTAACATCACAGATGTCTACCTTGTGAACACCAAGTGTCTTGATTACATAAACGTCTCTGAAGAACCACGATCGTCAAAGATTCCAATTTGAGTTTTGTTCGCCACGTGGACCCACATATCAGGGGAATAGTTGAGAAAGGATTACAGCTCCTATCTGCTAAATCTGTGTAGTAGGAAATAGGCACCCACGTAGACTTCTGCTGTAACCGGCGTTAGCAAATTCCTTCCACTCTGAGTAGCTTCAAAAATGGGAAATTTTGTGGCTTCAAATCTAACTTAATACCTTACATATTACTTTCAGTCAGCCTTAAGTACTTCATGAATACGTGGGCACCAAAATGTGCAGTGTGCCTGCATTGCTATCGAGCATGCACTGGAAGGTATTCACACAGTTTATTCCATACATTTACGTTAAGAAAGAAAACAACGACGGTAAAGTACGGTACAACACAGTTACGGACTGTGGTTTGACGAAAAGGTACGAATTCTAAACGAATAAATTGCATGGAGAACCACTTTTAAAAGAAAAGGAAACGAGATACAAAGCATTAATAATAAAATGAAACAACATACTTGCTTGCTAGTATAATACAACATTCATCCTCTTTCGACGGCGAGACGTTGCATTTAAACGACACGAGGTTTACCGCTTTTTATATTCTTTTCATTTTATAAAACAATTTTATACCATCGATACTGTGCTGCAGAAGCTCGTGCTGTAGCATGCCTCATAATACTAAGGGGAAAGTAAACGAAAACCGGTCCTCGGCGGCTACCAGACAAGAAGAAAAATAAAAGAGGTTGTCTCTTTATGACATGAGGAAGCTCCATGGTTTTACGCGCGGCAGAATTGTCGATGCATGTCTTCTCGTATCATTATGGTCGTCGTTGGTAGTTCAGTCCCAACAAAAAAAAGGAGTTCGTTGTTCAGTTCTACATCTACATCTACACAGACACTCCGCAAACCACCCTGCAGTGCGTGGTGGAGGGTACCCCGTCCTGTTCCTATCGCAAATAGAGCGAGGGAAAAACGACTATCTGTATACCTCCGTATGAGCCCTAATTTCTCGTATCTTATCTTCGTAGTCCTTACACGTAATGTATGTTGTCGGCAGTAGAGTCGTCCGGCAGTCAGCTTCAAATGCCGGTTCTCTAAATTATCTCAATAGGGACATTCAATGGAATACAATGGAATACAATGGAATACAATGGAACAAAAATTTTAGCTCCGGTTTCCGGATTTTGGGATTCCGTAATCAAGGAATCAGTGGAAATACGTCTTGCCGATAATCTTATAAATCGTGACAACGGCTTTCAACTGGATAAAACTTGGAATCCTGTTATTAAAATTATACATTCACAGCGGAATAGACAGCGTCATTCGATACTCAATGACTAGATGATCTTTTACTTTCACCACAGAGGGCAGTACGTACAACTCGGCTATGCCGCGCATGTCAACACGTGCACGAGAATCGGTATAAATACCGCGACTGCACCTGGGCTCTTCAGTAGTTGTGTACTCACCTGATGATGGCCGGACGTCTCTGGGCCGAAATATCGTGGCACAATGTCGACGGGATCCGGCTGCATACCCGGAAATTATTAGAAGAAGTATCTCAATAGTGTTTCTCGAAAAGAACGTCGCCTTCCCTCCAGGGATTCCCATTTGAGTTCCCATAGCATCTCCTTGATGCTATCTCCGGCGTGGTCTTTCTGCAAGGATGTAATACATAGACGACCCTTCTGAGTCACTCTACCTTGAGTGCGAGACGTGACGATCACCCCCTCAAGGTGGCGGCGTCTGAGGGTGGTGATCTGGACCCTGACGCGATTCACAATCGTCTGCCGTGCGGGAGAGTGCAGCAGTGTGGAACATTCCCACAGAATGCTGCAATAGACATCCATGGAATATCGCCTCCATACTGCAACATCTCTACCATAGCCAATCAAAGTATTCTGAAGGGCAGGCTTAGTGTGGTGTAACCATCACGAAGGGGCAGACTGGTAGACACTGCACCGGCGAGTACTGTAGTGCCAGGTGTCCCCTGTGAGCCGACGACATTCCAGAGAAGGAAGGTGAGCCACGTTAACTTCCATGGACCACAGCTTTCCCATACCCTCTGACAGCCGAGAGTGACAGCACAGATACAGGCCAGATAGTCGGAAAATGCTATGAGCCACACTTCAGCTAACCTTGTCCCCCACACAAAGGAGCGCTAGATGTAAACTCGATCGACGTGGCTAGATAAATGTCTAGTATAGTGCGTAAAGCCAGATATATCGTCATGAACCTATTCCCATGAGTCCACGAACTGGAGGTACTTGACAGTTGTGGCAAGTTCTGCACATGGAGAGTGATATAGTAACTGATCACTGGGCGCTTGTGTGCAGCTGAAATCCCTACGCAATATCAAGACGTCCTGCCATCCCAGGAAGAGGGGCGTGACCACATCCGTGAAGAAGGTAGACCACTTACGACGCTGACGCGATCTGTATGGTGCATAGATGTATATGAGCATGACTCCTTAAATAATAAGATCCATAACTCTGACATCAGCAAGATACTCGACTTCTGCAGCAAGTACACCTTCATTGCCAGTTTATGGCATGCAAGTATGTTATTGACATTAATGTTGCTATGTGGTAAGTCTGGTCACCTACCCCTCCAGTAAGTTGTTTGGTACAGTATGCATGGCCTCCAGGGCAGTCTCATCAGAGCTACCAAAGCAGCTGCGATCACTGTGATGGGATGGTGCTGGGCACAGCCAACAGGGCACCCTAGCCCTCGGTGCCCTCAAGGTGCTCTGATTCATCCTCAAGGTCATCTAACCAAGAATTAGATGTGACACTTGACAGCCATTGAAGAGTACTGTCAGTGGAGCAATTGTTGCACTCATGATTAGGAGCAGAATGTCAAGTTGTGAACCATCGGCAGCAAATACAGGTACTGCTATCACTGCAATATCGTGGCAGGACAGGCGGACTGCGGCGTTAAGGAGTTAAGGAGGAGAGGGGGCGGGGGGTTAATACCTGACGCGTGGGAGGTGGAGCCCTTTGTGTCATCCTCTGGCGGGTCCTCATTTAATGGATTTGAAGAAGGTAATCTCCGGATGATGTATGGCGCCGCTTCTACCATTTTCACAGAAACTGTTGTTTGTAGGCATGTCGCTCCTTGTTGGAACGTGGGCGGCATTCATCTGACGCTGCCCACGTTGTGAGGAAGGCAGAAGTCAGTACACCTCCTGATTCGACATCCATCTTCTCAGGAAGTTCACCTTGTGGTTGTGAGTGGTTGTTTTCTTAGGCGGTTCAGACAGAGACAACGTGGAAGTAGGTATGATTTTCGCCGCGCTGTTGTCGACCATCGACGGCCGCTGGGTATGTCGGTCCAACCGCTATGCGGATAGGGTGGGTGTGCAGTCGGCGTCGCCGAGGATGTAACGTCACCAACCAGGGACATAAGCACTCTGCGCTGGATACACGCCAGTCGAACATGACCTACCTAGCTGTCCATCGTACATGATGACTGCCCTGCAGCATCTGACAACTAAATAGGGCAGCACGTGCTTCTTCAATCCAATCTTTATATGCCACATACCGTTTAAGACATGATATGTCTCAAGTTTTGGCCACGTTCTAACCAGGTGGCTTACCACGTTACCATAGGTTTGAATGCTGTGATCCCATCATCTAGCAGGAATTCAAAAGGGAGCCCGAAGGCCTCATAGTGTAGAGGCTAAATCCCGCACAGTCTATTGTGGCAGTACCCATATGGCCGTCAAAGTGCGTAAATTTGAGACGACGAGTGTGTCTGTGCATAACATCTGTGAGCATCTTCTCATTATCAGTACATGACGCTGAAAGACAAATGCAATGTAGTGTGGTGAGAAGGTGAATAGGTTACATCTGTGTGCATGCTTCATGACAGGTGGGATGTAAATAAGATGTCCTCGTCTCACTGCTGGCTAAAGGCAGACTGTCGCTAGACCACAAACGTAGATGGAGCATATGGACTGAAAAGAAGGCAAGATGTCCTTCAGGGCCTACTGGAACCTACAGTGTTGCCAGTTTTTGTGGACAGCTGGACTTACAGAATTATCAGAGTGGCCATATTAACCACAGACTCTACTGTGCAGCGACCGGTCACGTTTTATGTCAAAGAGGACACCTCGCCGCAATAAATTGCTAACACTGTGGATCCCCTTGGCATGATGAGTTGAACATTCCTCTTCCGTACGGCGATAGCTACTGAGACTTTACTGTTAGACGTTCTTGTGACCGTTTCTACAACATCTTACGATGGCCACACCTGGTGTACAGACTCATCGGGTGTGATCTGTTTACATTTGCTGTAGTTATTCAAGTCAATCAACATTTGGACAAGTACTCAGTGATGTCCAAGCGTAATGCCACAGTAGCTATGGTACACATATCTAAGGCAAAAAGAAAATAATGCCAATGAAATGTAGAATGTTTGTGTGCAACACTCGCATGGAAGAGATACGTCACCTTGAAAAAACGTTGGATAATGTGCATTAACCTAAATGTGTAGTGCAATAATAATGTACATTTCTCACATAAAAACACAGAATTTCACTGATAGGACGAGATCTTTCTTCTCCCCACCATAATCATGTATTAAACTGCCATCTAAGTTATACAAAATTGCTTCAAACAAAAAGAAAGAGATTCTTCGGTTTCAGCTGGAAGCTGTCAGTTACTGTGACACAGCAGGATATTTCCAGAAAGTAATTTAGAGATATCCTTCAGCTCCACGTACTCAGTGATCGTCCTTTTTACCTGAATCCCAGTGATTTTCATCTTTTCAGACGATTAAAGAAACACCTAAGGTAGACATTTCACAACCGATACTAAACCATCATGAAGTGACTGCAGGGGCTAGAAAAAGTTTTCCTGTATGCATCCTTCGATTCTGTGGTGTGCTCATGGATTGACATTTAGCTGGATACCAGGCTGATCAAAAACTTATGGAATGTTTCTCCATGGGAACTTTTGCTGTCTCCATTTTTTATCATTCTGGTTTTTTAAGAGTTACCTGACATACATGGATATCTCAGAAATGGCCCAAAGATTATAAGCGAACAAACAGCGACACACCATTGCAGGCACATGATGCGTCACTTTCCCCGTAGTACAAACATGTTGCGTTGACACGAATGAGAAGCCAAATAACTGAAAACATTTAAAGGGTATTGAAGTAGAATGCATAACCATAAAGCTTTTGTATTTTCTAAAGAAACAATAATTTGTACTGAGAAGAAATCATGAGATTCAAGCACATGAGGAAAAAGGAGATGAACTCTCAAAATCCACCATCATTTTCCAATTCAGTGTCAACTTTGTCAGTGACTTCAGACGAATATACGATCCCTCTCAAATACATCATCGTTGTGCTACTATATGAAGCTAGAGTTTGATCCAGATTTCGGCTTTGCAAAAAGTAGATATCAAAGACAGTGTTTAGAAAGTTCTCCTGTTACGGGTAATAACAACAAAAATATAATTGCTAGTGGTAAATTCAATCGTACTAATTCTACGTTAAATAAATCACATTTGTTTAAAACGTGTTAAGTATACCTACTTTACAGTAACAGTAATTGCAACTGAAAAACATTATTTGCTCAGCGTGATTAGTTTTGGAACCTTTTGTCATCACATGACTACAACAATACACACAGCCCTTACCAGTAACGTTATTACTGTTTTCGGAAACTGCATTCTGCGACACTTAGTGTGGAAGCAGTATTTGTCACAACACCATAACCGTTTTTTCATAGTAGTGGTTGGTTCTGGATCCCATTTACAAACTTCAATTACATAACTGCCACTAAGTTCATAGACATTCGTCATGCGAAAAATTGCATCACTAATTTTTAGTTAGCACAATCTATTATCAAACGTAGCCTACTATGTTGCATAATAGAGTTGATCATAAATAATTATAATTAAGATCTAAATTTGATTACTACTATCTCCATATTAGACTGATTTACACCCTGTGGGAATTTGTAACAACCGTCTATCAGTGTGCAGCATCTCGTTTCAACTTGGTGACAGCGCAGACGTGTCATAAGATAGGTTCCATGAGACACTGAAACCATTGAGGAGCAATTGTGACTCATCACGGCTCAATTGACGGCCACTACTTCTGATGAGTGGTCCGAGATGGGTCCTAGCTTCGGACATATCGCTCGACAAATGGTTCAAATGGCTCTGAGCACTATGGGACTCAACTTCTGAGGTCATTAGTCCCCTAGAACTTAGAACTACTTAAACCTAACTAACCTAAGGACATCACACACATCCATGCCTGAGGCAGGATTCGAACCTGCGACTGTAGCGGTCTCGCGGTTCCAGACTGTAGCGCCTAGAACCGCACGGCCACTTCGGCCGGCTTCGCTTGACACCATTTGAAATGCGCTCAATAGGTTTAACGCCACCTGACTTGGAGATCGGCACAGTCAATCTCACATCTGCAGTGTATTTCTCAAATCAGTCAGACATAATTTTGGAACAGTTAGGTGGTATGTTTTCTTTCCATAGATACATGTCACTTCGAAAGCTCTGCAGGCAAATAAATGGATACCCGTTGCTGGCGAAAGATTAATCAGGGACTGCATTTCACCCCATGTAAACTTCCGTATACTAAAGCAGATTCGGTCTCCATGCCTTTATTACGGAAGGCTGCGAAACCATTCACAGTACTCCAAGGATATATCAGCGGATCCAAGATTCACTAAGCTGACGGCAACTTCTGTCCCTCCAGCACCACAGCAAAATACTCCGTTTCGTTTGTGAGTTGTTAGAAGCCTTTTGCTTTAAAGGTGCAACATTGGATAAGGAACCAACTACAAAATTTATGTTGGATAACAGGTATCTGGAATTTCTCTAAAGCCCCGAGGTTTCTATAACATAAAGAGTGTGTATGTGTAGTTGCCCACTGTTGCCCCGCAGTGGAGTTCTCGTGCCTACAAATAATTAAATGATTGACAACCTACACCTAGTGATTTCCATAATACGAAGTATCATGTAGTGGTTTTACTCCAATTCAGTTTAGCAAACAGAACTAGTTCTTACTATCGGGATGCCATTAGAATGAATCACAGCTTTATACCGTAAGCCGGCCGCTGTGACGGTGCGGTTCTAGGCTTTTCAGTCCGGAACCGCGAGATCACTACGGTCGCAGGTTCGAATACTTCCTCGGTCATGGATGAGTGTGATGTCCTTAGGTTAGTTAGGTTTAAGTAGTTCTAAGTTCTAGGGGACTGATGACCTCAGATGGTAAGTCCCATAGTGCTCAGAGCCATTTGAACGCTTTTTTTTAATACCGTAAATGTTTTAGTTTCAAAAACATGTAGATTGCAAAAATTGTAAAAATATGAATTACACAGCGTCAAATGCTGCATTAAATGTAATTTCGACATTGACAGAACATGTGCTATACTTTCTCTAAACGCCACACCCTTTTATTAGATACAAAATTTGCTGATTCTAATTAGTGGTGAGAATCGGAAGACCTATACCCAGACTGGCACATACATAGAAAGCTCAGTGGACAAGCAAATGGAAATCAACTCATTTTTTCGAGTGTTTCCCTATGAGCCAATTGAAAGTGTGCATATCACCTACTGAAGATCGGACAGCAGTTATACTGCTCACTGGGGCGTTGGCTGCTGTGAAGATGATGTACGTTGTATACCTGTGATTCTCTACCTACACAGTGGACGCAATATGCCATCCACAAACTCCTAGGGCTGAAATTAGCTCTGTACAAGACAGAACACGAGTCAAGATTACTGTTAGCTTACTAGCCAGGAAAAGAAATTCGAGTCAAGTATTCTTCCATAAAGGAGCGTCACACTGCGTCTGAGATTCCGCAGAGAGGAAAATAATCATCATTTGAGTAAGCTGAATAACGACTCTATTCACAGAGCAATAACTTCATAAGCTCCTGGTGGCGAAATAAACACTACTCACAATTTATCCGTCAGATTCACCTCCATGGAATTCGCCAACGAAGTCTCTAGATCGATCCTCAGAGGTAAGTGTCTGTAATCTATCCCCACGGGGAGACGAATCTCCACACCATACATCCACTCCCTTATGGACACATGGTATCTACATTTGCACTGAATCCCAGCGGCCAAAACAAAAACTTTACTATACGTGCTACAGGGATTCTGTGGCCTCCAGCATTGTCAACTGCTGCCTCTTCACACTGCTGTCTCTCAGGGCAGTTAATGTCCACCCCTGCAGAACACAACAGCCTTTCTCTAGACGATAGCGGCTTCTGGGGAAGGTGTTCCTCAGGATCCCCTTTCTGTCAGCGCTCAGCTTTAATTAACTCCCAGACATGCAGTGTTACAATAATTGTTAGTCTGTGTTGCTAGCTGGTATCAGCCAATGAAACAATTAATAGTCAGACTGTGCATCGTAAACAGTGGTGTACTATAAATCTAAATCGGTAAGAATTTACAGAATATTAAATGTATGGTGGCAAAGTCTTACCGCTTTACACTGCACAAGATTGTGCAATAACATATAAAGTCTACTGTTTGCGTACAAGTATGTCGGTGGAATGATGTGGAGGATCCACTCCCGGGAGATGTGGCCACGAGTCGTCCACGTCAGAAATTTGTGAATGGCTGATCCAGCCCTCAACATATATATTCAAACAAAATTTCATGGCTGGGCTTGGCTGGAATGAATGATGCAGCAGCTCCCTTGCTTCAGCAGGCCTGAAGGTCATGTTGTTATGGAGTCTCAGAGTGCGCCGGCCGGAGTGGCGGTGCGGTTCTGGGAGCTACTGTCTGGAGCTGAGCGACCGCTACGGTCGCAGGTTCGAATCATGCCCTGGGCATGGACGTGTGTGATGTCCTTAGGTTATTTTGGTTTAATAAGTTATAAGTTCTAGGCGACTGATGACCTCAGCAGTTAAGTCGCATAGTGCTCAGAGCCAGCCAGTCTCAGAGTGGGGGACGCAGTAAAGAGACATATCGGTAGTTACTCTTCCCAGTTATGTTAACTGTTGCATGATATAAACAGTTCGGTAGCGTAAGCCAAAGTAAAAAGTCGGCTCAGTGGTGGCTCTTGGCAGCTGTTAAGAAATTCTACTAAAACTTTATGATTGCGTAGTCACGGACGAATCTCTCGTGCTCTCGTGGAAATGTGTATTGGAAGTAATTGGAGTCTCAGAAGTATTTGAAGTGTAGTTCACCTACAGTTACAATAATTAAGTGATAACTAATGTTATGCAACATATTAAGTGCACAATGAATGTAATATGAAAACCCACAGGAAACATTAAATGGCATGTCTTAAAAAAGTGAAACGGTGTGCTCTTTACTGTAATTCAAGTGATTAATTTCCTAGAAATATCAGCGCTACAGATACATTCACCTCTTCTGATGGACCACGACCCAGCGTTTTCAGTGCAAATAAATACGTCTTGCTAACGCAATGAGAGTGTTATACAACATATACCATGGCTTATCAATCCAAATTCAGGCGGTACTTCATCATTATTCGAACGTCTAATACAAGTGATCCAGTTTCTATCCTACTCTCTTCACCTCCTGACTGGGGCGCTAATGCGCGACAGTTGCTTCTGTTGCCCATAATGAGGAAGTATTTGTGGATGGTGTGAATGGTCTTTGGCTGTTGTCCGATGTGGAGACGGAGACTGGCCTGCTGTTCTGTGACCTGTCTGCCTGCTGTCGTCAACGGCGACGCCCTTCAGTAGCAGACTTCTGACATTGACAATTCAGTGTACTAGTGGTGTATTTTGGTATTAACAAAACACATTGATAGGGTGGCATGTGAAGAATCCCCTACCTTACGATCTTGTTTATATGCCATACTACGATCTGCTGTCACACCGATGGCCAGGAATAAACTCAGACGACTTCCTAGTTCAAGTTACCTAACCGATTTCAGAAGAGAGATTAATTTGGGCACATCTGTTTAATCAAGTTCAATTTGGAGGAAATTTGAAAGAAAAGACGTTTGAAATTACGTAATGTTGCAGCTTGATGTCTAGGTACACGAGGGGGTAAATGAGTATATAATAACGATTCCATGTACATTTCTAGGGTTTGTAAACAAGTGTTCAACGAAATATTCAAGCATGTCCCGAAAAACTCCCGTATTACGTATTACACATAATATGAAAAGTTAAATTAAATTAATTTTTTAAAATAAATCTCTGCTGTAGATACGGCCAACAACATACTGTGTTGCAGTATGTAATCCTAAATTTTAATGCGTGCATTTCGTCATAAATTCGTAACTCATGGTAGGAAGCATTCAAAATTCTACAGTTATTTCACATAGACCTCGAAAACTCTGCATGGCGTTTTCTTATGTCAGCATGTGTTGCATTTTTTTGTACTTATATTCATACCATGCAGCAGACCAGTAATATCATTTATAAAATGTAAATAATTGTCTTGTGGGAGATAAGTGAGCCACTCCATTTCTCTGCCACCTCAGTAAATGTGTTATTACTCCTATAGAACATGTAATCGTTTCAGTACAGAGCGCCTAGACAGTTTTGCATCAGTTTCCTAGACGAAAAAGTAAACGTATGTTTGTTGTGTAAGCATTACGTGTGACACACAGTCCGCGAAATGTGAGGGGACAGGTGGCGGTGACACGCGGTGCCCCTGGGAGTCTGGAACATGCATTCGTAGCCTGTGCCGTAAATTTCCGGCTGTCAGCCTCTCCTGCCGCACACCTGTGCAAGTGGCGGCCGTCTGCGCCCAGGAAATTCCCTATTTATGTCTCTCAACGTGACAAAGAGCAAAGATTTGCCTGTTCGCACTTGACGATCTCTACACCACATACAAAACGACAGTACCTGGAATTTTGAGGGCAAGTTCGAAATATCTGAGCGTGTCACATACAAAGCGATCATTCCAATGTGACTTTATTTTTGTTGTGTTGATACTTTAACCTAATTGAAGTGTCAGTTTAATCTGAGAAATAGTTTTGTCCACACGTTTTTCTTCAATTAAGGCGTTGTATTATGCCTGTTTGATTCATAAACTGGAAGATCGTGCCGCCATGAAATACATACATGGTACGCATGTATTTATATACCATATATATTTTTAAAATGTGTAGCCTTTATCCCTCAGAACGATTATTTCAGTTTCGTTCATAAATTTGAAGTAAATCCGTCGAGAGCTTTTAGAGATTTTTGGTAACAACTTTAAACAACAAGGTGTCTTTATAAAGCAATACCGATAATAATAATTTCGTGTGACTTAGTGGCCTGGTGCAAGTCTTTGTGTTGGACGCCACTTCGGCGATTTGTGTGTCCTCACCTTAAGGGGGCCTACAGCTTACAGTGGAATCCGATCCAAGTGTTGTTTCTGGCGATTCTTCACATCGTTGGCAGGTGAAGGCTAGGTTAAAATGCTTACTAGAAAATACGTTGGCCGACCGAAATTCGATAACGCTACCTCTCTGTTTTAAACGCGCTTTACTTCTTTTTTTTTCTCAGTCCTCGATCGGAGAAAATCTCCGACGGCTAGACCACCAGACCCGACAGGTACATCTAACGTTCATGTATAGCAGCCGTTCGCAACCATTCTGAGGCCATTACACCTAAGTGCAGTCAGATGTTTGTTAGTACCCCCTCCCCCCTCTCTCTAGGCCCCCGCCCAACCATCCTCGCACCACCATCAACATTTGCACCCAATTAAACCTTAGAACGACAAAGAATTTTCTTTGAATATTTTCATCTTTAAAATATCGAAAGGTAAATGATACTCAGTTTTTGGAAGTGTTTTATTATACCACGAACTAATGAGTTAATGACACAGTTGGTACTGCCTACTTCTGTCAATCATGTTTCATAACATGATGACGCAACAGTAAGTGCATCACGAGTGCTATCCACGATTCCTTTTCAGAGAAGAATGCAAAGTATCCACAGGACAGTTTGACACCTGTTACAAAACATGCCTCCTCTGCAATACTCTCCTCCCTGGCGACACTAATACCCTGCTGTCCTGTTCAAAATCAACAAACAGAAATACGTACTCCTACGGTTTGTAAATCACTTCATAGCTGGATTTCATATTTCTGAGCTGGTAGAAATTGGAAGATTTTAGGCTTCCGATGCTTTGTCTGATCACTGCTGTTACTACTAATACTACTGTGCTGCATGTCCATCGTTCCGGTGATTGAAATTCGCGTGTCTGCTAATTGGGGCCAGGACGCTGATCCTCAGCTAGCCGCTACGCTCTAGCGTGAGCGTCCCTTCTGGCGGATATGCCGTGCGTGGTGGAAGCCGAGGAGCAGTGAGTTGCTTCTATGACTTAGTGCCTGTTAGATCTTCTATTTTGATAGCAGAAGTAGCATTGTGCGGCTCAAGTATAATAGGGTATAGTTCACGGTTAGTGACCGTGGCCATATCGTTGGTTTGTATCTACACACCTGGAAATTGAAATAAGAACACCGTGAATTCATTGTCCCAGGAAGGGGAAACTTTATTGACACATTCCTGGGGTCAGATACATCACATGATCACGCTGACAGAACCACAGGCACATAGACACAGGCAACAGAGCATGCACAATGTCGGCACTAGTACAGTGTATATCCACCTTTCGCAGCAATGCAGGCTGCTATTCTCCCATGGAGACGATCGTAGAGATGCTGGATGTAGTCCTGTGGAACGGCTTGCCATGCCATTTCCACCTAGCGCCTCAGTTGGACCAGCGTTCGTACTGGACGTGCAGACCGCGTGAGACGACGCTTCATCCAGTCCCAAACATGCTCAATGGGGGACAGATCCGGAGATCTTGCTGGCCAGGGTAGTTGACTTACACCTTCTAGAGCACGTTGGGTGGCACGGGATACATGCGGACGTGCATTGTCCTGTTGGAACAGCAAGTTCCCTTGCCGGTCTAGGAATGGTAGAACGATGGGTTCGAAGACGGTTTGGATGTACCGTGCAATATTCAGTGTCCCCTCGACGATCACCAGAGGTGTACGGCCAGTGTAGGAGATCGCTCCCCACACCATGATGCCGCGTGTTGGCCCTGTGTGCCTCGGTTGTATGCAGTCCTGATTGTGGCGCTCACCTGCACGGCGCCAAACACGCATACGACCATCATTGGCACCAAGGCAGAAGCGACTCTCATCGCTGAAGACGACACGTCTCCATTCGTCCCTCCATTCACGCTTGTCGCGACACCACTGGAGGCGGGCTGCACGATGTTGGGGCTTGAGCGGAAGACGGCCTAATGGTGTGCGGGACCGAAGCCCAGCTTTATGGAGACGGTTGCGAATGGTCCTCGCCGATACCCCAGGAGCAACAGTGTCCCTAATTTGCTGGGAAGTGGCGGTGCGGTCCCCTACGGCACTGCGTAGGATCCTACGGTTTTGGCGTGCATTCGTGCGTCGCTGCGGTCCGGTCCCAGGTCGACGGGCACGTGCACCTTCCGCCGACCACTGGCGACAACATCGATGTACTGTGGAGACCTCACGCCCCACGTGTTGAGCAATTCGGCGGTACGTCCACCCGGCATCCCGCATGCCCACTATACGCCCTCGCTCAAAGTCCGTCAACTGCACATACGGTTCACGTCCACGCTGTCGCGGCATGCTACCAGTGTTAAAGACTGCGATGGAGCTCCGTATGCCACGGCAAACTCGCTGACACTGACGGCGGCGGTGCACAAATGCTGCGCAGCTAGAGCCATTCGACGGCCAACACCGCGGTTCCTGGTGTGTCCGCTGTGCCGTGCGTGTGATCATTGCTTGTACAGCCCTCTCGCAGTGTCCGGAGCAAGTATGGTGGGTCTGACACACCGGTGTCAATGTGTTCTTTTTTCCATTTCCAGGAGTGTATTACAACTGTCAGTTCTGCAGGAATCGTCGGAGTCATCAGTTTGAAAGCATATAATTACGGTAGTGTGCGGGTTCGTTGATCGAAAATGTTGATACTCTATTACTGAATTGACACTGTTCCTTCATGCTGAGTTTGACTGGTTTGTGTTATACCTTAGGTTGCTGTTAGTTGTTTTAGTTAATGTCGCTGCCGTAGTTGGTGGTCGTCTTGCGCAGGTATGCTCTTGTGGCCAGGTTTGTGAGTAGCGTGCAGTTCGATTTTGTTGCATCGTTGCTGCTGTTGCTGCTACGACTTCAAAAATGTTCAAATGTGTGGAATTCCTAAGGGACCAAACTGCTGAAGTCATCGGTCCCTAAACTTACACACTACTTAAACTAACATATGCTAAGAACAACACACACACCCATGTCCGAGGGAGGAGTCGAACCTCCGGTGGGAGGGCCTCGCAATCGGTGACATGGCGCCTCAAACCGCGCGGCCAGAAGGCGCGGCTACGAGTTCTTTGCTTCGATATTTTGCCAAGTATTCGTTGTTGACTAAGAGAAAGAATCTTGTAGTGAGGACAGGTGCTATTGCATGTGCAGTGAGCGGGACTAGAATTTTGTGGAAACGTTCAGGCAGTAGACGACACGAACTAATTACGAACTTTGTGTGGTGGATCATGTGTACCATGTACGAGCTCGGAAAGAGGTTGGTGTTCTCTGAACTGAGGAGAAGCGTTCTCACGGAGTTCGGGTGTTGAAGTACGGTACTGCTGTTATACTGTTTCTTTTGCTTCAGTCTATAGCAAGTTACGGCTTGTTCATTCTCTCTCTCTGTGGTGATTGCTACAATGGTGCTTTATTGTGATGTTTAGCACCCTTGAGTCGGTACGTGTTTCAAGAATTTATGCATGTGTCCTGAGCATGCAAGACCTTACTGTAATTGAAATTTTTGTGAAGATTTAGTTTCTGCCACCCCATGGATGATAAAAGCGAGCGGTTTGCCCATTAACAGTAGTGTCTGGAAAAGTATTATGTCTTAAATATTTTGAACTAATAGTAAGTGTATTTACAATTATCACACACGAAGTGTCAGCACAAAACTGATTTTATAATTTCTGATAAAGTGCAGTCTGCACGGGCTTTTTATACTGGTGGTCATGGTATTTAATGACAAGCACTAGTATAAGAATTTTCTTTGCCCCTTAAATCTGAGTTTAGATTTGGTGCACTAGAGTCCCTTAGGCTAGTATGCTTATTAGTTATCGAGCATAAAGAGAACTATGAAAACCTATGAGCTGTTATGAGGTCGTGCTTTACAATAGATTTATCTTAAAGCGCTTTTAGCTACTAAATTGGACTGCGCGGGAGACGAATTGGAACTATTCATGGGCTGATGTTTCCAAACAACGACGGAAGTTTATGAATGAAAATGCGCCATGTCACTAGGCAACAACGGTTCGCGACTGGTTTGGAGAACATTATGGACAAGTCGAGTGAATGATTTGGCCATCCATCGAATATTTATGGGACATAATAAAGAGGTCAGTTCGTGTACAAAAAAAAAAAGGAACCAGCAGGCGCTTCGCAGTTACGGACGGTTATAGAGGCAGCGTGGCTCAATATTCTTGCAGGGGTTTGCAACGATATGTTGAGTCGATGCCACGTCAAGCCGCTACACCACGCCGTTCAAAACGAGGTCCGACACGGCATTAGCAAGCATCCCATGGCTTCTGTCACCCCAGTGTATGGTGCGTGATTTGTGCTGAGTGGTGGTTGGCGGGCCCGGGTTCATTAGATCTATGTGTGTTCAACAGTGACATTAACTTCATAAGTCGAGCGTGTACTATCACATCAATAAAGTTCAACCTTTTTAGTTAATTATAGCATTTACGATCATTTTTTAAATTCCGTTTCTTAAAAATGAGAATCTGCGGATTTTAGAAGTAGTTGTAAACTATTTTATTTCTTCAAAGCTGTACAAGTTTGTTAATACTGCATGATTAAAATCTAATATTTCGATCGTTGTACTATCTGGAATCTGTTTTAAATTTATTTTCACTGAACGAGAATATGAGGATTCTGGAAAGCTTTTAGGGCTATGCATTTTTAATATCGCATTTATGAAACTTTAAACGCAATACACCATCTCAGTGCTCTTCATATAAAACTGTCCTAGAATTCCCTATTCATCTTGCATACTGTGTTTCTTGCCTTATGTAAGAGGTTGTGGTTGTGCCGTGGTTCTTACACAGACCTCTTAGATGTCTCTGGCCACACTGAGGGACCGCTGTTCCCCGACATCACCTTCCAAACTGGTGGCCCCGCAGGCACG
Source organism: Schistocerca gregaria (assembly GCF_023897955.1). NCBI lineage: Eukaryota > Metazoa > Arthropoda > Insecta > Orthoptera > Acrididae > Schistocerca > Schistocerca gregaria. Next base: position 501,368,356 of record NC_064931.1, on the reverse strand, counting down.
ACGGAATTTCCACTGTAGCCCGTAACTTTATTGATCGGGTCGCAAATATTTCAGCAAATCACGTCGAGCTCAACCTCGTCATTTAATAAAATCCCAGCCCTCCTCTTCGAACCACTAAAATTTCGGTTTTTTATTACTGATAATACTAATAATAATAACAATGCAGCGTAGACCTTACAGCAGTGTGGTAGCCGCACACAGTTACTGTTGAGGTGTGCTGTCAATTAGTTCGTTTGATGTTGGCAAATGAATAATAAAGTAATTTCCGGTCTATTTCAGGAGCAACCTACATCTCGGAGAACGCATTTTCATGAAATATTTAACTATCTGTGGCGTATGTGTCTCAGTATTTCTGTCATAGGTGCGGTGTACACAGTGTGTGTGACCAGTGGAATATGAGGAAAGACCCTGTTAATGCACTATTTCATTATTGTCACAAGCTGTGCCTATCCCGTTATCAAGCATTAACGACAGAATTTAAAAAAAGAAGGAAAAAACTAGGACGACTTGTATAATCAGTATTACAGTTTTACGAAGCAGCGAAAATAACAAGAATCATTAAAAAAAATTATTTAGGTTGGTGACAAAAACATAATTGAAACTTTTGTTTTCACCTTACAAAAAATTAATTACCCCCAGGTTGGGAACCATTGACCTACAGGCTTTAATGAGTGCGTTTGCGAGCGTCGAAGTATGGTACATACAAGGTGTGTTCAAAAAGTAAGGTGACTTTGTATTTTTATGAAAAAATATTTATTTATTCGTCAATATTCATGTTTTCCCCTTCGAAGTAATCCCCCTCAGATACAATACACTTGTGCCAACGCTTCTTCAAATCTTCGAAGCACTTCTCATAAGCACTTTTTGGTACAGCCTTGAGTGAATCCAGCAATGCAGTTTTTATTTCCTCAGTCCTTGCATAGGTCTCTTCAGTTTTGGGAGGAGGAAAGTCTCGATGGTGAATATGACGGCTGAGGCATGATATTCGTTTTGTTTCTGACCAAAAAATCTCTCACAAGCAACGATGAATGAGCAGGTGCATTGTCGTGATGCAAAAGGCATGAATTGTTTTTGTTCAATTCCGGACGTTTTTTGCCTACTGCTTCCCGTAAACCTTGAGGCAAAAATTCATGATGCACTACGCCACGGTAATTGAAAAAAGGAGTGAGTAAACCTTTGACATTTGATCGAACTTGGCGTGCTTCTTTCGGTCTTGACTCTCCGGGATGCTTCCACTGCGACGGTTGGGCTTTGGTTTTTGACGTCAGACCCGTAAACCCATGTTTCGTCACCAGTTATGACCCTTTTGAGCAACTCAGGGTAATCACTAGCGTCATTCAACAGCTCCTGAGCGATGCTCACGCGACGCTTCTTCTGATCAAAACTGAGAAGTTTTGGAACAAACTTCACTGACACACGTCTCAAGCCCAAAATATCCGAAAAAGCTGCATGACAGGAGCCGACCTATATGCCAGCACACTCAGCAACTTACGTTACGATAATTCGACGATTTTACAAAACAATTTTCTTCACAGCTTCTACTTTATCATCTGTTGTTGACCGCGCGACTGCTACGGTCGGAGGTTCGAATCCTGCCTCGGGCATGGATGTTTGTGATGTCCTTAGGTTAGTTAGGTTTAATTAGTTCTAAGTTCTAGGGGACTGATGACCACAGATGTTAAGTCCCATAGTGCTCAGAACCATTTGAACCATCTGTTGTTGATATGCTGCTGCGTCCAGAGCGAGGTTCGTCATTAGCTACTTCTCGGCCATCTTGGAAGAGAATGTACCACTTTTAAACAATTTTTTACTTGGAGCAGGCTTACCGTATGCCACTGTCAATATTTCAAGTGTTTTAGAGCACTTGATTCCATTTTTCTCACAAAATTTGATGCAAATTCTTTGCTCGATGTTTTATAATAATCGAAAATCATCGAGCACACTAAAACTCGTCTAACCTTTCTGTTTGTCAGAAAACAAACGAAGTATGCTGTACACTTGAAACTGTGACCATATATGTATACCAACATAACAAAAAAAAGATCGATAGTCGAATGTACGTTTCCCGCGCAATTTGAAAAGTCACCTTACTTCTTGAACTGCCCTTGTATATTGCCACATCTTTTGATTACATTGACTTAGAAGCTTAAATTATTTACACCGCTAAGGGACAGTAGACATCTGACATGTTTTTCAAATTGATACTCATGCCCGTTCCTGAGAAAAAAGGGTTCTCAACAGACTGCCAACTAATGACATTTTTTTTCTGTGATATAATTACAAACTAACAATTTTCATTTTTGGCAAAGTTTCATGATTTTTGTCAACGGAAAGTACCCTACAGGTTTTTATGACTGAGTTTGCGCTTATCGATGTATGACATAAATGACATTATCGTTTGATTGTATAGACTTAGCTTGCATTTTTCACTCCGCCAAGGGAACATAGGCGTTGGTATGCGACATAAATTTCAACTCAATACCTCTACCCTTTTACGAGAAAAGGGGTCGTAACTGTCGCAAGGACAGTTATATTAAGTGATATTACATTATGTTTATCGACTGAAGTGCGGAACCATAAAAAGAATGTTAACAAAATCACTACTTCGAATGTCTTAGGTTGGTTGGTTGGTTGTTTCGGGGAAGGAGACCAGACAGCGAGGTCATCGGTCTCATCGGATTAGGGACGGACGGGGAAGGAAGTCGGCCGTGCCCTTTGAAAGGAACCATCCCGGAATTTGCCTGCAGCGATTTAGGGAAATCACGGAAAACCTAAATCAGGATGGCCGGACGCGGGATTGAACCGTCCTTCTCCCGAATGGGAGTCCAGTGTGCTAACCACTGCGCCACCTCGCTCGGTGAATGTCATAGGAGTTCGTATAGTGGCGTAGTACAGTTTATTATCGTGTGCATTTGTCATCAATTATGGAGAAAATATGGGGCTCTGTGGCTTTATAGATGTCACATTAAAACAAAAATGTACGTGTAAGAGTCCCAGTCGAGCAGAAGGCGGTCTCTGTGGCCGGTAATTTCTTTCCTTCGAGCAACGATATATATGCATAGAAGTTGACAAGTTCCACTATGGTTCGGAGTTCACGTTAAACTGTTAGCCGCCTTTAACTGGCTGGAGAAGTCGCATTCTACCTTCAACACACTAATGCCTAATAAAGCATTGTGGTCTCCAGCCAACCTTAAAACTGAGGACAACTACCTAAAGTGAAGCGAGCACATATTTAAATAAATATTCCACATGTATATGCAAACACAGTACAACTCTACTGCAACACTTATCTGAAATTAATCATTTCACAATTTTTCTGTTACTTTTGAACTTCCACTTCATTTCTTTCATCTTCCAGACATTTTCTACTACGTTATCTCATTCTGCTGTCAATAGCATAGTAAATTATAGTTGCGCGTCTTATATTCGGTGTCTGAATTTAAAAACAAACGGTTTTGTGAACTTCTTTGAGCTACAGGGGATTTGTACAAGATATAAAAACTCTGATAATTCAATTTTTCATGGAAAGGAACACATTACATTCATACGTTCGGGCAGATAGTGAAATACAGCTAAACTCCAGTACTAGCAGTTTTAAATGATTACGTCCTGGTATATAGATCACGTAACCATGATAATAGTGAAACTTCTTAGTCATCCTGAAAATTTCCGTTGGCTTTTCCTCTTTACATCGATCTTCAGATAAACTAGTTCTGTTTTCATACCCTCATAATTGAACATCCACAGGAATGGAATTAATTTGGTTTGACGTAGCATGGGGCCATAGCTGTTGGGCTAACACGGCACTTTAATTCAGAACAAACGTAATACATGCAGCGAAAACTGTGTGTACACGGCAGTTTGAAACTCAAATCTATTTTGCGTCTCACTATGGAACTGGGTGAACGCACTAATCTACATCTTCGTCAATATTTTATTTGCATTTGCCACGGCCTGCAATCTGAAGCTCTATCTATAATGAGATGCGCATCAGAATGCCATATTTAACACTACGTGTACCTTGTTGTGGTACACGCGCCAAGAGTCCTTCCTCCTCATAGCTCAGAACTACCGTGTTGCCACCTTTAGAATGCTATATGCTTTTAGTACCAGTTGACATTTCTAGAAACGTTCTTATTGATTTTTGTGCTTACGTAGTTATACAATAATTGTATGAAATATCTGTGCTTACATTTTACAGAATGGGAATGCTCCATCTTTTGTTTCACCTGCAAAGCCACACTATGTTTGCATTCTCATCTGCAAGAAAATTTGAATTAAAGTCCGCCTGCTTAAGTAAATGGTAGCGTGTTTGCCTACCGTGTAGCGGGACCGGGTTCTATTCTCGGCCGGGTTAGAGATTTTCTCCACTCGTAGACTGGGTGTTGTGTTGTCCTCATCATCATTTCGTCATCACCGACACTCAAGTCGCCCACTGTGGTGTCACCTGAACTAAGACTTGCAACTCAGTGACCGAACTTCCCCGTATGGAGCCTCCCGGACATCAGTGCCTCACACTCACTTCATTTCATTTCATTGCTTTTAAATTAAAAACTGATTACTTAAGGCAGGTAGGCGTGTTCCGTATCGTAGAAAGTACACCTTCGTGGTCAGCAACCGTACCTGAAATACTGTTGCAAAACTTGTATAGCCGGCCGCGGTGGTCTCGCGGTTCTAGGCGCGCAGTCCGGAACCGTGCGACTGCTACGGTCGCAGGTTCGAATCCTGCCTCGGGCATGGATGTGTGTGATGTCCTTAGGTTAGTTAGGTTTAAGTAGTTCTAAGTTCTAAGGGACTGATGACCACAGCAGTTGAGTCCCATAGTGCTCAGAGCCATTTGAACCATTTTTTGAAAACTTGTATACAAGTCTGCGAGTGTTCTCCCGGTTCCAGTAAGAAGTATATGTATTTTATGGCTAATCCTTCGCTAAATAACAAAGCCAATGAGACGAAGAGGAATTTTAGTAAACTGGGTAATTTACACTGTAAAACGTTTGCCAAACAATTCCTTCTTTCTTCGAAGATTCTTCTGCCGGCCGAGGTGGCCGAACAGTTCTAGGCGCTACAGTCTGGAACCGCGCGACCGCTACGGTCGCAAGTTCGAATCCTGCTTCGAGCATGGATGTGTGTGATGTCCTTAGGTTAGTTAGGTTTAAGTAGTTCTAAGCTCTAGGGGACTGATGTCCCACAGTGCTCAGAGCCATTTGAACCATTTGTTTGATTCTTCAGTCAAATGTTCACGTAACTTTTGTGCAGTACTTCATCTGGTAACGGTACTGAAGACATAAAAACCGATTATTCCTGACCGAAAGCGACATAATTAACGTGTCAGCAATGCAGACACTCGGGATGTTCATTCCTCTTTCTTGACGCTGGCGCTCCCAGCCCAATACTTAAGTTTCACTACTACTGTCACACTCGACAACACGTATGATTAAATTTGACTAGCGAACCCGGCAATGCTTCGCAACTGCTAAATATTTGTGGGAATTGGATGTATGTCCTAATCTCTGTCTCCCCTTTCTCCGTGTCCGTTTCATCCTTCCCTTCTCTTTGCCCTACATGTATATTAAAAAATATTCAACCTATTTCCGCCCAACGTTTATTAGAGTATCCTATAAACATCTAAACTAAACCGATCAAGAACTTTTCGAGATTTTTTGTAAAAGTGTAAAACTATAGTTTGTCTTTATATAGTAGAGCAGAAGTACATATTAATTCACGTTATGAAAATTCTGACGAAAGTTTCAAATTCTGAAGCTTCATTCTTAAAAACACATTTCTGAAGTGTTTCCATGTTTGAAATTGTTGATTTCAACTGGTATTACAGGTTTCCGACGACCTACGAGTTGAGAATCTCTTCGAGAAACGTGTCCACGTTTGTCCTACTCTTACGTGTTAAATACCAAGGCGCTGGTTATAAACGTGTATAAAACTCTGAGTAACTTCTAATGGAGGAAAGTGTCGATCTTAGTTTATCCAGTGAATGAAACGCACTCAAAACACGAATACTTCTACACTACGGTGACAAAAGTCATGAGATACTTCCCTGTGTCGTGTCAGACCTCCTTTTGCCCAGTGTACTGCAGCAACTCAGTGTGACGTGGACTCACCAAGTCGTTGGGAATCCCTTGCGGAGCAGGATTTTGTGCATGAACTGACGTCTCGATGTCACATAAATGTTCGGTGGGATTCATATCGGATGATCTGGGCGACCAAATCATTAACTCTAATTGTTCAGAGTCTTCGTCAGGCCATTCACGAACAACTGTGGCCTGGTGACATGGCCCATCGTTGGTTGGGAACATGAAATCCATGGATGGTTGCAAATGGTCTCCAGGTAGCCGAACATAACCATTTCCAGTCATTGATCGGTTCGCTTGGACCAGAGGACCCAGGACATTCCATGTAAACAGAGCCCACACCATTATGGAGCCACCTTCAGCCTGCACAATGCCTTGTTGACAACGCGGGTCCATGGCTTCGTGGGGGCTGCGCCACGCGCGAACCCGGCTGCGCCACGCTCGAACCTTAGCATTAGCTCCTACCAACTGAAATTGGGACTCACCTGACGAGGTCACGGTTTTCCAGTTGTCTAGGGTCCAACCGATATGGTAACGACGCCGGCAGAGGCGCTGAAGGCAATGTCGTGCTGTTAGCAAAGATACCCTCGTCGTCCTCTGTTGCCATAACTCATTAACGCCAAATTTCGCCGCAGTATCCTAACAGACACGTTAGTCGTACGTCCGATATTGGTTTCTGCAGTTACGTCAAGCAATGTTGCTTGTCTGTTTGCAATGACGACTCAATGCTAATGTTGCTGCTCTCGGTCGTTAAGTGGAGGCCGTCGTCTGCTGCGTTGTCTATGGTGAGTGGTAATACCTGAAATTTGGTATTCTCGGCACACTCTTGACACTGTGGATTTCTCAGTACTGAATTCACTTAGGATTTCCAAAGTGAAATGTCCCATGCGTCTAGCTCCAACTACCATTATGCGTTCAAAGTGTGTTAAGTCCTGTCGTGCGGCTCTTCCGCCAATGCTCTGCCCTTTTATGTCTTGTGATGCTATCCTTATATGGGTGTACAGATATCCCATGACATTTGTCAGTTAGCTCGCATCTCGTGGTCGTGCGATAGCGTTCTCGCTTCCCACGCTCGGGTTCCCGGGTTCGATTCCCGGCGGGGTCAGGGATTTTCTCTGCCTCGTGATGGCTGGGTGTTGTGTGTTGTCCTTAGGTTAGCTAGGTTTAAGTAGTTCTAAGTTCTAGGGGACTTATGACCATAGCTGTTAAGTCCCATAGTGCTCAGAGCCATTTGGACCATTTTTTGAACATTTGTCAGTTCAGTGTAAAGCCCAGTTGGCAAACATAATCTGCTTTTCAAACACATGATTCACATTAGTGTGCAATATATAACAGCATAACATAAATATAATTTATTTGCTATTAAAATTATGTCTGTGCCAAACCAAAATACGTTTCTCGTCACATGCTCGCAATATTAGAAATCGTTTTATGTAGTCGTTTCGGCGATAGTAATTGTTTCATCCGTTTTCATTGCTGAATATACCATCATCTCTAGTTAGGTATCGAATATAGAGCTGAAGTCAAATTCGATTCTTGAATCTGTTAAGTGAGAAAAGAATTTCATTGTGTAAAGATATTTATCAGGCTACAAGATATTCCCTTTATCGTATCTTGTTTACGTAACTCGGCAGAACTTGGTGTACGTCACGCATTGGTTCATTCATTACCACTAGCGGAGTGAGTGGGTACCGTAATGAAACCCTATTCATGTACACAGCACCAAACGCGTGCAGGGTAATTTACCGATGAAAGCCGTCATAGTGTAGAATACTAATGCGACATGGCGCGTGCTTGTGTAAGTGCTGAGCGTCAACGCTGTAATTACACAGCTGTGTCCGACAGATGGCACACGCTGCCCACCGGTCCGCCCGAGGGCCATGAGCAAACTCGCCCGTGCAAACTTCACGGCCCAAGGGATACACCGGTGTGTCCGTGGCTTTGCTTGAATATGTCAGAAAACAACGCATTTCTCTCTTCCCTTTCTACAGGGAACGGCCAACAGCCGAGGGGCGGTAGACCTTTATGTGAGTTTCTGCCGCTCTACGTGCGTGGAAACAATTCCCTGAACTCAGACTTATCTGTCACGTAAGACTCGCCATTAGAAGGCTTCTTGAAGAGCTTGGCGCTGGACTTCACTGAGTCCAATGTTCACAGTTGTGTTGACTGCTTCATACGCAACACATTGACACTGTAAACTGATTTGCAACACTGTTACATATTACTACTAGGAAACGTAAGTTTTGTCTGGTCGGGTATTGTTCACGACCACATGATTGGGCTGTATCTCCTCCTTAACACCCTAGTTAGAGGTGAAGCATTACCGGAAATCTTTGAGAATGTCCCGCCAGCAGTCAGGCAATGATTATAATTCCACAATGACAGGAGTTCAGCATGCTCTCCCGAACCCACTTCCATAAATTTCTTTTTGTCAGGGGAAATGAAACATTTGGAGTACGAAACATCAAAATACACTACAGAGCAGTTGGTTGCCCCTTTAAGCTGTAGATATTATTCGTGAAATATCTGGTTCTTCTGAGCATATTGGACAATCATCAACACACATATGCCAGTTTTGCGCTAATGCAGACGGACAACATTTTGCGCAACATTTGTAAAACAATATTCATCAAACAGCAGTTTGAACACCGTATCTGAACGTCACTAGAGTTAAAACCTTCATCGACTCCTGGCGGGGAAACGGCACATTTGTGAAATTCTTGCCACATAAAAAAGTATTTCTTTTTCTTTCCTCTGAAGAATCTAAAATTTTGTATACCGGTAGACAGTTTTTTTAAACCTTGTCTGTCACGATCCAGGCGATTACGTGAAGATTTGCGTTGTCTATTGCACACAATAGTCAACTGCCGCGTTGCTGGCGGACATTTTAGTATGCACAGAACCTGTGGTTCCAAAGAGCTGATGAAGCTCACCAACCAGTCCATAGCTAGGGAGCCCTGCATTCGCCAAACCCGAATCCAAACTGACCTCCCTCATATGTTCGCCATGCCCAGGAGGCGTATGTGCCTTATCGAATGCCACGGTCGCAGAGGGAATTATCGCCGTAATTGTAATACATAATTATCAATATAGTACGATATCCACTGTATCATAATGCTGACAGTTGACAAATTAGTCATAAGACATCCAATCCATACATGGTTTTAAACTGGTATTCACTAACTACGACGCAGAATTTCTGTTATTTTGTTACCAAAGTACGTAACAATGTGATCTGGTTTTTTATAAATCCCTAAGTTATATGTGAACGTGTACTTGTGCCTTTGCTAGGCCTAGCAACTTGTGACTCTTGTATCGTAGATTTCCTCTGTTGACGCTCCCTTGCTTATGACTAACAGGTACAAGCAGCATCCTTTCTTTCCCTCATTTGTCCACTGTGTTTACTTCATACTTATTTTATAGGCCACGAGCTAGTTACTAACTCAATAAGATTAGCCGCACCTCCGCTTTATTTTAAGCAACAGATCACATACTAATATACACTGCCGAAAAATGAAATGCTAAAAAGATTCCCCATAGTTTCCGAACTTCGTAGCAGTATAGTAAAATAATAAAGGGAAGCTTTGGATGCTTTGTGATATACTGCATTTTTGGCGAGATGCAAGAATATTAAACGAGCATATACTGCCGAGACACCAGTTGTTTTCAGAAAAACGTACTAAACATATCCGGTCATGTACCTGATTGCACGAAACAAAAGACAAAAAGGTTGTCTCTAATCAGCTCAAGTTTTAAATTTGAGGTTCAAGAAATAGTTCACAAAGGAGAATCATGAAAACGTACCATCATTTCACCATCGGAGAGACTCCAGTATGGCCGACATAGTAATAAGGATTCGTGGCGTAGAGAAGCAAGTGAAAGATTTGAAAGCTCAGAAATCACCAGGTGCGGATGGAATCGGAATTCGGTTTTACATAGTGTACTCTACGGAATTGACCCCTTACCTAGCTAGCCTGCATTTATCGTGAATTTCTCGTCCAGCACAATGTCCCAAGCGCCAGGAAAAAAGGGCATGTGACTCCAGTATATTCTATCCATCTATCTACCTATCACTTGAGGCTTGTCCCGCAGTTACGCAGAGTCAGCCACTGTTAATCGGATTTGGCATGTTAATGTTTAAGGGGTGGCCGGATACCCTTCCTGCATCCACCCCGCAACCCCCGGGAAGGAATCAGTGTACCCCAACTATCTGCGTCGAGTGTAATCCATGGAATAATGCGAAAATGTTCAGATTGTCTGCGAGCCATGTAACTGAGGCGGAACATGGGGACCAGCACGGTATTCACCTAGCAGGATGTGGAAAACCGCCTAAGAATCACATCCAGGCTGGCCGGCACACCGGCCCTCGTCGTTAATCCGCCAGGCCGATTCGATCCGGGGCCTGCGCGCCTACCCGAGTCCAGGAAGCAGCGCGTTAGCGCTCTCGGCTACCCTGGCGGGTTACGTGATTCCACTATATGAGAAGGGTAAAAGAACTGACCCACATAATTACAGAGTAATATCCATAACTTCGGTTTGCTGTAGGATCCTTGAACAAATTCTCAGTTCGAATATATTACACTTTCTTGAGACTGAATATGTATGTCCACAAATCAGCATGGTTCTAGAAAGCATCGCCCCTGCGAAACTCATCTTGCTCTTTTCTGACATGATATTCTGAGAACTATGGATTAATGGCAACAGGCGGATTCCATATTTCTAGAGTACTGGAAAGCATTTGACACGGTCCCCATTGTAGACCGATAATGAAGGCTTGAGCACAAATATGTGAGTGGCTCGAAGACTTTTTAAATAATAGAACCCACTATGCTGTCCTCGACTGCGAGTGTTCATCAGAGACAAGGATATCGTCAGGAGTGCCCCAGGGAAGTGTGAAAGGACCGCTGTTGTTCTCTACATGGATAAATGATTTGGCATATAGGATGGACAGCAATTTGTGGTTGTTTGCTAATGATGCTGTGGTGTATGGTAAGGTGTCGACGTTGAGTGATTGTAGGAAGATACAAGACGACCTAGAGAATTTTTCTAGTTGGTATGACGAATGACAGCTAGCTCTAAACCCGGAAAAATGTAAGTTAATGCGGTTGAGTAGGAAGAAAAAACCTGTAATATTTTGGATACAGTATATCTAGTGTCCTGCTTGACACAGTCAAGTCGTTTCAATATTTGGGCGTAACGATGAAAAGCAATTTGAGGTGAAAGGGCATATGAGAACTGTGGTAGGGAAGGCGAACGTCTACTTCGGTTTATTGGGAGAATTTTAGAAAAGAGTGGTTCACCTGTAAAGGAGATCGCATGTCGAACCCTGGAGTGAATTGATCTTGAGCGCTTCGTACCAGGTCGGATTGAAGGAATGCGTCGCGGTAATTCAGAGGCAGGCTGCCAGATTTGTTACCGGTTGGTTCGAACAATGCGTAAGAGCTACGGAGATGCTTCGGGAACTCAAATTGGAATCATTGGAGGGAAGGCGACGTTCTTTTCGAGAAACACTACTGAGAAAAGTTGGAGAACGAGCGTTTTAAATTGGCTGCCACACGATTTTACTGCTGCCAACATACATTGCGCGTAAGGACCACGAAGGTAAGGTACGAGAAATTAGGGCTCATACGGAGCCATATAGATAGTCATTTTTCCCTCGCTCTATTTGCGAGTGGAACAGGAAAGGAAATGACTAGTAGTGATACAGAGTAACCTCCGCCACGCACTGTGATGTGGCTTGGGTAGTATCTACAGTATGTAGACGTCGATGTAGATGTAAATGTAGATGTAGATGTTAGCCCTGTCTCGAATTATAGGTATCGCACTTATTTTTTTCTGCATGTATGTTTGATCTGTTCTAGAAGCAGCGTCAATAACATTCAACAGAATGAGAGCTGCTGTTACCCGCAGAATGTTTCAAGCGTACACGCTACCCACCTCTCAGTCGATAAGCTGTCACAAAAACTGAAAGCCCCTCAAATATCAACCACAAAGCACTGTATAATTTCCGACTTTTGAAGCTGTAAACCTATACACTGGTGAAAGCGTAATGCTCACCAAACCTATACACTGGTGAAAGCGTAATGCGCACCAAATCTTACAACTTATTACAGACTGAGCAATTTTGAATTAAGCTTTTGGGATATGCATTCCTTTATGGACGCGGCTAAGTACACACTTTGTGCCGGTAATAAATTACTCTTGTAAAATACCATGCTCTTGGACATCTACGTAAAACTCCATGATTCATCTCAAAAAAGCTTCTATTTGGTTTCTCCTGCATATGGCCCTGTACTTGATATGTATTAATGCTACGTTTAAGACCATATCAGCAATAACCTCTCACTCTCGCATTTGATTGTTATTCGTTATTATGTTTACAAAGAATTGTACACTGAATCTCAAATATGTAGTGACTCTTTTAAAGGACACAATAAGGCTCACGAAAACATCATTTCATAGCTACTACTAGACGGTGATATTCTTAGCGAGGGTCATGTCGTTGACCAAACAAATAAGATAAAACGGGCATTTGAGTAATATATTCACAACACTCCACAGTTATCACGTTGATGCTTACGGTTGTTTACATAATAGGTTCTATATAATTGTCCGTTTTAGTATTTTCGTACATATTCCTACGTAGTCATTTCATCCAATAGCCACACTGACGTTTTACGTCTCCGAAAAATTAACTTCTACGAATTCATTTAAATTTTTCTCACGCACGTTCTTTTCCGAGCTCATGCAGCTTCTCTCGGAAAAAACATGCAAATACTGCACTGTTTTAGCGCAGCTGGTACATTAGGCAAGTTGCTACTGCTGTATCATGGCTCCACCCATGTCACGATGACAGTGTTGTCATGTGTTGTTTTGCTCGCAAAATTCTAGGTGTAACTACAGTTATAAATACAAGAACAAGAAACTTCGACAGTGAGAAAACAATGAACGTATCATTCAGTCAATAAGCTAAAACAAAATAAATGAAGAGATTAAACATGTAAATAAACCTTGCATATTCGATTTTCTTAGTGAAACTAGCTTTTATGTACTAGAATACAATTAATAAGTAACAACCTTCACGCGTTTCACTAATATTAAAAGCACTTGTATTTAACATTCGTGCTGGTTGCCCTCAATTTTTTTTCTTTATAAGCAACCTTTCCTTTGGCTTTGAGACCAAGCGATGCGGTACAGTCCTTAAGACACAGACTACACATTGAACAGAATAGAATTCAAATACCCATCTTGTCTTAGAGATAAAGGCTTTCAGTCATTTCCCTAAATGGCGAATTTCGTATTAGTGTTTTTCACAAGGATACGTTCCTATCTTGTCAAACGGAGCAGGAGCTCCATCTCTAAATACCTTTCTGTGACACTACAAACTCTAACCTCCATTTTTTTATTCCTTAAGAATTCATTTCCAATTTTCTGTCAGTGAGGATGAACCTTTGACACTGTCAACCACTCGAACTAGCGAAACATCACAAAAATAATTCAACAAACAGCGTCCGACGATCCTAAGCGGAAAGCCAACAAACCGTACGTCAACAGGTGGCCACGGAAGCCTCAACAATTTCTCTCTATTGGTATGAGGATGCAGTATTTTGCCTCTCAATGTAATAGTTGTGAACCGAACATAATAGTTGTGAACAGTAGTTTTCCACGCGTAAGTAAATGATATTCTAGTTTCAAGACAGAATCTTCATCTCAATCGCCTGGTGGAATAACCAATACTGAGATGAAGTAAATCAACAATCACAACTATTTGATTATGAATACGCTGCTTCTGTTCAAGTTGTAACAGAAGATCCTCCTCTAGCATTACTTTTCCTCAACATTATTTGTCGAAACCAGTATTATTTTTCGAATTTTGGGCTAGGTCAATATTCTCTCAGTTGGTTTTTAGAAAACTTTTATACAATATAATTTTATACACAGTATGTTATATTTCATGCTGAAATTTATGAAAAGAATTACTTTATTAAATATTTTAGTTCCGATGTTATAATCGACAAGTACTAGTTCGGGATGTACAGCTAAAATTATTTTTTAGAATCATTTGAAATTACGAATCATTTGCACACTTAACATTTCTATCACTAATTACGCAATCCTGTACTGTTTACTACGTTTATTTCTGGATTCATTTATGCAATAATAACCGAAATTAATAATGTAACGAAAACTAGTAGGAATTCATTTGTTAAGAAAAATTTAAACCTTCAGGAATATTGTTATTTCGCCAAACATGAGAGTCGTAAGCTTTCCTCTGATGTTATTGGACGTATTTTTGTATAACACGTGCGAACAATGTAATTTCGTCTTTGTTAATGTGAAAAATCAAAATACCCTATGATATACTAAAATGTGAGAAAATCTGTGAAAAATATATTTACGTAAAAAAGTTCTGCAACAACAATCTTCCAATTTATTTAGTTCAAACCAATCGTGAGGACCTCTTGTTAGATTTTCAGCTTAAAGAATCAGACCCCTAGACAAGAAGAGCTGGAGCAATCTTAACATGACAAGCTAAGTAAACTTGAAAGTTTATCGTAATGTTCGTTCCTCTCAAATCTTCATAAAAGGCTTTGCTTATTAATTACTTGGACTTGTCATTGCTTAATGTAGACAATATATGGAAGAAGGAAGGAGGGGGGAGATTCCAAAGTCTTCCACTATTTTAGAATAGAATTACTGTCATGTAACTTTCGTGATGTCGTGGTGATTGTCTTCGTCAACAGTAATGTAATATCATCTTATAACAGAGCTACGTCCCAGGAAGCTGATAATCCGTTCAAACTTTTTATTTCTATCATGAGCTTAAACCATGAGTTGAACTGCGCATTTTATGCTTTTTAGCTACAAACTGAAATTGTATACTAAACCGTGAACCGATCTCGGATTCTATCTTTCGAAGAGAGGATTAGGATCTGACCAGTCTGGAACCATATCATTGAACCTGGCAGTAAACTCACCTGTCTCTAACCAGTTGGTAAGCCTAACCGGTGAGAGAAAAGATCTGTTCTCAATTCCCATTTTTGCACAGTCTTAAAATATGATAAATGTTTACATTGTTGAATACTGTACTATCCAGGGAGTAACGGAACGACATTTTAAAAAATTTGGAGACTATAGAAGACGAAATTCGGCACGATTACATATAAGGAATCTGTAGCCTGAAATCCGAAATAAAGTTTCGGCAGCCACCACAGGTGTGTTGAAAATCGATGCATTGCCGGTATGAAAAGTCACTAGGTCAAAACGTTTGGGCTGGATTCTTTGAAATCATCCTATTGAAGGCTACTTCTTGTCAGATTGTTTGAACTCTGTATGGTATCTGAACTTTCTGGAGAATGCCTTATCTGAACTTCTGGGAGACGTCCCCTTGCAACTACGCACTAGTTAGTGGTTTCAGAACGATAGAGCTCCAGTACACTTTGATCGTCGGGCCGGGAAATATCTCAGAGACAACTTCAGAGAGAGATTAATTGGAAGGGGATCCCGAGTCCCTTAGCTTGCACGTTAGCCTGACCTCAACGCTAAGAATTTTTTCCTCTGCGGTTACGTAAAGTCATTTGTGCACTCAACGCCAGCTGGAACAGTACATGAGCTTATTTAAGCACATCTTTACAGTATGTGACACCATCAGAGGGGAGCATGGAAACTTACAGAGAATCAGACATTACATGGTTCATCGTTGCACGTTATGCAACCAAGTTGGTGATCGTCACAGTGAACATTTACTCTAAAGTAGTGAGTCCACTTATCCAATTTACAGAAATTGATTGTACTGTACTCTGTTTTCAGTAAAATGTCTTCAAATTACAGTATTCCGGTACTCATTTTGCTTAAAAAGTGCATATTCGTATAGAAACTTTATTTCACATTTTGGGCTACAATTTCCTGATATCAAAAGGTTCCGGATTTTATTCTCTGCAGTTTCAAAATTTTTAAAACGTCGTTCTTTTAGATCCTGTAGACTGGAAATTTTGTTTTCCTGCGGATTCTATTTCCGTGAGAACGATTCATTCTGAGGAGTATTTTTTCGAGCACTCCCTGTCTTCAGTGCTGATAGCGTGTATGTTTTCATTACAAGACAGACGTTTTCGCTTCAATATTTAATTTCTAACAGCGGAAGGCACATTAGAACGGTACATCTCTTAACCATTAAAAAAAAGAAAATTCGAAACAACTTTGGCCAGAACAGGGATGGCCAATGGCTGTGGTTCTCCAACTACCCACTTAACATCGCTGCCGGCCATTTGATCTACATCTAATATCTACATGGATACTCTACAAATCACATTTAAGTGCCTGAGACAGGGTTCATCGAACCACCTCTATTATTCCAATCTCGTATGGCGCGCGGAATGAACGGACACCTACGAGCGTTGAAACTTAAATAGTTGCAACTACTTTTTCACAACAGATCCAAAAGAGTTACATGTTTTCACTTGTTACTGTGCTCCAAAGTAGTCACCAGCGTTGCGTAGAACCCGTTGCCATCGATGTGGAAGGCGTAGTATACCGTTAGCAGAGCCTGTACTGTTGACGGTGCGAATGGCGCTGTCTACTGCCTGTCGAATCTCTGGAACAGTTCTGAAGCGAATGCCACGAAGTGGTTCCTTCATCTTCGTAATCAAATCAAAGTCACAAGGACTTAAGTCCGGGGAATATGGTAGATGGTACAGGACGTCCCAGTCCCATTGACCGAACAGAGCAGACATAGCTTGCTCTGTATGCACCAGCGCATTGTCGTGCAAAATAATGGGTGGGTTGCGCAAAAAGTGTCGCCGCTTCTTTCGCAAAGCTGGATGCAGGTGATGCTCCAAAAACGAACAGTAATACTATGCATTGACGGTCTGAATTGGAGGAACGTAATGCATTGGGATAACAACATCACACTCGTACACGAGAATCACTATAACTTTCGCCATACTGGGGCTCTGGAGCATCACCTGCTACCAGCTCTGCGGAAGAAGCGGTGACACTTCCTGTGCAACCCACCCATCATTTTGCACGACAATGCGCGGGCGCATACAGCGCAAGCTGTGTCCGCTCTGTTCGGTCGATGGGACTGGGAAGTACTGTACCATCCACCATAATCCCCGTACTTACGTCCTCGTGACTTTGATTTGATTCCGAAGATGAAGGAATCACTTCATGGCATTTGCTTCAGAACTGTTCCAGAGATTCGACAGGCAGTAGACCGCGCCATTCGCACCATCAACAGAACAGGCTCTGCTAACGGTATACTACGCCTTCCACATCGCTGGCAACGGGTTCTACACAACGCTGGTGACTACTTTGAAGGACAGTAACAGGTGCAAACATGTAACTCGTTTGTATCGGTTGTGAATAAATAGTTGCCACTATTTAAATTCCTACCCTCGTATATCTTTCCGTACGAGCTCTGACTTACCTCATTGTATCATGGTGATCGTTTCTCCGTATGTATGTCGGTGTAAACAAAATATTTTCGCATTCGGAGGAGAAAGTTAATGATTGGAATTTCGTGAAAAGATTCCGCCGCAACGAAAAACGCCTTTGTTTTAATGATCCTCTATCATTTCCGTCACACTCTCTCCCCTCCTTTGCGATAGTACAATAGTGAGTCCTAGTTACGAGTAACACACTGATGGTTCCCTTCAATCTTTATTTCAACAAACAGTAAGCGTTATTCAAGATTTTAGTTTTAATGCACCTTAATATTATATAGCATATCAATACTTCTCCAATTTTCCGTAATTCAGACTGTGAGTAGTTACGAAAACTTAAATTTCAGGGCGTACCGCAATGTTGTTTCTCTGTGTGTTTTCGTCCACCAGATTTGACGATGTGCTATGGCCATCTCTCGATGTCAATTGGGAGACATGGCCATACCATCGTTAGGATAGTTAATCATCCCGTGAAACTTCGTTTATTTTTAGTTTTGACGGGATTTGATTTTTTTTATGTCAATTAACTACGTTCCCAACATTGGTTCCGCTAAAGACAACTGTTGAGAAGAACACACTCAAATTGCTATTAATAAATTAAAAAATGGTTTTTATTGAGTCATAAAAAGTTCTGTAGAATATAATATTCCAAGGAAAAGCCTAGAGTGAAAAAAAACTGGTAGTGTTTCAAAAACTGCAATGGATCCAATTTCCTGTTGGGATTATCCAATGAGGAACGACTAGTGTGATTTCCTATTTCCATAACCAAATAGTTTAATGTACTATCGTAATATCGAAAGCATTCGAGCAGGTTACTCATGGTCAGCTGGCGGAGTACTCGTAACATATATTGTAAATGTTAATCGGAAATTCGAAGACGCAAATGCTTTGCGTTAATCAAAATGACCGAAGATATCTAAGAAGCTATGCATTGACGCAATGCTGTTGCATCGAAATTACAGGTCAAAGATCTATAGATTTTCATGTACCCTATAAGTATTTCTTATGCAAAATTCAGTTTATTACAGTATAAATTAAGAACCATACAAAAAGAATAATGATATATCAGTAAATCTCTGTAAAATTAATTGTGGCTCTTAAAAGTAAAGAATCATTTGGTGATACATTATTAATAATAAAACATTTGTATGTTGTATCCCTTAATGATGTCAGTAACTGACATGGCCAAAAAAAGCAATCAGACATCTACAACAAGATAGCACATTAATTGGTTTATTTATAGTATGTACACTTAATTATTAAGGTGTACACAAATGTGAATTGCTTGTAAGGTGTCAAGCAAATCCAACACCTTCCATGAAAACCCTGACATGATAAGCAAATCCAGTAGTATGTCACATAGCTCCGAATAAATCGTGACATTAAATTAACCAAAGTAATACGAGTAACGAGTGAGCAAATGGAATACTACAGACTAACACAAGAATGCCTGAATGCATGTCATACCTTCCCACCGTGAGACCGACGCAGTTCCGAGGGGAGAAACGAGAACAGAAGCCGAGAGCAGAACCGTGTTAAGCTACAAGGCCCTACTATAAGGGACGGACTGGACACCCACGTCGCCAGCCTACCTGTAAGACTACCACCCGCACGTTTTAGCGTGAGACTTTTTAGCGTCTCTGTTACGTCAAGGACCACCCCCCAGCCCATGTTAATGCTAGAGCCCTTCAGAAAAACAGTATAGATCTTACGATAACACAAAAAGGGTGACTACCACCCGCAAGTTTTAACGTGAGACTTTTTCGCGTGTCTGTTACATTAGGGCCACCCTCCAGCCCATGTTAAAAGATAGAGCCCTCCAGAAGAACAGTATAGATCTTACGATAACGCTAAAAGGACCACACCAGCTGCAGGTTTTAGCGTGAGACTTTTTCGCGTCTCTGTTACGTTGCAAACTTTAAAAACATTGCCCCACCACGAAAAGTATAACTTTTCTCATTGGATAGACAGAATTTTTGTAGGCGGACCTTAAGGTTAACATTAAGACCCTGATTGGTCAGATGAAAACACAGCCAGATAATTATTTTTTTTATAACTAACTTCGGTAAATTGTAGTATGGAGAAGAGGAGTTACTTCCGAGATGGCGAGGTGAGCGGAGCTGTGCTGCCCGCCGATACCCTGACGCTGCCTAAACACCGACAAGGTAATGAACGCACGCGAAGCCGCATTTTTGAGCGCATAAGGCTTCACTCAGAACTGCAGAAGTCTCATCTGTTACACCCCGTTTTTTACGTAATACTAGTGTCGATCGTTAATTAAAACTCATGGTGTTCACATTTGCCACTTGAAGTAAAAATCATGTGTGGTCTGGCGTCTCCTTACCAGCAACAGGTCCCAGGTTCAAACTAGTTAATTCCCTAACAAACACGCTCAGAGCGTCGTCGCCCGAAAGTGTTAGGGAGACAAGATATAGAACAAACAGACACCACCATGAATGTTTAGATGCTGTAAGTTGTGGTTTTTTTGTGCAGTTTACTATCACACAGCGTCCCCGGTTCTGATCCGGTCCGGCTGTCTCGGTGGGCAAGTGAGAGGAGATTCAAAGCAACGGCTGAATAACAGCCGAGCAAAGCACTTTGAAGTTGTGGCGGTGGAACTTAAAGTTCCATGCCACTCTCCGACAGTGTGTAGGGAAGCAGCCTACTCGCGCCGTATAAAATTCACTTCAGTCTTTCCATTGTGTGCTACCAGTCCGCTGTAACTAGCTCTGACGTCATAAATGTTGCGCAATACTTTAAAAATCAAGTAAATAACCTGAAACGTTCCTAGCATGCCAGGAGTAATACTAAATCAGTAAGTGTTGAATATCAGTTCAATAACTTCAACCATTTTCGAAATTTGGACGTTTCTCTGTAAAAATCACTGGCGCAACAGAAAAGAGCTAGGAACTTAACAATTTATATTTATATTCCTTTTGCATTATAATTTAGTAGAAATAGTATTCTGGATCTCACAAATTAAAATTTTGGTTGAAATTCATGATTTTCTGGTTTTTGTCTTAAAAATTAAGGAAGCAAGATAGATTAAGTAGGTGAATAAATAAAGCTAGGATGTTTAAATTTAAGTAGAAGGGAGATACGCTACAGTCATAAGGATGTGAGAAGTTTCAACAGAACAACTATGAAACTACAGCGATGGCGTATCTCCAGAGGGCTAGTTCAGAGCTCATCTACTGCGTGTAGTGTAATTAAATTAATTCTCTCGCCCAAAATATTGGACTTAGCCACGTCAGACTTTTATTATGATTACTTACCTGTGTGCTGATTGCACATTTAAATTTAGAGCTTCATCGGCCATCAGCAAAGGAAGCAATGATTTATTTAATAACTTAAAGTGGTGCATTACTAGCCCAGCGGCTAGTCGGGACAACGGAATTAATCAGGCGTTCCCTTAGCCGTCCGCACCGCGGCTTTATATATACAGGGTGTTTCAAAAATGACCGGTATATTTCAAACGGCAATACAAACTAAACGAGCAGCGATAGAAATACACCGTTTGTTGCAATATGCTTGGGACAACAGTACATTTTCAGGCAGACAAACTTTCGAAATTACAGTAGTTACAATTGTCAACAACAGATGGCGCTGCGATCTGGGAAACTCTATAGTACGATATTTTCCACATATCCACCATGCGTAGCAATAATATGGCGTAGTCTCTGAATGAAATTACCCGAAACCTTTGACAACGTGTCTGGCGGAATGGCTTCACATGCAGATGAGATGTACTGCTTCAGCTGTTCAATTGTTTCTGGATTCTGGCGGTACACCTGGTCTTTCAAGTGGCCCCACAGAAAGAAGTCACAGGGGTTCGTGTCTGGCGAATAGGGAGGCCAATCCACGCCGCCTCCTGTATGTTTCGGATAGCCCAAAGCAA
Source organism: Schistocerca gregaria (assembly GCF_023897955.1). NCBI lineage: Eukaryota > Metazoa > Arthropoda > Insecta > Orthoptera > Acrididae > Schistocerca > Schistocerca gregaria. The sequence continues at coordinate 501,346,934 of NC_064931.1, read as the reverse complement.
TCACACGATCATCGAAATATTCATTCAGGAAATTAAAGACGTCGGCCGTGCGATGTGGTCGGGCACCATCTTGCATAATCCACGAGATGTTCGCAGTGTCGTCTAAGGCAGTTTGTACCGCCACAAATTCACGAAGAATGTCCAGATAGCGTGATGCAGTAATCGTTTCGGATCTGAAAAATGGGCCAATGATTCCTTTGGAAGAAATGGCGGCCCAGACCAGTACTTTTTGAGGATGCAGGGACGATGGGAGTGCAACATGGGGCTTTTCGGTTCCCCATATGCGCCAGTTCTGTTTATTGACGAAGCCGTCCAGGTAAAAATAAGTTTCGTCAGTAAACCAAATGCTGCCCACATGCATATCGCCGTCATCAATCCTGTGCACTATATCGTTAGCGAATGTCTCTCGTGCAGCAATGGTAGCTGCGCTGAGGAGGTGCCGCGTTTGAATTTTGTATGGATAGAGGTGTAAACTCTGGCGCATGAGACGATATGTGGACGTTGGCGTCATTTGGACCGCAGCTGCAACACGGCGAACGGAAACCCGAGGCCGCTGTTGGATCATCTGCTGCACTAGCTGCGCGTTGTCCTCTGTGGTTGCCGTACGCGGTCGCCCTACCTTTCCAGCACGTTCATCTGTCACGTTCCCAGTCCGTTGAAATTTTTCAAACAGTTCCTTTATTGTATCGCTTTTCGGTCCTTTGGTTACATTAAACCTCCGTTGGAAACTTCGTCTTGTTGCAACAACACTGTGTTCTAGGCGGTGGAATTCCAACACCAGAAAAATCCTCTGTTCTATGGAATAAACCATGTTGTCCACAGCACACTTGCACGTTGTGAACAGCTAACGCTTACAGCAGAAAGACGACGTACAGAATGGCGCACCCACAGACTGCGTTGTCTTCTATATCTTTCACATCACTTGCAGCGCCATCTGTTGTTGAAAATTGTAACTACTGTAATTTCGAAAGTTTGTCCGCCTGAAAATGTACTGTTGTCCCAAGCATATTGCAACGAACGGTGTATTTCTATCGTTGCTCGTTTAGTTTTTATTGCCGTTTCAAATATACCGGTCATTTTTGAAACACCCTGTAAGAACGCTGCGCTAGAGAGAAAAGGCCCCAGTTCTCTCCAGACGCTAATCAGCGCACCATCTATGACGGGAGTCGCGTCGCGTCGGTATCATTGCTATAAACAGCCTCGGATGCCGTAATAAGTTACTCGGGATACGCCTAACCATGAAATCGTTTTCGAGTGAAATGTTAATTCTGGGATGACTTTAATGACCTATCTTCAGTTCGCGTATGTCGTATTTTCACGTGTCGCCGCCGACAGACATTCTACCATTGTTTAGCGTGGCGTTTGATGAACATTATCATCAAAGTATGGCGAGCATTCACTTAAGCATTTAATTTGAACAGTTATAGTTACATCAGTGCATTAGACTCTGAACTGCTCTGGTAGTTGGATTATGTGGATTCTTTTTGGTCTGTGACTTTCAGAATATAGTGAACCATTTCGAAAGAATCGTTTTTTGATGATGAATCCCAGACAATCTCCTAATTCCTCAGAGCTATAAGCTGTAGCTATAAGTGTATTTCTCAAATGAAGTGGGCACTAGGAATTATAATTACAGGCTTCACGTTTTGCTAATCACTTTCTGGTTGCCAATATTGTAGTTAGAGAGCCAGTGTTGAGAGCGGCAAACAACAGCATTAAATAAATCATAGGAACATTTTAATAACAACAAAATTCCATACGCCGCCTCCCCACATATGGTGCATCGTTGGGAAAGACATTTATCATTCATTAATAGCTAAAATTTCCACCCTCCGCCCAACAAGTGGAGTACAGATGTAAGTTGTTATGTGCTGCTGAATTATATACAATTGAGGGTAATCTCCTTGATAGAAAGAAATTCTCTTGCATACTGATACAATCTGGTAAGTTATTGACAAGCAGTAACGTTTAGTAGCATCGTGGTGCATCGATGTACTTTCTCACTGCAGTCTTCTGTACTAAGATTAATGCAAGTCTACAGATGTGCTGAATCTGGGGCGAAGCTGTGATTGTGGCTGCTTAAAATGACGCGCTGGACAATCACAGTGGCAGGCGTATATGCGGCGACAGTAAGCGATGAAAGAATGCGCTGACTGGTTTAAACTTACTGTTTCCCTCGTAACTCTGTGCGCTGCGTGGCGTACCGGGTGGCGTTGACGAGGACATTGTCGATACCGCATCCCCCTTCCCACTCAAAACTTCACACTGTCGTCTCACATTGTGCGAGTGGACGATGACGCGGCTGAGGTCTGTACTGTGGTGTTGCTGATGGTGTTGGCTGTGTCAGATGGCGCCAACCAACCCACGTCCAAACTTGTGTCTTGCAAACCACAGGGAACACTTGCCGTAAAACCGGAGTCGGGAAATCCATCAAACGGCCCAGGCGGGTGCAGCATTGGCACAGCTAAGGTAACAAATGGCTGTACGGCTGATGCAGCCTCGCTGTGAGACGGCTGCGGCAGTGTCTGTACAGGTGGGCAGGAGTCGACCTCCATGTAAGAGTCTTCAGCAGACCCATGCGATCGGACATCAGGCATCGGCAAGGGCTGCTAGGGGGTAGCAGGCCAGGTTGTAGGCAGCGTGTTTGAAAAATGATAATCTACGGCGGTATCACTATAATCATGGTTCAAAAATGGCTCTGAGCACTATGGAACTTAACATCTATGGTCATCAGTCCCCTAGAACTTAGAGCTACTTAAACCTAACTAACCTAAGGACAACACACAACACCCAGCCATCACGAGGCAGAGAAAATCCCTGACCCCGTCGGGAATCGAACCTGGGAACCCGGGCGCGGGAAGCGAGAACGCTACCGCACGACCATGAGATGCGGGCAATATTCATGGAAACGAAGTTGGTTTTGGTGTCGTCGACGGGTGCCAGATGTGTCGCGTACGGTGTAATGAGCACAGCCAGACGCATGAGTGACGACGCTTGATTCCAAGTTGTCAGGATTGTTACAGACACGATATAAAACTTTTTCTATGCTCAACTTCGACGTGGAGTTTGCGTCGGAAACAGAGCGCCTAGAGTGAAAGTTGGTTCAAATGGCTCTGAGCACTATGGTACTTAACATCTGAGGTCATCAGTCCCCTAGAACTTCGAACTACTTAAACCTAACTAACCTAAGAAAATCACACACATCCATGCCCGCGGCAGGATTTGAACCTGCGACCATAGTGGTCGCCCGGTTCCAGACTGGAGCGCCTAGAACCGCTTGGTCACACAAGCTGGTTGACTGAAAGTAATACAGCAGAGTGCCGTGGCGACTACCGTGATAAGAGTCCTGCAGGCGAAGTGTCGTGAGCAGGCATGGTGCGATAAGTGCTCATAAACAACAACAAAGCATTTACCCTCGAGTTCGAAGCACGGAAGTTGGATATCTGAACTTTGAAAGTGCGAACGAAACGTCCGGTTTCACCGTTCAGTTAATGAGGGAACTGCGCAGTGCGGATATGCTGAATTCTAGTTTGGTGGCAAAATTCTTGAGATTCCGAAGAATACAATTGCAGGTCACTTTCCGAAACTATTGTTGGTGACAAACCTTCTAAACAAAACACATATGTGAATTCTTAAACCTAGCCCTAGTAGTCGAATGCAATGGAATGAGAAAAGAGTATTGGTAAGATGCATCGACAGCAATAAGCCATCGTGTTCCTGAAAGGACCGACAAAATCAATATGAATACGTTGCCAGCGCCGTCAGATCGAGGCCAATTGAAAAATATTGGCGCGGCACTGTCTTGTTATCCGTACATGTGCGGCTACAGGCAGTCATATCTTCTATCTCTGTATCAAGCACAGTCCACGACAAATGCTGGCGCGCTAGCTGCTTCTTTCTAACGACTTCCCAACGCCCTCTCTGTAAAAATTCCAGCTCATGTTGTTGCAAAGATATGGAATTAACTCCCATTTTTTTAATTAGGAGACTGTAATAAAATTGTATCATTATGAAGAGGAAGCCTGTTGTGTTGTGCATAGTATTTGCGATGTAATACATCTGAGACTGATTTCGGATTATGAAGCCAACCCACCTGACTGTAGTACTTGGGCAATCACAATGATTCTTCGTGTTCAGTAGGCTGTGCGATCCGTCGAGAACATAAGAAACGCTTTCTTGCTTGTAAAGCAGATTGATCAAGCTGAGGACGAGAAACTTCTGATGGGTCGAAATCCAGATAATATCCCACAGTAAGAGAATCAGAGTGTCTGTGTTTGCGTCTCGCGCCGTAGGGCTATGAAGGATTTCGTATTGATAACGGGGAAGAAGTTGTGACAAACGTTGCAGCTTCTCTGATGCATAATCAGGTAATATTTCGCCGGATGAGAAAGAGCAGTTAGCAACTTACGATGAATCACAGGAAAACTTTTTCGACCAAACAGATATTGATGAAATTTTGTGATAACGTAAATTATAGGTAAAGCTTCCTTTTCCCTCTGATTGTAGTTGATTTGGGATTTCCACAACGTATTAGATCCCACTGCTACGGAGGCGTTCTGTGTTGCTAATCTTGTGAAATAAAACGGTCGCTATGCCACATGATGACGCGTCAACTCCAACCACAACTGGTTTTTGCTAATCGAAATATATAAGACATGGGCAAGTAAGAAATGCTTGTTTAAATTTCGAAAAAGAGTGTTTGCATTCTTCAATCCATTTAAGAGGAACATTTTTACGAGTGGTGCGATGGGAAGGAGTATCAGTTTGCGCTGCATTAGGAATGAGTTTGATGTCGTATGTCAGTTTGACAAGAACAGCTTGGAGCTGTCGTACATTTGTTGGAGAAGGTAATCTGTATAGCAGCTAAATGCTTAGTCGAGAGTCGAGCGCCGTGGGCGTCAACGACATGTTCCAAATATTCAATTTAGGTATTTAAAAATGAATATTTCTGCCAATTTCACTTGAGTCCTGCGTTACTTAAAACTTGAAAGAGAGAATCAAAATTTTTGAGATGCCGTTCGAGTGTTTGGCCAGATACAATGATGCCATCTAAATAATTTTAACATGATGGAACGTCTGATGTCACCTTATCAAGAAAGCGTTTACATAATGTAGGAGAGGAGGCACTTACGAAAGGTATGCACTGGTATCGATACAAGCAAATAGGCTTATTAATCACCATAAATTTTTTGTGTCCACATTCATTGGAACTTAAAGATTAACATCGGCTAGATCAGTTTTTGAAAAGAATGATCCACTTGTTACATAATTAATAAGCGCAGTATGTGGAAGCGGGAAGGAATCAATCACTGTTGAGCATTAACTGTTAGCTTTAAAGTCGGAAAAGAAATTGGTCTCCTGTTTATCTTCTTGCGATCGCAAGAGGTGACGTCTACTTACTTACAGAAACGGGCATCAAAATTTTGATTTCTTCTAATCTGTTGAAACCAGAATAAACTTTCTCGCTAATGGGGTGGGCTGCTTGATGAGTGCTGTAAACTTAGGTTTCGCATTATCCTTGAGTACAATGTGCATGTGAAAATTCTTGCCATGAACCAGTGTACCGTCAAACAAATAATGTCAATATTTTCGCTCATCTGATGAATGCTGGAATGGCAGATTCACGTGTTGTGAGATAACGAGCACTGAACTCTTATTTAAATATATGTCCGAAAGAGCCAGCCTTCAGGAACTGTGAAACGTACCCTGTCGTACAGGACCACGTGCCACAAAGAACACAGATTCACCATGAGATGGCGAAACTCACAGGTATATATTGTCTATTGAAGACTAAGCGCTGTAGTGTCCGAGTGAGGCAGACGAGAACCTACATCATACAGAAACCCATTAGAAGCCGTCTGTGGCCAGAGACACGTAGCAGTGTTAAATATGGCGGATCTAAGATCGGCCATAAAGGGAAACATGTATGAAAACTATTTAATTCTGTAGTAATGCAGGGAACGAAGCCACAGTAATTTTAATCTACCGTCCTTCATAAATTTTCATGGTGATCCCAATAAAACTTGAATATTGATCATAACTATAATAGTTTAGAATTTACTGTTACATCTACATCTACATGACTACTCTGCAATTCACATTTAAGTGCTTGGCAGAGGGTACATCGAACCACAATCATACTATCTCTCTACTATTCCACTCCCGAACAGCGAGTGGGAAAAACGAACACCTAAACCTTTCTGTTCGAGCTCTGATTTCTCTTATTTTATTTTGATGATCATTCCTACCTATGTAGGTTGGGCTCAACAAAATATTTTCGCATTCGGAAGAGAAAGTTGGTGACTGAAATTTCGTAAAAAGGTCTCGCCGCGACGAAAAACGTCTATACTGTAATGACTTCCATCCCAACTCGTGTATCATATCTGCCACACTCTCTCCCCTATAACGCGATAATACAAAACGAGCTGCCCTTTTTTGCACCCTTTCGATGTCCTCCGTCAATCCCACCTGGTAAGGATCCCACACCGCGCAGCAATATTCTAACAGAGGACGAACGAGTGTAGTGTAAGCTGTCTCTTTAGTGGACTTGTTGCATCTTCTAAGTGTCCTGCCAATGAAACGCAACCTTTGGCTCGCCTTCCCGACAATATTATCTATGTGGTCCTTCCAACTGAAGTTGTTCGTAATTTTAACACCCAGGTACTTAGTTGAATTGATAGCCTTGAGAATTGTACTATTTATCGAGTAATCGAATTCCAACGGATTTCTTTTGGAACTCATGTGGATCATCTCACACTTTTCGTTATTTAGCGTCAACTGCCACCTGACACACCATACAGCAATCTTTTCTAAATCGCTTTGCAGCTGATATTGGTCTTCGGATGACCTTACTAGACGGTAAATTACAGCATCATCTGCGAACAGTCTAAGAGAACTGCTCAGATTGTCACCCAGGTCATTTATATAGATCAGGAACAGTAGAGGTCCCAGGACGCTTCCCTGGGGAACACCTGATATCACTTCAGTTTTACTCGATGATTTGCCGTCTATTACTACGAACTGCGACCTTGCTGACAGGAAATCACGAATCCAGTCGCACAACTGAGACGATACCCCATAGCTCCGCAGCTTGAAAGTGAAATTAACACGTTTTGTAACAAAGACCTGAATGCCAAAATCTGACACCTTTATTCGATCTTAATGATCGACATTTCATATAGAAGCGGACCATTAAAATGACAAATATTGTCAATATCAACTCTTAACTTTATTTGTTTAAAAGATATAGTAAATTTAAATTATCAAAATTTTCAATTAAACATCAAATCATCATTTCGTCGACACAAAACACATTAAACGACGACAGTGTGACACCTCATTGAAGCATTATGTAATAGAACACTTGTTGTAAAGTTCAGTGCATAATAGTTTCTTTTGTTCTTTATTTATCAGAAGGCTGCTGGCCATCACATTCAGAGTTAAGAAGGAAACTGTATTGGTTTTATGTAAAATAATTTAACAATGGTTAATTTAGGACGTGAAAGTGGTCAAGTTTTGATTATTTAAATACGTTAAAATGTAAAATAATGTAGAATGATCTGTAGCCAATCAGATGGACGGATGCAGGATAGGGAACTGCACTAGTCAGTTGAGCGTGTATGTTCGGCGCGCGGGAAGCACAGCCGGGGTCGGGCAGAGGAACAGTGTTGGTGCAGACGCCAAATGGGACAGTTCGGCCGGAGACACCAAAGTGAACCAGTCTTTAGGTAGCTAGAAAGTGAAACGATTTAGAAAATTTCGAGTTGTGTAGTATAGCGGGACTTGGTCTCTGAGCGGTGAGCAGCCGCGCTCCTGGGATGAACTCTAACTTTTCCTGTAAATAACGAGGTGGAGTATTGGACTTGTAATTCGCGATGAGATTGCGAACGATCGAACTGTGCCAAATAGGTATGCGCTCGAGTATAACAGTAACTCTAAATACAACCATTTTCGCAATTAGTTTTCTTTCTGAATAAAAATTATTCTAACCAAATCGCAACTGTGTGACCTACATCAGTTATGTATGATTAATTTAGTGTCCGATATTATTATTGCTGTTATTATATGTTACATTAACTTTGTTTCATACAATTTCGCAAACTTGCCATTATCCTGACAATTTAACCAAAGGGTCTCAAGTGTCTAATTTAGGACGTGTAATGCGACACGTGTGGTTCAACCCCTAGACGAGTTTGGGCCAAGACATTTCGACAAAGAGGAACCACATGTGAGCCCTAACGTCTTTGGGATGTTAGCTCGCAATTGTGGGCTCGGTCGGGATAGGACTTTGGAAAGTGTTAGTTGAGGGATAAGAATATTGCAAAGTGTTGGAACAGGACTGCATTTTGGGAAGTGTTAGTTGTGAAATATGAACTCTGGAAAGTTTAGAATTGGATTTGAATTCTGCAATGTGTCTCTGAAAGTATTATCTGAACTTCGATAGGCAGGACCTCTCGCAAAAGTTAAATGTGAGATCGGTTCAGGGCTAAATATTAGGTTTCTTTAATAGTATTGAAATTACAGTTGTAATTCTCACAGTAACGACATTCTGTCCCCTAGGTCCCAAGTCTGTGGCAGTTTAGGCAATTATGCGTTTGAGCTCTGAGCTAGGAATTTTGCAACAGTTACGTGCACCGTGGTGAGGAGTGATAAAAAAAGTAACGCGGAGGAAGAGGCGACATCGAAACCATGTGGTTCCAGCTAGCAGAGGCATCTTCAACAGCGATTCATCGCTCACTGGGTGTTGAAGTAACACAGCAAAGGCTGCAATATCTTCAGCGTCGGCTTCAACTTCAACATCGCCAGCAATAACATGGCAGAATGATCCAGCATAACAAAGCTAAGTACCTGCGCTGATAGCGATATTATGTATTATTCTTTAGTTCAATCGCCAATAATAGACATCGCTAATATTTGGCAGGCGGCCAGTTTGTGTGGGTCCGAAAATACTAGCGAGACGCTTAGCCCAAAATGGAGCGGGAGAGTGTGATCGACGGTGCATTTAGTAGGGCAAGTAGTCCGAAATCAGGCAAGGGAGATGAATTTGGCGGAGATATGATGTCGCAATTAATGCAGATGATAAGAGGATTGGGATGCAAAATGGATTATGTTAAAATAGATATGGAATCCAAAATGGATTCTGTTAAAACAGATGTGGTTGACTTAAATTTAAAAATTGATTCGGTTCAATCCTAAATAGCTTCGATTGTGAAAGACGAAGTAGGTAAAATGGCTACAGGAATCGAGGAATTGATAGGCTGAAAATTAAAAAACATTCGGGAATAAATGGGCAAAATTTATGATGAAGTTGGGATACTTGACACTGAGGTAGGTCAAGCGGAGAAAAATTTCAGTGATAAGGCGGAGAAGTTGCAGGCAGATCTGGGAGGCCACGTAAAAGAAGTATGTGTAGGGAAGATGCTCTAATGGTTGAGACGGCAGAGGCTATTAGCAACTTATCCAGTCGGATAAGTAAAGGGGAGAAGGAAGTAGATAAAATAAAGGAACAAGTAGAATCTGGCATTAAAATTGAAAATAGTGAAGTTAAAAAACAAATCAATTAAATAAAAAGCTAATTCAATTCTTTATCTGCGCTTCAAACCTCTACAACGATCAGTGTTCCGTGGATGAACACAGGATCGGTCAAATGTTTTGGAGACGACGGGAAATATTACCCAGTACATTTTCTAGCAGCATGCAGGGATGGTTTTATAAGGGGAATGTCTGACGAGGCGAAGATAAAATTCGTGGAAAGACATTTGGAAAGTGAGCCACAACCGTGGGGAAACATACACAGTGATACGTTCACTACTTACGAAATATTTGAAAGCAGTTTCCTAAACAAGTTCTGGAATGAAGCGAAGCAAACGCGGCTCCAAAATGAGCATTTAAATACGGGAACGGGTCGTTGTGAGAATTTTGTAAACGTGAACTATCGAGATTAATGCTTGTGAAACGTCCATTGGCAGTGCTTATTGAAATTACGACGTTGAAAAGGCGGTTACCGGAAAATTTGCAGTGGGATCTAGTGCACAGTCCTAGCAACTCAATAGACGAATTTTTGGACTTTGTAGAAAAATTATAACTGGCTTTGAAATTTCAGCCGCCAAGTAAGCAGATAAATAGTTTTCAGAGTGGAAATCATAACTACAGTCAGTGTTTACTATGTTAACGGATTAACGGAACGCAAACAACAATTTTGATATGGGAAACAGCAACAGGAACACGTCCAGTCATATATTTCAAAGGCGTAATGGGAACGGATACTTTCGTGTCAGGGACCGACACGAACAACGTAGATTTGAAGGACCGGCACCTGGCGAAATGAACCAGCGTAATGGGAGATCGGGAAACTAAGTTTCGCCACATCTCAGGTTCGGAAATGGCAAAATAAACCGGTGATGAATAGGACGTGAGTAAGCGGAAATTTGATAAGTGTTGAAATGAAATTAGTAACAGATGAGGATCAAATACGTAAATTTTTAAATCAGATCGCACATAAAAGGCGTAATCCTAAGGTAATGGAAGATATCAATAAAGGCGATGTCGACGACTTAGGGCTAAATGCTCAGTTCTATTAATGTGAGACGAAAGAGTATGTGAATGTTAATACAATGAAAGATTCTATGTGCCAGAAGGAGGCTGAGGTGAAGATGAATTTGGTGGAGTTAGATGTTATAGAAAATTCTAAAGAGGTACTAACCAGCAATACCGATTATAGTGATGGTGATGATGTTCCAGGTGATATTGTGACCGTGAAACTTGTTAAGGAGTGTAAGGTGTCAGGCAAATCCAACACCTTCCATAAAAACCCTGACATGATAAGCAAATCCAGTAGTATGTCACATAGCTCCGAATAAATCGTGACATTAAATTAACCAAAGTAATACGAGTAACGAGTGAGCAAATGTAATACCACAGACTAACACAAGAATGCCTAAATGCATGTCATACCTTCCCACCGTGAGACAGACGCATTTCCGAGGGGAGAAACGAGAACAGAAGCCGAGAGCAGAACCGTGTTAAGCTAGAGAGCCCTACGATAAGGGACGGACTGGACACCCACGTCGCCAGTTAACCACTAAGACAACGCCAGCTGAAAGTTTTAGCGTGAGACTTTTTCGCGTCTCTGTTACGTTAGGACCACCCCCCAGCCCATGTTAAAAGATACAGCCCTCCAGAAGAACAGTATAGATCTTACGATAACGCTAAAAGGACCACACCAGGTGCAAGTTTTAGCGTGAGATTTTTTCGCGTCTCTGTTACATTGCAAACTTTAAAAACATTGCCCCACCTTGAAAAGTATAACGTTTCTCATTGGATAGACAGAATTTTTGTAGGCGGAGCTTAAGGTTAACATTGAGACCCTGATTGGTCAGATGAAAACACAGCCAGATAGTTTTTTTAAAACCAACTTCGGTAAATTATAGCCAGGAGAAGTGAGGAGGGAGTCGCTTCCGAGTCGGCGATGTGAGCAGAGCTGTGCTGCCCGCAGCCCCCTGACGAACACCGACAAGGTAACGAACGCACGCCATGCCGCATAACAGCGCATAAAGCTTCACTCAGAACTGCAGAAGTCTCATTTCTTACACCCTCTTTTTGCGTAATACTTGTGTCGATCGTCAATTAAAGCTCATGGTGTTCACATTTGCCACTTGAAGTAAAAATCTGAAACGCGATGATTTCGCTGTTATATAGTTATTGAGAAGCCACATCAGCCACTGTAATTTACGACAAGTTAGATAAGTAATTAAAGATAATTGAGGGTCACTATAGACCATTTTGATAGTTGTCTCTTTGTGAAAATTAATTTAAACCTAGATTATAGATGTGATATGGCATAGGTCATCCTTCAATCCATTGTAGAACTTGGAAACCCATTCAGGGAATATTCGTTCACATTTTTGTTGAACACAGTTGGTTTTTACCATCCTTTATTAAAACACTTCCTTTTATCAATAGTGCAATTTACAAACAATGTTTTGTGAGTAGAATAAAATTTCCAATGGTAAACTTAACTGCTTTTTCGACGTTATTTTACCAGCTAACTAAAAATAGGAAAGCCTTGAACCCCTTCCACTAAATTTAGTTAGTATTGAGATTCTTTTACAGGGAGTGCAGTGGAGCTGACGCTGAAATCATTAAGTATTTAGTTTTATCATCGCTAGTCTCACTGAACTCTTCTGAATTCTACATGTCATGTGTGGTCTGGCGTCTCCTTACCAGCAACAGGTCCCAGGTTCAAACTAGTCAATTCCCTAAAAAACACGCTCAGAGCGTCGTTGCGCGAAAGTGGTAGGGAGACACGATATAGAACAAACAGGCTAATAAGGGTGGTGTAGCATTGGTCTCATCAGCTGTTGATGAATTTGTTTGTGTATCGGCGGATATTGGAGAATTATTTTTGAAGGAAGGTAGTAATCATGTTTTATGTGCTGTTGATATTGATATTTCAGAGGAAGAAATCTGTGCATATCTTTCTACTAATGAGGGTGAACCCGAAATTCTGAGTGGATCTGTGGATCTTGAATGTTTGAGAATGAATGTGGATGTGAATTTGATGTACGCTCTGAAATTAATGTGGCGCAGGTGTGTGTAAGAGAGGAAAAGGTATTATGCTCAGGTTTAAATCAAAGCGCAGTGGAATTTAATGGTACTATTGATTCTGAAACTGCACGACGCTGTAGCTACATTTATGTGATGTAACAGCGGATGATGGTGAAACTAAGAGCGATTCTTATATTGGTGATTTGTCGATGGATGTAAATGAGGTTTTATGTAGTGAGTTGTATGATGTACCAGCGGCTGTTGGAAGTGCTGTTTGTGAATGTGTTTGTAATGATGTGGAAAAAATAAGTAATGCTTCATTTCATGATAATTATGTTGTACCTACTAATGTCGATAATTTTAAGGGAGAACACAGTGAGTTTGAATCTAATACAAAAAATGATATTTGGACAGAACGGTATCTTAAGGAGGAATGTGATTTTACTGTAACTGATTGGCAATGGTACGGTAGAACATTACGATCGTTATTGCTTCATTTTTGGACTCGAGAGAAGTTTAAGATAGCGAGCCGCGCGGGATTAGTGGAGCGGTATAAGGCGCTGGAGTCATGGACTGTGCGGCTGGTCCCGGTGGAGGTTCGAGTCCTCCCATTGGGCATGGGCGTGTGTGTTTGTGCTTAGGATAGTTTAGGTTAAATAGTGTGTAAGCTTAGGGACTGATGACCTTAGAAGTTAAGTCCCATACGATTCCACACGCATTTTAAGATAGCGAGAGGTCTAGAAGGGAGAAAAAATGAAATTTGGGCGAAAGAAGGATTTAATGAATTATTTTGGGACGAGTACGAAATTGAGGGGTGGATCGAACTGGATATGTGTACTCTAGAGATGGAAGAGAAACTGAAACTGTGTTAAGAAATAAGTGTATCTGCATTTAGATTATAAGATTATTTGGAGAGGTAATTTGCAATGACTTATTTCAGGATTTATTGTACCTTGTTTGTTGTTTAGCCACATAAGGTTTTTTTTCACAAGGTCTGTGCAATTATAGAGAGAGAGTTTAGACGCACATTTGGGTGCGAAGAGGTCGGACAACTAAATTATTTCGTGAACGGTACCAAGTCAAAAATCAGTGCACAGTACTCGTATGAATTAGATTTTCGGGAGTATATAAGGGATTTATTTATGTGTATGCATGTGTTAGGCTTAAATTTTTGGATAGTTTTATGTTTGTTGTAATTTCAAAATAAGTTATGGTCACGCCAATTTGGGTCCATGGAGGTCGGAGAAATTTGGAAAATGAAAATTGATAATGCTTACCTAGGAAGACGAATGTATATTTATCTACTTATCTGAGGTTATTTTTGGGGAATAACTAGTTGTTGTATGGTGTATTGATTTGTGTACGCAGCTTCACTACATAGAATTAAACAAGGGGTGAGATTTTTTTATATTTCTTGTTAGTTTTGAGTCTAAGTGAGTTATTTATATTAAAAGACAATATTAATTTTCATCGTAGTTGATTGGGAATCTGTCGTGAGAGGCATGTCTCTAGTGGGACTTGAATAACGTGTCAGAATCATTGAAGAACTTATGAGTATCTTGCAAAGGCTGAAAATCAATTGTTTACTGTGTAGTTTACATCTGTTTGTATCGATTGCACTGGGGGAAGTGTTCAGTGCAGATCCTGGGCGGTTTCGGAAAGTGTTCGTTTTCTGGTATCTACACCTCATTCGAATTTCAACAGATTGGTTCCCGCAAAACCGATGGCGATGGAATGCAAAGCCATACAGAATTTCGGCAGGGTACTCGGCTCCGAATCTAAGGAGCCCCACTGGAGACTTAGTTGTCACAAAAATGTTCTGCGAAAGTGAGCGCAGGGGCGCTGATATTTCTGCGGCATTTCAATAGAATCGATTTTGATAAATCTATAGTTTTATTGACATTTAATTAATATGTCGCACTTCATAATTTATGTTAGATATCAGTTACTCTAAATGTAAATCATGCTGCATCAATACCAATACAAATAAATACGCTATTGATCTGGCGCTTAGGATATTTATGTTATTGTATTACGAATTTCTGTCTTGTAATTTTGGGTGCTACTTTATAACATATATGGCACACCAACAAGTTATGAAGTGGAGGTGTGTGAGTAAACGAGCAGTGCGCTCTCATTTAAAAATATGGCCAAAAGAGCCAGCCTTCAGGAATTGTGAAACGTACCCTGTCGTACAGGACCACGTGCCACAAAGAACACAGATTCACCATGAGATGGTGAAACTCACAGGTTTATATTGTCTATTGAAGACTAAGCGCTGTAGTGTCCGAGTGAGGCAGACGAGAACCTACATCATACAGAAACCCATTAGAAGCCGTCTGTGGCCAGAGACACGTAGCAGTGTTAAATATGGCGGATCTAAGATCGGCCATAAAGGGAAACATGTATGAAAACTATTTAATTCTGTAGTAATGCCGGGAATGAAGCTACAGTAATTTTAATCTACCGTCCTTCATAAATTTTCATGGTGATCCCAATAAAACTTGAATATTGATCATAACTATAATAGTTTAGGATTTACTGTTAAAGTGAAATTAACAAGTTTTGTAACAAAGACCTGAATGCCAAAATCTGACACCTTTGTTCGATCTTAACGATCGACATTTCATATAGAAGCGGACCATTAAAATGACAAATATTGTCAATATCAACTCTTAACTTTATTTGTTTAAAAGATATAGTAAATTTAAATTATCCATATTTTCAATTAAGGATCTGATCATCATTTCATCAACACAAAACACATTGAACAATGACAGTATGACACCTCATTGAAGCATTGTGTAATAGAATATTTGTTGTAAAGTTCAGTGCATAATAGTTACTTTTGATCTTTATTTATTTATCAGAAGGCTACTGGCCATGACATCCAGAGTTAAGAAGGAAGTTGTATTGGTTTTATGTAAAAGACTTTAACAATGGATAACATTATTACTTTATTTAGGACGTGAAAGTGGTCAAGCTTCGATTATTTAAATACGTTAAAACGTAAAATAATGTAGAATAATCTTTAGCCAACCAGATGGACGCCTTCAGGAAAAGGAACTGCACTAGTCAGTTGAGCGAGTATGTCCGGCGCGCGGGAAGCACAGCCGGGGACGGGCAGAGGAACAGTGCTGGTGCAGACGCGAAATCGGACACGCGTGGTTCAACCCCTAGACGAATTTGAACCAAGACATTTCAGCGCAGAGGAATCGCATGTGAGCCCGAATGTCTTTGGGATGTTCGCTCTGTGTTAATAGTAAGTATACTGCCCTCAATATCTAAACCAAAGAAATCAAAAGTATTAGTGCCAAAAATATTGGGACTGAAACGTGACTGAGCTACTGTGAAAGGCAGTGATGTAGTCGTATTTCCATTATCTGCTTGGCAAGTGCACGTTCCAAGAGCAGAGATACTTTTGCCTTTGTAGACCATGAGATGCAGGAGCGATTTTTGTAGCTGAAGGTGTCCTGATTTCTCGTAAGTATTTTGGTTAATCATTCTGACTGGAGCACCCATATCTAACTGAAATGCAGATGTGCAGAGAGTTGAACAGTTTTCGGTTTGTCCTATGAATGTGAGTATCTGTTGTGATTTGAGAAGACTATCTATGTCTGAGTCGTGATTGTTGAAGCGTTTAGTTGTAGATCTGTTAGAGGAGAGCTGGTTAGAATGAGGTATGTTTTGCACTGTGCGTTTCGCTAAGCGATTCAATCGCTTTCATCGGAGGGTCCTGTCCGGATTGCGAAGAGGAGTGGGTATAGATTGCGACTGAGATATTATACTTATTTCAGTTCTCCAAAATCGAGATTTGCGTGGAACAGAATTTAATTTTCAATTATTTTACATGCATACTTGCTTTGTGTGTACAGATTAATGGCAGTGTCGGCATTCTGCGTACTGCAAAAAGCAGTTTTTGAGGTCATGCGATACACAACATTTCACTCAAGACTTGTGAAGGTTTGAACTAGCCGAGGAAGTGGCTAGACACCTAGAGCAGTGTGCATGCTATGCGGAACTGGGGTCGCTGCGAGTTATATGCGATGCGTGTTACATCTACATCGACATCTACATGACTACTCTGCAATTCACATTTAAGTGCTTGGCAGAAGGTTCATCGAACCACAATCATACTATCTCTCTACTATTCCACTCCCGAACAGCGAGCGGGAAAAACGAACACCTAAACCTTTCTGTTCGAGCTCTGATTTCTCTTATTTTATTTTGATGATCATTCCTACCTATGTAGGTTGGGCTCAACAAAATATTTTCGCATTCGGAAGAGAAAGTTGGTGACTGAAATTTCGTAAAAAGGTCTCGCCGTGACGAAAAACGTCTATGCTGTAATGACTTCCATCCCAACTCGTGTATCATATCTGCCACACTCTCTCCCCTATTACGTGATAATACAAAACGAGCTGCCCTTTTTTGCACCCTTTCGATGTCCTCCGTCAATCCCACCTGGTAAGGATCCCACACCGCGCAGCAATATTCTAACAGAGGACGAACGAGTGTAGTGTAAGCTGTCTCTTTAGTGGACTTGTTGCATCTTCTAAGTGTCCTTCCAATGAAACGCAACCTTTGGCTCGCCTTCCCGACAATATTATCTATGTGGTCCTTCCAACTGAAGTTGTTCGTAATTTTAACACCCAGGTACTTAGTTGAGTTGACAGCCTTGAGAATTGTACTATTTATCGAGTAATTGAATTCCAACGGATTTCTTTTGGCACTCATGTGGATCATCTCACACTTTTCGTTATTTAGCGTCAACTGCCACCTGACACACCATACAGCAATCTTTTCTAAATCGCTTTGCAACTGATGCTGGTCTTCGGATGACCTTACTAGACGGTAAATTACAGCATCATCTGCGAACAATCTAAGAGAACTGCTCAGATTGTCACCCAGGTCATTTATATAGATCAGGAACAGCAGAGGTCCCAGGACACTTTCCTGGGGAACACCTGATATCACTTCAGTTTTACTCGATGATTTGCCGTCTATTACTACGAACTGCGACCTTCCTGACAGGAAATCACGAATCCAGTCGCACAACTGAGACGATACCCCATAGCTCCGCAGCTTGATTAGAAGTCGCTTGTGAGGAACGGTGTCAAAAGCCTTCCGGAAATCCAGAAACACGGAATCAATCTGAGATCCCCTGTCGATAGCGGCCATTACTTCGTGCGAATAAAGAGCTAGCTGCGTTTCACAACAAAATGCACGTTAAATTCAACACAGTACTGAATTTCCTGAGCTTTGATCACTTTAATCACATCGAGACAAAAGCTGCATGCTTTATAATCAATGCACCTATTCTATTTTCAGCAAGGTTTTAAATAATGAGATGGCTTTAACTGGGGAGTTAACTTCCTGCACTCTCCTACTCATAAAAAAAAGAAGAAAGATCGCCGTGATTCGCTTGATGTGTTGTATGCCGCAAAATGCTGCTCGAGCTGCAAGCGTTACACTGTCCATTTCTTTGACCTTGTATCAAAAGAGCGAAAGAAGGAGGCGGCACTTGTCAACTTCCACTCCATCATAGCTAACCCGAGGGATGAAGGAGTGGCTGTGATGTCAGGACGGCAGTCGGTGGAGGTTTAAGGTGATATGGAAGGCTTGTGAAGGCCTACAGAGAAGCGGATGTCCAAACTAATGTTTTGTTTGGCACTTTTACATCAGCACTGCGTTCATGAGGTAACAAAACTACAGTGAGCAGACGGCCGGCAGGATATTAGCAAGTGACTGGCTATCTAATCTAAGCTCGGCACGCGACTCTGTTGCGTGAGCCACAAATATTAGGTGTCAGGGGCTCTTGAACACAGAAAGAAATCTTGCAGAGGAGCTAATTTTGCGAAGAATGATGGTATCCAGGCTAGCAGCACAGAGGTGCGCCCATCGCGGTGATGGAGGACAGTTTCTGTGCATTGCCTGCGACCCGTTTAACCAAGAGCAGCCGTCTAGCTGCTGGTGAAGTGGGCCACGAAGGCCCGCTACGCTGTGGCACAAAACACGGAGGGCACACTTAGTGCAGGAAGCTAGTATTGTGATGAAGACTCAAACTCGTTACTGCTGCTGGTGTCTCCGTGAGCCACCTGGTCTCGCGTAACTCCTCAATCCCAGTGGAGCTACTGGGCTACGGAAGAAATTGCTATAAAAGTGACAGTTATTTATACAGGTAGCAGCGCATCTACTATGGCAGTGTGCCTCCTCTAGTTATGTACTCGACAACGCGACTGAAACTCACTGTTGGAGGTATTCCCTCGCCTACAGGTACCATGTACGAGGTGCATTCAAGTTCTAAGGACGCCGATTTTTTTTCTCCGGACTGGAAAGAGATAGAAACATGCGCATTGTTTTAAAATGAGGCCGCGTTAATTGTCAATACGTCCCAGAGATGGCAGCACCGTATGGCAGATGGAATTTTAACGCCAGCGGCGAGAATAAGAACTGTTTTAAATACTTAAAATGGCGACGTTTTCCTTACTTGAACAGCGTGCAATCATTCGTTTTCTGAATTTGCGTGGTGTGAAACCAACTGAAATTCATGGGCAGTTGAAGGAGACATGTGGTGATGGAGTTATGGATGTGTCGAAAGTGCGTTCGTGGGTGCGACAGTTTAATGAAGGCAGAATATCGTGTGACAAAAAACCGAAACAACCTCGGGCTCGCACAAGCCGGTCTGACGACATGATCGAGAAAGTGGAGAGAATTGTTTTGGGGGATCGCCGAATGACTGTTGAACAGATCGCCTCCAGAGTTGGCATTTCTGTGGGTTCTGTGCACACAGTCCTGCATGACGACCTGAAAGTGCGAAAAGTGTCATCCAGGTGGGTGCCACGAATGCTGACGGACGACCACATTGCTGCCCGTGTGGCATGTTGACAAGCAATGTTGACGCGCAACGAGAGCATGAATTAGACTTTCTTTTAGTCTGTTGTGACAATGGATGAGACGTGGATGCCATTTTTCAATCCAGAAACAAAGCGCCAGTCAGCTCAGTGGAAGCACGCAGATTCACCACCACCAAAAAAATTTTGGGTGACCGCCAGTGCTGAAAAAATGATCAACGGTAACAGGTGCATCCTACGAAAATGTTTTGAAGAACAAATTCCTTCCTGCACCTCAACAAAAACGTCCGGAAAGGGCTGCGCGTGTGCTGTTTCACCAAGACCACGCTCCCGCACATCGAGCTAACGTTACGCAACAGTTTCTTCGTGATAACAACTTTGAAGAGATTCCTCATGCTCCCTACTCGTCCTAGTGACTTTCGGCTTTTTCCAACAATGAAAGAGACTCTCCGTGGCCGCACATTTACTACCCGTGCTGCTATTGCCTCAGCGATTTTCCAGTGGTCATAACAGACTCCTAAAGAAGCCTTCGCCGCTGCCATGGAATCATGGCGTCAGCGTTGTGAAAAATGTGTACGTCTGCAGGGCGATTACGTCGAGAAGTAACGCCAGTTTCATCGATTTCGGGTGAGTAGTTAATTAGAAAAAAAATCGGAGGCCTTAGAACTTGAATGCACCTCGTATT
This sequence comes from Schistocerca gregaria, assembly GCF_023897955.1. Classification (NCBI taxonomy): domain Eukaryota; kingdom Metazoa; phylum Arthropoda; class Insecta; order Orthoptera; family Acrididae; genus Schistocerca; species Schistocerca gregaria. The sequence continues at coordinate 501,326,849 of NC_064931.1, read as the reverse complement.
ATCATGCATCGACAGGTTTCAGGAAGTAGGCCTGGCCCGTCTGGCACTAATGGAACAACATGGCTGCTACAATCGAAATGAAAACACCCCGCACTTGCCAGCTACGAGACGCTGCTGCAGAACTCCACCACAATTAAAATGGTAGCAGCACTGCACTACCCCCACCTCCTCCCCTCCAAATAAGAGATCCAGCCCCTGGAGTCCCACTTTAAGATTGGTGTACCACGGTATGTCACATGTCTAGCACAAGCTTCCACTGTAAGAATGTCCGGTGGCTCAGTTCACTAAGTTCAGAGATCGCAACCGACTTACAAAATCTTACGTGGTAGATTTCTTTTACGCTATTAAGCTGCTTATTACTGTTCCACTTCACAGCTCCTTAGTTCCTCTAGATCAACGCACCGCATCGTGCCTTTCCACCTCTCACGCCCTGACCGACATGTGCTCTTGGCACTTCTCTCTGAAAAGGTTCACGACCCGACCCATGGGCTCATATCTTCTTAAATCCTAGGAAATACGTTCCTTTTCATCGAAAACACCATAATGTTCTACATTCATTCACTTTCTTTTCTTAGTGATCTAGTCAGCCGTAATCTGTACGACCGGCTTATCGGCCTGTTGGGTGGCTGTCCACCACAAACAGATGAAGGGCATGCACAGAGGAGAACCACCACAGCACTAGATATCGCGAAAGTGAAGGTCGTGGTTATTCGTCGTTGCCCTTATTGATATTGCTTAACATGCTCCGTTAACTGCTCTGCTGAAATTCGTCCCTCTTGTGCGGCTACTAATTGGTTCAGGAAATTGATCAGGCCAGTTTCCATCGCATTGTTCAGGAAGGTGACATTATACTTCTGAAGTACCTATAGTGTTTCCTCTGGGCAGTACAGCACAGGATGGACTGACGTGAGACATCAACGGTAATTATAGGGTGTTTAATGATGAACGAGAAGACGACCTGGACACTCCACCGCCTGGCTGCTGTGGACACCCGCGGAGAAAAGAAATACATAAAAAAGTAAAAATAAAAATCAAATATTATATAAAAAACAATGTTATTTTATCGAATGATCAGAGGTGTGTTTCGTTTTGGGTCATAGGAGGAGCCTGAAGTAGTGGCAAAAATCCGTCCTAGTTAGGTTTTAGCGTGAAAAGTGTGGAGGCATTAAATAATATTTTTCTTTGTAGATTAGATAGGTTTTGGGGGTAGTGTGGGAGTTAAGGACCAACACCTAAAGTGGAAGAGGTCTGGAGAGAAAAAGGAAAAAAAAGTAAGCACGAGACCCTGGATCAAAAATGAAAGAATAAAGCTGTAAGTCATGTGACCTCTGAATGCAAGGTGTGACGATCGAGTTTACTCATTGCCTAAATTTTTACAGTAACTTTGATCTGATAACTGAAATCATTAGTGTAATTCTAGAACCCCTAACATATATTTCTCTTTCTGTCACAGCAGTAATAACATTCCACCCAATAACAATTTTGCAAAAAATTTCTTAGTAGATTGTCTCCCGCTCCTTCAGCTTCTGTCGAAAGCGGTAGCTACCGCTCAGCGCTTTGGATGGTATAAAATGCTTTACTGTTGTCGAGTAATGCCTCACAAGAAACGTCTACGATTTGCATTTCACGCTCAACAGCAGCGGAGGCATAGGACCCGTTTAAATAGGATGCTGACTATAACACCCTAAAATGAGAGACATTAGCATGACTCAAAAATAATTTTATAGTCTGTGATCCAGTCAGACTACTCCACTACCTGGAGATTTAGCACAGTGGAACCATATTAATCAGTTCGTTCACACCAGAACTGTTACTCAGATCTACGGTTCTACGTGACAAACAAACTCAAATTCGTATCGTTAACGGTCGTATCGGAGATCTTAAGAGATGTTTGAGTAATAAAGCAGCTTTATACTCGCAAAGCAGACACCTGTGCCCATTAACACAGCTTACTCAATCGAGCTTGTCAGAAAGCTTAATGTGTAGAGGTTATCTTCAGATTTGTTACGAATTTGTTCTAGCAATTTGCAGTCCCGTTAAAGAAAACTTAAACTAATAACGTATAGTACACTTGTCTGCACCACGATTAGAACTGACCACTCAAACCGCCCTTTCATACCAAGACATGTGCAGAACCTCTGAGCTAACGAGACACTCCTGAGGGCAGGTCTCTCTCATTACAATATTGATCACTGAGCCTCATAACGCAACGTTCAAGACATGAACAGTTATTACATTGATAGCATGCGAAGAAATATTATTATATTATTTCAATGGAAAAAAGTATATTGTATGGAAATCAACCTCGCTCTCCCAACCCCCTCCTCCCGGTCACGGAACATTAAAATATCAGACACTCTGCACATCGAAATCGAATGTGTCTACGGGCAGTCGCGTGCCTCATTCAAATAGAATTTCACGACTACCACGAGACTGCACAAGTATGTTCGTGGGGATGGAATCAAGTAGAAACGTAATTAATTAATTATACAGTACCTTGCGGTAAGCAATTCATTTCAGTATTCAGAAGAGAAGAAACTGAAAATTACGCTGACTAACACAGAAAGTAAACTGAAGATGTGAGCAACGTGCAGTTCTGCGCCTTCATGTCTTTCTCAAATTGAGCTCCGTGTATATAACGCATCCCAACTAGCCTTTCCATTGCTTTCCTAATGTTCCCTCTCATTTGGTCCCCAAATTGTGAAAAGAATCCAAGTCAGCGTCACCGATGGTTCTTTAGACTCTTTCGAGTGACTTTTTTGTGTGTTGTTACTTGGTATTCGTAAAGCAGACAACTGTTCCTGCTCCATCAAGGTAGTTGATCAAATTTGCCAGTAGACTCACAATAATAAATGGAACATGCACTTGATGACCAGGAATTTCCGTGTTAATTTACGTATCTGTGTAAATAAAAGCAAGAAGAAACATCAAGATCTTATTTAGATAAGTCCGTTTGAGTTCAACAGTACGTAGCTTCTTACTATTTCCTGACATTTTGGACAAGGTCGTTTTTAGTTTTGCTAAAACAAGCCTTCGCCACAAGCCGTTCAGGATAAGTATGTAATTTCTTTCTACTTTTCAATGGTGTAATCTGCTGTCGGTTTGATTCCCTTACATCGGCGTCTGGAAGAGCAGTTCCAATGAGGGAAGGCTCTGGATCGCACTGAAGACATTGTGAGCTCTCCATGATCGTATTGCAAATGAGACCTGGCAATACTGCTGACAATGCTTGGCACCTCGTTCACTCACTTTCAGGAGTGCTGAGTGATCGTGCTAAATTCTCGCAATATTCTCTTTTCATACTGATGAAGTAATATGAATAGTCTTCGCGTTTATATGTTATCGACACCATAAATTTAATTTTTCGTCGCTAGGAAGGTCATTCGACTTTTAAATATCAACTGGTTTTGTATATCTTGTCATGAACTGTCTGCATTTACTACCACCAGAGCAACAATGGCAGACACCTAAACAAAGCAGTCTCATGTTTTCTCCAGGGAGCTATGCTCGTCTCGTTATCTAAGGCAAGGGTAGTTGCTGGTTCAGATCTCGTAGCACTACCGATGTGTAATGCTTCGGTTTTTTTCTTTTCCTCTGCAGATAGCCAAAACGGAATTCAGTAATACAAAATCGTTAAGAAAACCTTTGCAGTCTGCCAAGTTAACGGTCGCCTGTTTATATTTATTTTTCTTTTTAGCCATCAACCTTCTCCTGTAACGCAATAAACTTCATTCATTACTAGTATGTTACTGTTACTATTATTGTTGTTATACGGTCACTCGCAAGAGCATTCCTGTTCCTATTTAGTACCAATTTATATGACTAGTGTATCTGGAAGAACGGAATGATGGATGTTTCGTGATGTACAATATGCACATTTACCTCAGGTCTTGTTCTCAGGGCAATAGGGAAAGCCTAATAAGAGAAGACGACAACTGGAAGTCGGTGACGTAGACAGAATTCTGCAGCAGTGTCTGTTGATTTAATGTCGTGACAACAGATAAATTTGCGTCTTTGTATATTACTCAACAGTCGAATTTGTAGTATGGAATTTGCTTCTGCTATCAATAGTTTCGAAGTTTTGACCACAGATACGGTTTACAATTAACTCAGTTGCTAGTTACAGTGTTACAAGTGTAAATGGAAAACTGTATTTGATAATTTTGTTCTGCTGCTGTTGTTCGAATCAATTATGCCAGTGGATTAATTTGTGTGTCTTCTTACTTTTATTTGAGCAGCTAAGTAAACTAACTTGGAAATTCCGGGCACTCAAGAGCGTCTTCCACTTGTGATTTTCGATTCCGAAAACAATTTGTGAGTCTCCTGGAAACCTTGATCCAATATCTTGTGGAAGAGAGTATAGTGGTTTGCTTTACGAATACCAAGTAACAATACACAAAGGAAGTCTCTGGAATGATTCGAAGAAATCATCAGTGACACTGATTTGGATTCTTTTAATCATTTAGGGACCGATGAGAGGGAACATTACAAAGACAATAAACAGGCTAGTTAATATATATTACATAGGTAGATCTCACGGTGAGGAACGCATGAAGGCGCAGAACTGCATATTGCCCACACCCATAGTTTATTTTCTGCGTTAATGAGCATAATGTTTAGTTTCTTCTCGTCTGAATCCGGAAATGAATTGACTACTGGATGGCATCGAATAATAAATTAACTACGATTCTTCTTGCTTCCACCGCCATCAACGTACTTGTTCAGTCTCGTGGTAGTTGTGAAATTCTATTTGTATGAGGTATAAGACTGCACGTAGACACGGTCGATTTCGAAGTTCATAGTGTTTGATACGTGACATGTGGGGAAAAGTTGATTTCCAACTACTTTATAATATTTCTTAGCATGCTATCAATGTCTTTTATTCTTTTGTATTTTGGGGAAATTGCAATAAATATGGAAAATTATATACCTCAATATTTCACATGCCGGGCACTAAAGAGCGTCTTCCACTTGTGATTTTCGATTCCGAAGACGATTTATGAGTCTCCTGGAAACCTTGATCCAATGTCTTGTGGAAGAGAGTATAGTGGTTTGCTTTACGAATACCAAGTAACAACACACAAAGGAAGTCTCTGGAAAGATTTGAAGAAATCATCAGTGACACAGGTTCCATTTGCATCATTGTTCTGAAGTTCATTTTAATTCCGTAATTATGGTACATCTTGCTAACTTGCGGAAACTAATATCACTAACGCTGTTATACGTGCGCTGAAATTATGTAACACAGGCGTTAACAGTCCCCTTCCACGCAAGAAAGCCTAAAAATGAGGAATTCTAGATTAAATCTAAGTGAATACCTTACATCTAGATAGCCCGAAAGACGATGTTAGAAAGTATGAAGAGATACCGCAGTTCAAAATCAAAATGCTCTCAAGTCTCCCCTCTAACACACTGTATTAGACGAAGAGAGCAAGCATTGCGTTACATAACTGCCCCCTACACAGCTAGTAATTGACAGCATCGTTGCAAATATTTGGAAACGTTGTGGTAGCGTATTTACTTTCACTTTCCACTTCTATGACTAATGCCACAGAATCCTCAAGCAATATGAGACACTGAGACAGGAAATTTAATGTTTGGAGTCCAGGAATGCGGAACTTCAGGTAAGTAACAACTTTTCATATCTTTAGCTTTGCATTTCAAATGGTTCAAATGGCTCTGAGCACTATCTGAGGCCATCAGTCCCCTAGAACTTAGAACTACTTAAACCTAACTAACCTAAGGAGATCACACACATCCATGCCCGAGACAGGATTCGAACCCGCGACCGTAGCGGTCGCGAGATTCCAGACTGAAGCACGTGAACCGCTCGGCCACACTGGCCAGCGGCTTTGCAGTATGACGCTCAGTGATCAATATTGCAACGAGAGAGACATGTTTTCAGAGCAGCGTCTCGTTAGCTCTACAGTTCCAGTACGACTCTCAGTAACCAAAATAGCTAGGAGAGAGACCTGTTTTCAGCAGCATCTCGTTAGCTGCACAGTTCCAGTACGACGATCGTAACCAATACTGCAACGAGAGGGACCTATCTTTAGAAGTATCTCGTTAGCTCTACAGTTCCGCCTCGTGCGCCGAGCGGGAAGGTTGCTTGTTTTCCGCCTCACTGCAGTGTTGCGCACACTTGGACAGCTCTTCCTCAGTGTTGTTTGTGTGTTTGTTTGTGTGACATCGTCGTTGGTCCGTGACGTCAGTTTTATGTCCCTGCCTATTTTAACTTTTTCGTTAAGTTTCTGGGTACCCTACAAGTAGACAGGTTCCATTTGCATCATTGTTCTGAAGTTCATTTTAATTCCGTCATTATGGTACATCTTGCTAACGCATAAATGGATTATGTAAATTGCTGAGTTCTGTCTCCTGCAAAAGGTTAACGACAGTTTACTCTAAGAGGTTTTTCTCTCTTACGGTGATGTGAGGGCTATACGACGCGAACCCTGGTTCACTCGACTTTGATAGCAGTATCTTAGCGGTATCTGTTTAGTGGTAATCATACTTAACATTCCTTCTAGTCTACAGTTCTGTGGTTGCTGGATTCATGTAACATGTAGTGAATAAGTAGAAGATGTGCTTTCTCTGCAATAGGCCATCTTAGATCTGATTGCTACCGCGGGTATTTGTACTGAAGTCCTCATTTGAATAGCGTCGAAAACTGACGTTAGCTAATCTCGTTTCTCCTACTAACGAGAATCGTGCCACGTTGTCCCCGGGTGAAACGGAACAACAGTGGATGCGAAGCTCATTGCTCCTGAATTTCCGCCATTACTCACGCATCACAATCCTGAAATACTTGTCGCCAAGCCGCGAGTGTCCGCGGTACAACATAAGAGATGTTGTACTTAGGATGGTGAATAGAAGGATGCATCTTCTCCTCATCCATCACTTCCTGAAATACGTTTGTCAGTTGGTGTATCTTGTACTTCTGAGTCCTGCACTCCACATGGAGTCGGTAGTGCGAAAACAGCTGCTGATAGCTCTAGCGTTTCCCCTTGTGTTCCTCCTGCAGTTGAAGTAACTCCTTCGGAAGCACCCAGGAGTGGGGAAGTCGATGGGCCTTCTTGTGTATCAATGATTCAGCAGCAACAATCTGAGGCGCCCCTAATCTCACCTGTTCCCTTGACGTCATCCTTTCAGGTGTAAGCGGGACGGCCTACTGTAGCAGCTCCCGTAGAGGCGATTTGAAGCCATGAAGTACTATTACCCGTTGACCCAAATGTAGCGTTGCCTGTCTCCTTCTTGTGCGTCGTCCTGAATTGCAAGGATCCTTTTCCGCGGAATGGGCCCCTGGAACTACGTGCTTATCACATGCTTTAGATAACGTGCAGAACCCACCAACGTCCCTGACTTCAGCTGCTGTAGTGCCTCGCAGTCGATGTAAACAACGCGTCCAACATGAGCACGCGGTGGGTTGTAAAAAGGAGAAACATAAAGTATGTGGCTTCAAAATCAGAAACATAAAGGTTCCAGAGGATAGGGTGCAACCCCCTACCTTCAGGTTCTTGAGTCGTCTCGGCAGTGGAAACTTAAAACACATTTATGACGCAATTAAGTGAGTCAGCAGCTCGAATTGTATTCTTCATGTTAAAGTATGCAGGCTTACATATTTCTTTCTTTGAACGTCAGACGGGTGGAGTCGCAACATCGGCTCGCTTCGGTGCGTCAATTTATGACTTCTCTGCGGATATCGTATTCGTACAAGAAGTTCAATTCACTCTTTTTTCTCTCCCTGGTTTTTGTATTGTGTTCAATGTGGCATCCAAATGTTCCACGGTGACTACCTGGTTTTTAGGGGCGGCATTCCCACAGAAGGGCTTGAATTTCTTGATACTGGTAAAGGAACAAGACGTACTTTTTTTCACCTGATCTTGTTTCTCCTTTACGCAAACTCTGGTTCCGAACGCACTTTGGGCTGTTGCCCATTTTATAAGGAAAAGGTGGTTTTTGGTCTCCGGAAAAGACTGCAGAGAAGTTTGATTCGCGATGATTTTAGCTGTGTGTTCCGTCCTGTTCATCAGTCTGCAAATTTTAATTTCCGTCGCGAATTACAAGATTTAGTTCGTTCCTTGTAACTGAAAGACTTTTTGAATGTAAATATCCGACTCTTGTCAAATTTACCTTCTTTACTGATACTTCTATGCGCAGACTTGACAGATTTTATTTATCTGATTGGATGCGTGATAGGATTTTAACTGTCTGTGTCATCCCCGCCACTGCGCAGTGACTGGAACTGTAAACCACGGGAGACATAGGGTGAAATTGTTTCTATCGCCTTGGATGCTGAATGAGGTGCACTTGGAGGATCCCTCACTGGATGAGGTGATACGAGAAGTGTCAGATCGTAGTCTCCACTTTGTAGAGATGGATCCAACTCGCAAAACCGAGGATCCGAGAAAGGTTCACACGATTCTGCAGTGACAGAGCGTGGGAATTTCGGAGGACTCGGTGGTTTTACTACTCTCAGTTACGTGACCTTTATGATAGTGCTCATTGGGCTCGCCTACGGGCTGCGGAAGTCAGGCTGGTAAAGGCGCAATTGTTACAGTTGAAACAGCGTCAAATGGAAGGATTAAGTGCACGATGCAAACCAAGTTTCTTGATAGCATATTAACTGACTTCTCCGTATCATCTTATTCGACATCAGGCTCGTCGTAGACGTGCGTGTATAACGTCTCTGAAGACGGCGGACGGCTATGTGATCGTAGACTTCCATCTGCACATAATGTTGAGTTTTTAGATGTCTTTCAACGTGACGATAATCAGGACCTTATTGTCAGACGGTCTTTTCGTAAATTGCCGGGGGTTGGATGATCTGCTAAAAGAGTTATTTGCGTTTTTAGTCTTTTTTGGGTGCTAGATTTACGTTTCTTTTGAATGAAATGTTGAAAGAAGGTTTTGATGCCCCACTCTTTTAAAGTTGGTAAAACTGTGTTAATTCCTAAAAGTTCTGGTCAGGCAACAAATGATAATTTTCACCCGATTACCTTATTAAATTTCGAGTGTAAAACTGTGGCGTTGTCGATGAATAGCCGGCTATATACGTTGCTGGAGAAAGTTACTGATGGCCGTCAACGCTGTACACCGGGTCGTACTGTTCTGACCCTGGTAGTTGAATGTCGTGATGCCGTATCGGCGGCCGCTGGTACTTCGATTCCTTGAGCCCTGGCTTTTTTGGAGTTTGACAGTGCTTTCGGCCGTGTCAGTCATGGCTTCCTGTTGCAGGTACTGTAAGCGGTTGAGTGACGCGGAAAGAGTCTTGTCTAATTTGTTTATGGGTACCTAAGCTTCTGTGGCTGTCAATGGGCAACTGACACCCCCGATAAACATGCGTAGCTGTTTTCCAAAGGAAATTCAGCTTTCAATGTCGCTGTTTGCTCTATCACTTGAACCCCTTCTTTGAAGGGTCACCGCTTATTTACAGTGATGTACACCTTTGGGTGAGATGATCTCGATGCGCTCATGTACGGACGATGTGATAGTGCTACTCTGTTCTCCTGCTGGGTTTCCTTTGCTCAAGGCTACCGTGGATGCCTTTTATCTTGCATCTGGTGCCCTCATCAACAAAGGCAAATGGCGGTTGAAGAATTTTCGATACTTGGTGTTTTTCCTTCGGTATTTAGAGAAAAAGAAAGAAAGGAAATAATTGTTCAGTCCTTGTATTGCTCGTGGGTGTCCAAGGTTCGATTCCCTGCTGTGGCGAATTTTTAAACAAAAAAAGTGGTTCTGCAGATGCCTTGCAATGCAAGGACTTTATTAGTTTTCAGTTCTATTCGTGATGCAGACAAAAGTACTATACGTCATTATTTTCCGTTTTATATCATGGAACTGCAAATTGCTAGGATAAATTGGTAACAAACTCCGAAGAAACCTTTACACATTAAGTCTTCTCACAAACTCGATTCACTAAACTGTGTTGATGGGCATAGATGTCTGCTTTGCTAATAGCAGGGGCTTCACTACAGAGACATCTCTGAAGAACTTCGATACGACCGTCAACTATGCAAATTTGAGTTTTTTTTCGTCATGTAGGATCCATATGTTTGGAGAATAGTTATGAAGTGAACGCACTAATTAACGTAGTTCCACTGCGGTAAGTCTCTGCAATAGGAATTACGCAACCCTGAAGACGTTCGCTGAACTGGCGTTAACAACTTTCTTCTAGTCTGAGTAGCCTCAAAAATTGGCAGTTTTGTTGGTTTTAATCTCACTGAGTACCTTTATTTACCTACCACTTTCGACCAGATTTACGTTCTCCATGAATCCATACGTCGACATCATAACGAGCAGTGCGCCTATGTTACTACGAAGCATATACTACATGATATTCGCACAGTTTATTCGATATGTTTAATATAATAAATCAGACAAAGACGGTAAAACACACTCCACTACGATTACTCACTGTGGATTGACGAAAACATACGAATTCAAGTCGAAAAAACTATTGCTTGATGATTGGTTCTAAAAAGAAAAGTAACCAGATATAATTCATTAATAATAACATCAAAAAAGTAATGAGGTATTCTGATTGAATAACAAACTATAAAATTAAATTTTAGCCATTCTCCTGTCTTGCATTTTAGTGTAATACAGTCCGCATCATATGAAAACGGGTCGTCCGCCTCCATTGCTGTCGAGCGTCAAACACAAATTGCAGACTTTTTTGTGGTGCATTACGCAACGACAGAAAAGCATTTTATAGTATCCAAAACAACGAGCTTTAGATAGCACTTTCGACAAAAGGCGAAGAAGCGCAGCGCCGCCGCAGCAGTCGCTGCAGGGTGCTACCAAATGGGAGCTCTGGCGCATGAAGCGTTCAGAGGCACTCTGCCAAGAAGTCTGTCGCAACATCGTTAATGGGCTAAACTACTATTACCGGTGTGTCAGAAAGTGAAATACATGTTAGGTGTGCTACCATTACACTAATGACTTCAGTATTCAGACCAAAGGTGCTATAAAAATTTAGCCAATGAGTGGTGCCACCGTCAGACCTTGCATACAGACGGGGTGTGGTTTGACCACAGGCATAAACATCGCAAAGGAGCTCGAATGGAAAACAAGACTTATGTGATAACTGCGTTAATATTTTGTGCAGATAGACTTGAAGAATTAAGGGTGGGGTCCCATGGCGCGATCGGCATGGACTTAGTCTCTGCGGTGGTTGGCCAGGTTTTATGTCGAAGAGTGTACCATCATCTTCCTTATTCTGTTGTGAGAATCGTCTATGGCTTCTCCTTGTCTCTTTGTGATTGCTCTCAGTTGCTCGTGAAATAATCTTGCACTGTTCTGTTTCTTGTATATGTGCAGACGCTGAATTTCTCAATGCCTCTGTACATCTCATGAAAGTTTTAGCCTCTCCCACTAGACGTAATTTTGCCACCCGCAACAACTGCCTCTCAAACTAACGACCAGTATCCGCTGACGTCGTCAGGTCCTCCACGAAAGACTCCATATCTTCAGGCGACCTTCCAGAAAAGGGAATGACTAGGCTAGCACCAGCCGGATCTATTACGTGGTCTGGTGCCTGGAATACTGCTGTTTGCTCATCCTTAACGGCAATTTGCCCTGAAACTCCATGTTATCTGACGATAACTGTGCTATCCTTGCTGTCAATCAACGCACAGACTGTCTCCGGAAAGCCCCACATCTGTGACTGCCATTTCAACTCCTTTACCTCTTATTGACACCCAATATAAACGCGCGACAATTCACAACTTGAATAAATAAAAACAAATTACACTTTTCGCCTTATCACTAACCATCTATACTCGCTAAACTGCTTCCCAACACGACTGAGATGATGGCACATAAAACAAAATACAAATACCGACTTAGTGTATGGTGCATAATGCCCAAACTGATTACACTGCGAACATTTAACAGGCTCCAAGTACTACTTCTTGCATTTACTCCAAAACTCAGACACATTATGTGGATCTTCTTGCCTGAACAAAGCAAGGTCCAGATATCGTGCTGCTCGGACGACGCACTGTCTGTTGCCCACTGGAGATGCCACCACTTCTAATGCCAACTAGAGCCGAGTCGGGGAAGAAGGGTTGGTTACGTTGTCGGAATGGCAGACGGCAGAGGACTGAGGCGGGATAGCAGACTGGTGACTGTCCGGACAGAAGTGGCTGTAAAAGTTATGTTTTATTTTCCACTGTTGCGTTAGCACTGCGTCGATACGTGGAGGCGGTCACACACGTGGAGCCGAGCACACCCCCACCCCACGATAAGATGGCAGGTGGCCAGCAGGATGACAGAAAGCGACTGGGCAGCTCGGTGCAACACGTTCGTGTTCAGCTTTGCTATCCCTGCATTCGGTGCTGGCGCGAGACTCAGTTACGTGCGCCACAAACACCGGGCATGAGCGGTGCATGAAGGCGGGCATGACTCCTGTAAATGTAGTCAACTTTGCAATGAATGATGGCACCCAGGCGGTCGCTGAATGCAGCAAGGAGAACTGAAGAAGGCTGCCATGCGCGAGCTGCGATCCGCTGACCCCTTGGCAGGAGTCTGGCTGCTGCTGGAGTAAGAAAGCCCGCTGCACTATGGCACTAATCCGCGTTTTTATGCCACCAATCAGCGCTACAGAATGTCAATCCTAAGGGCCCGGGTTCGATTTCCGGTTGGATCGGAGATTTTCTCCGCTCAGGGACGGGGTGTTGTGTTGTCCTAATCATCATCATTTCATTCCCAAAGACGCACAAGTATCCGAAGTGGCGTCAGATCGAAAGACTTCACCCGGCGAACGGTCTACCCGACGGGATGCCCTAGTCACATGACATCTACATCCCACCAACAGATGACACTCTTGAAAGTCTGAGACATGGCATTGTTGAAGATGTGAATTCGGTAACGAGAGACCTGCTGCTTTGTTTGTGGCAGGAAATGAACCACCATTTAGATTTTTTCAGGTAACACACTGAACGCACAAAAATTTGAACTTTTCTCTTTCCAGGAACGTTGTAATTGTTACTATCTTTTGTATTTTCGCAAAGCTCACATAATTCAAAGGTATATATATCTAATTTATTAAGTGTACATATTGTTAATAAATTAGTTAATGTGATACCTTTTTGTAGATGTCTGATTGTCTTTCTTGGACACCTCATTTACCGACACACCAGACATTCATTGGCGACAAGTCTGACGCTTAAGTGTGGCACTTCCCGGAAATTCGTAAAATGTGTGGAATATATTTTACAGTTCCTTTAATTTGTGTATATGATGGCAGAGTCTGAAGAGGCATCACTTACTACACTTATACAGTTCCATAGCCAACAAATCAAGTCCTTGCTAGCAACTATTGGCAAAATGTCAGAAGCGCAACGAACTCAGCAAACATTAACGACTGAAAGTCAGTTAACTGCCACCACCCTATTAAGAATCTGAGGGAATTTGTGGTGGGGTACCCTAGCAGTCACTCGTGGCTTGCAAGCGCAGTGTGTTGACATTTCCGCTATGGCTACCAATTTATTGTATTACTGCAGAACGGGCCAGGACTACTTGATGAAACCTGTCAGCACAGGAGTAATACACGGACCTTGCCGGTCTAGCAAGCAGGTTACTTCACCAGTGGGTTTAATTGTTGTTGTCAAGTACCTGATTCGAAGCGGCACGTAGGCATAACAGAGGCACTGTTACCTTTGATCAATATCTGACAATTTAGCAGCAGTTTCTTTCGCAGTCCAGCAGTTCCATTAGGTCGCAGAGGCTACAGTATGTAGGAAGAGGAGGCAGTCATGCGTTCGGGTATGCGTCGCAGTAAGAGTTTCCTGCACTTCCTCTTTCAATCCATCGTCCTGGAATGGTGTGATTCAGGTAAAGGCGGACTCACTTAGAGAAATTCTGGTGATGTGTATTCCTGGCACCACTCATCGGAGACAGCGAGGTATGAAAGAGCTCGCTGGTGGGATGTACTGTGCCGTCTCCAGCGGAGCTGAATAAGGCGGGCCGCATGTCTGATGCGGTCGAAGAAGGTGCGATTGTTATCGCACTTGGAGGTTACAGTACAACGCAAATTCTATGTATATAAACGGAAAAGTACAAGTTACGTCACATACAAAAAATGCATACATACGAAGCACTTCATTAATGACAGTTTTAATATGTATTATACTAGTTTAATGTGCTGTACATTTTAAAATGTATTTTTGCGACCTGCTCGGATATCTGCGTACGTTAGCAT